>NC_022031.1:15101108-15132274 GCF_000317375.1 Microtus ochrogaster | reverse complement strand
GAGAGAGAGAGAGAGAGAGAGAGAGAGAACAGGATCTTAAATAAATCCGTGTGGAAAAAAACTCCCTACAAAATCCTGCCATTTGGAGAGCTGTTTTGAAGTCCTGACGTCCTGAAGGTTGATCCCGGGTCCCTGAGTAATTATGAATTCCACTACTTAGCTGCCCCCCTTAAGTCACAAATAACTAAACATCACAGTCACCTATGAATTCTCTCTCTCTCTCTCTCCCCCTCTCCCTCCCTCTCCCTCTCCCTCTCCTTCCTCCCTTCTCTCTCTCTCTCTCTCTCTCTCTCTCTCTCTCTCTCTCTCTCTCTCTCTCTTTTTCTCGGATGTCACATTTTCTGCCTGTTACATTCCCACATTTCAACAAGATGTGAGCATGCTGGGGAAGGCTTGGTGCCTTGGTGGGCTGACAGTTGAAGAGAAGGGACAGTAGGCTGGAAAGCCAAATCAGACCCCATTTAACAGAGTCCGTGCTCGTCCCTGGATGAGAAGCCGTCGCTGCTGTGTTATAAAGGCCTTGAGAACAGAGGGGCATAAAAAGACATGACAAGCATTTCCCTTAATGGCACCAAATTTAAGCATTTTCCAGCATGTTGAAACCAGAATAAAGCTATAGTAATTAGCAGATTAAGACTTATCAACAGACTTCTCACATCAGAAGTTAAAAGGAAAATTATGGGTCTCTTAAGATGCTTAAAGCTTCTCAGGAAGCAGTGGCAAAAAATCACTGCACACCAGTACTAAATTGTATGGGATATATAATACCAAACTCTCTGAGACTGAGAATTCTAGAAAATAGAAGCTCCATCCTTTGAAAAGTGACCACCTAAGCGTAAGAAATATGTTGGAAACAACCGATAACAAACAGCAACAGTTTGGAGCTTCCTGGGACTTTTTCTGAAGCCAGTTCCTCTCCATCTGTGTCTCTCTCCCAGTGGAAGGGGCATTAGAGGATTCACAGTGGAAGCCAACAGCCCTGGACCTCTTCAAGTCATGAGTGAGCCAATGAATTTCAAAGTCATTGTCTCCCACTGGGAGTCCTTACCTGGCTTCCAAACAGGTGTTCTGAGTGGCCTGCCTGACCTCCTGTGTCTAACGTGGCGTGCTTCTCAAAATGATGTCCAAATTCTGCTTTTGATTCTCCACCTCACTGCATACCAGATATAAATAAATAAAAATGAAACTCACGCCATCTTGGCTTTCCCTAGACCATTAAAAATCACCACATTTACCCCACATCAGACAAATGACTGATCTCCAAAATATATAAAGAACTCAAGAAATTAGACAGTAAAATTCTAAATAACCCAATTAAAAATGGGGTACGGAACTAAACAGAGAATTCTCAACAGAAGAATCTCAAATGGCCAAAAGATACTTAAGGAAACGTTCAACATCTTCAGCTATCAGGGAACTGCAAATCAAAACAACTCTGAGATACCATCTTATACCTGTCAGAATGTCTAAGATCAAAAACACTAATGATACCTTATGCTGGAGAGGATGTGGAATAAGGGGAACATTCACCCATTGGTGGTGGGAATGCAAACCCAGATCCCCTCAACTGAAGAATGGATAAGAAAATGTGGCACATTTACACATTAGAGTACTATTCAACGGTAAAAAAATAATGACATCTTAAATTTTGCATGCAAATGGATGTAATTAGAAAACACTATCCTGAGTGAGGTAATCCATACCCAAAATGATGAATATGATATGTACTTACTCAAAAGTGGATACTAACTATAAACAAAGGACATTGATTCTATAGTTCATGATCCTAGAGATGCTAAGTAATAAGGTGAACTCAAAGAAAATTATATATAGATCCACCTGAAAATTGGGAACAGAAAAGATCACCTGGCAAAATCAGGAGCATAGGGGTGGGGGGTAGAAAGAAGGGGATAAGAGGAAGAGGAGGGGAGAAGGGTAGGGTTGAGGAGAACTTGAAGGAATGGAATAGTCGGGGTGGAGGAAAGACAGATGAGAGCAAGGAATGAGATATCTTGATTGTGGGAGCCATTATAGGCTTAGCAAGAAACCTGGCTCTAGAAAAATTCCCAGGGATCCACAAGGATGACCCCTGCTAAGATCCTAAGCAATAGAGGAGAGGGTGCCCAAACTGGCCTTGCCCTGTAGTCAGACTGATGATTATCTTAAATATCATTAAAGAAACTTCGCCCAACAGCAGATGGAAACAGAGGCAGAGACCCACATCGGAGCACTGGATTGAGCTCCCAAAGTTCAGATGAAAAGTGGAGAGAATGAGAGAGTGAGTGGGGAGGTCGGGAGCATCAGGGGCTCATCCACTGAAGCAGTTTGCCAGCTCTGGCTGGACTGGGAAGGAACAAGCATGGGACCAACTGGTCCCTCTGAATGTAGTTGACAGTTTTGTGGCTGAGGCATATGGGTGCCAGTGGCAGTGGCACAGGGATTTGTCTCTGTTGCATGCACTGGCTTTTTAGGATCCTGTTCTCTTGGGATGTATGCCTTGCTCAGCCTACACGTAGTTGGGAGGGCCTTGGACCTTCCACAAGGCGTGTGCCTCACCCTCTCTTGGGATTGGATGGGGGTGGGGTGGGAGGGTATGTGGAGGGAGTGGGAGGAAAAGAGGGAGTGGAAATTTGGATTGGTATTTTTTTTTTGAAAAGTCTAGTGAATTTAAGGGGGAAAAAATCATCACATTTTTCCCAGTCACCCAGACCCAAACCTAGGAATTTCCCACAATAATTCTACACCCCACCCCTCCCCTCCCATATATAACCCTCCAGCAAGATCCATGGCTTCTACCGCTAAATTTAACCCCAATGCTGCCATTCTCCTTCACTCCACTACTGCCTATTACGTCAAAGCTCCACCGTCTCTCCTTAGCTCCACAGAAGTTCTCCTGCTTCTGCTCCAGCAGTAGGTCTAAGGAAACACATAGGAATAGCACCCCATAGTGATAAAGAGCCAAGGGACAGTCTTAGCAAGGGACACAGAAATTAGGCAATCTGTCAAGTGATCTAGCAGAACAGAAGAATCCTGTCACATAGAGCAATGGAGAAGGATGCAGGCCATTCAGCTTTTTATTAAACCAATCAGGTGCCTTAGGCAGGCAAAGTGAAACAGATGCAACACATCTTTACATGATTAATCACACATCCTTACATCATTAAACAAATGAAGCGTAAAAAAATGTAACGCATCTTTGCCTAGTTAAAATAATATTCTACAACAACACTAAACTTGAGATATGTTGGCTGAGACACATACATCTGTCAGCCTGCCTTCATCCAGGTAGAAAACTCACAGCACAGCAAAGTAATAGCAATGCTATTGCTACCTGGATAGCAAGCCCGACAAGAAGGATATCACCTTTTTCTTCCAAAAGTGAAAAGAAGACAAAGTTTTGTAGGTAACTGGTGAATCTGTCCATGTAAACTGCATGACTCTGTAGAGAGAAAGAATGAAGCCTGCTCTGGCACTGCCAGGCTGCAGCCGTGAGCTCTCCATGGCTCTGAGGAAGAATGAAGTTTGCTCTGGCACTGCCAGGCTACAGCCATGAGCTCCCTGTGGTTCTGGGAGGGGAAGCTCTTCTTCCTATACTTGCTTGCAAATTAATTAAAATCCATAAGTTAATGAAACATTGATTGAATAATTTTTTTATTCTTGGGGTGTATTTTTCAGCTTTGCCGAGGGTACTGGTCATTATATGCAATGGCCAGCAATGTGACTGATCAGACAGACCCTTGCTCCATGATCTCTTGTATATTCACTGAAAATCCCAACGCTGTTGTGGTCAAGAGACCTGATGAAGAATCCTCAAGATGGCACACTATGTAAAGCTCTTGTCATATAAGCACGAGGACCTGAATCTGAACCCCTAGGACTAGCACAGAGCAGGGCACCATAATGCACCTCTAGAATCCCTGTGAGAAGCTTGGTGGCTGAGACAGGAGATGCCCTGGAATCTCCGAGATCATCTATCCTGGTGCACACACTAAACAACAAAGAGACCCTGTCCCAAGAAAGGTGGAAGACTAAACATACATCTGAGGTTGTCCTTTGATTAACACACACACACACACACACACGAATGTGCACACACATTATACACATAGCCACAAAAGTATTGTTTTAAAAGTCCAGTGTGAAAGCAATCTTCACATAGTATGGCAAAACTGCATTGCTCAGTATGGTAGCAAGAGAAATGCCTAGCAGAGAGCACGGCACAGTTGACTGCTGGCTGGCTTTTAGACATTAGCCTCCTTTCCCTTACCCTCCCCTGCCCACCCCTTCCTCCTCCTTCTGCTCAGTCTGTGGTACCTTCTAAACACCTTTGTGTATGGGGAAGCACCCTCATGAAAGGACAAAAGGGGGGACACCAAAGATCTTCGCAGCCTTAGATACATGACTTTAAATCAATTAAGAAGGATGTTACACCAAAAACAAGATTCTCTTCTGGGGAAAAAAATGAAAATGACTAGAACAAACAGGAAACAAAAACAACAATACGCCCAAAAAAGAGCCAGCAGCAGCTCTGTGAGGAGAGGAGAGATCGCTGGGAAGGTAGTGTTCAGGGAGCGAAGATAACTACAGAGGACGGGGAGACTAAAGATGGTGACCATGAACGTATCTGTGACCAGGCTAGAACTCTAGGAAGGGAGACAGAAGGAGGATATGGGGCCAGGGAGGCGGGGACAAGCTATTGGCAGCTCCACCCTGCTGGTGTCTGTTTCCCTCGGTTGGAATCTTGGAAGAATGACGGAAGAGACCGAGGAAGAGGATGATGAAGACAGCAATAGTGAGAGAGAAGCTGAAGAGGAAGAAGATGACTCTTGGGCATAGAGTGGGTCTGGAAACCTGATTTCCCCACCGAGGCTTTGTCTAAGATCCACCCCTACTGTCTTCAGCACCATTCCCTCCATTCCCTGTTGGCCCGATCTGAGTCACTAATTCCTGTCAGCAGACACACAACTGCCTGCCATTTCCACTTCCTTCCACACTCCTAGCTGTTTTTATAAATTCTTACCCTAGAATTTTTTTGCTTTTAATTTTCATATGCCTTCATGACATAGCAATGAAAAAAGATATGTGACACCAAAATACTGTCTTGCTGTGCATGGACGACACCTTTATATGTGGCTTCAATAATTGTTTCCCTGGTTGAAAGGCAGTCTCTGTAGCCATTTGAGAGACGCTTAGGGGTCAGAGGTCTGTGTTACAGCCTACTCAAGAGTACTGTGACGGGCTCCAAAACAAATGTAACAAGGCACTGTTAAGCATAAGATCCGGCATGGCTAATGTGTCCTCTAGAAAAATATTTGTTGTCTGAATATATGCTGTCTAAAGTTGACACTGTAGGACTAAACAGATAGGTCATGTATTAATGAATAGACTCACAACTAAAATATAAAACTGATACTATGGATTACTTTTGTAATCAACCCAATTCTTGAAAACCCTTTCTCAAAATAAATAAGTCTTTGTCAAAAAAATATTTGTTAAAAATTTAGAAATAACATATTGACTAATGTAACATAATGAATTAACAAGAAAAGAATAGTGAAAGATGTTAACACCCTTCCAGTGTAAGAAAGAAAGATGAACATTGTGTTTCTAAGATAAATAAGGAAATATGATGACTCTGTTTCCACCCCATCTACTACTTGCACGTTTAACTTACAGGGTAAGACCTGCTGTAGTTTGGATCTTGACCTTGGCTCTCTCACAAAGGCTTGCTCAGCAGGATATGGCACTGTTAGAAGATGGGAGAGCCCCCAGGAATAAGGACTAAATAGAAGGAAGGTGGAGTCTGGACGTTTGCTCTTGGCGGCTTATATTATAATATCATCTCCTTCCTTTCCTTCTCCTTGCTTCTGGTGGCCATAGGTGAAGCAGTTCTAAAACACATGCCTCGGCCATGACATGGTGCACTACTCCAGCCCAGTGCAAAGAATCCGTGAACCCACAGACTGAAACTAGGAGCCAAATTCATTTAATTGCTTATATCAAGTATTTTGTCACAGTGATAGAAAGCTAAGACTCTACCTACAAAGAAGCAGGTGTGCTTGCAGATGAGGGTTAGTACAGACGCACAAGACATAATGTTTGCTGGACACACGGTTTGTTATATAATACTTTAATTCATTGCTTATTTGTATATCTTACAATTAAGAATGAAAATTTCACCATGCAATGATAGCAGTCCTTTAATCCCGGCACTCAGGAGAAAGAGGCCGGTGGATCTCTGAGTTCAAGGCTAGCCTATCACAGAGTAAGTTCAAAAACAGTCAGGGATACATGGAGAAACCTTGTCTCAAAAAAGAATTAAAATTTGTATCGATAGTATTAAATGTTTAGAACAAATAAGAGTTTACTCAGCAAGCTGGGTGGTGATGGCACACACCTTTAACCCCAACACTCAGAGACAGAGGCAGGTGAATCTCTAAGTTCAAGGCCAGCCTGGTCTACAAGAGCTAGCTCCAGGACAGGCTCCAAAGCTACAGAGAAACCCTATCTTCAAAAACAAAAACAAAAAGAGTTTACTCAGCAATTTTTGAGGTAAGGGGTAGAACCCAGGCCCTTGGGGAGGCTAGACAGAAGCTCTAACCACCGAACTACAGACCCTACCCCTAAGAAGAGTTTTGAATGCCTTGCCAACCCCATTACTAAGGAAGAAGATCCTGAAGAAAGCCCATTGCATCAGAATATTACTCTGTGCACTGAGTCATTGCTATTCCACCTCACTTTAGCAACAGACATCAAAGAAGGAGAGCTCTCTGAGATCTGTGGACAGCTCGAGATAGATTTGGGCTGCGAGGGTCTCATTCTACACTGCCAGTTCACCAGAGAAGAATGTCCCCGTTCCTTAATGACCTTACTATCTGCTGGGAAATTTCGATGGGAATTCATCTCCTATTGCTACAAAATAATTAGCAATGGCGAAATTCAAGCCAGTAAATCTTTTTCAGAGGTGGATACTCTCAATTCTGGGAAGTCTGACTGCATCATTGATAAGTTAGTTATAAGTTGCCCAATATTTTCATAAGAAGTCACAGATTCCTGGAACATTTGAAAACAGGGTCTCACTGTGTACCACATCTGGTTTGGAAATCAGTTTGCAAACCAAACTGGCCTCAAACATACAGAGATCTACCTGCTTCTGCCTCCTGAGTGTTTGATTAAAGGTGTGTTCCACCATGGAAACGCCTTGGAACTGTTTTAAATTGTTTTAATGGTTCAAATTATCTCTTTTTCCCTAGAAATACTTGTAAGTAAATGAGGGAGGAGGGTCATCTTTCTATCTGTTGCTTTCATTGGTTAACTAATAAAGAAAATTGCTTGGCCTGATAGGACAGAAAATTAGGTAGGCGGAGTAGACAGAACAGAATGCTGGGAGAAAGAAGCCGAAGCAGGCAGTCACCATGATTCTCCCACTCCAGACAGACACAGGTTAAGATCTTTCTTGGGAAGCCACCTTGTGGTGTTACACAGATTATTAGAAATGGATTAGATCAATATGTAAGAGCTAGCCAATAAGAGGCTGGAACTAATGGGCCAGGCAGTGCTTAAAAGAATACAGTTTCCATGTAATTATTTCGGGGCATAAGCTAGCCAGGTGGCTGGGAGCTGGGGTGGTGGGACGCAGCCCACCGCTCCTCACAACAAATGTATTTTGAGAAAAGATATGACTTGAATGGATTAACATGCTTAAATATAAAGTTTTCATATCTGATACCAGAAAAAATGGTTTCACGGAAGCCAGGTGGCCAGTTTTAGGAAATGTTTGTTTTCCTTGCCCACACCATTGGTGTGGTCATGAGCTTTATAGTTTCTACCATGTTTTAAGTACTCACAGAACTTCATCAACAGTCATTAGAACTGAAATATATATGTCAATCCTGGAAACCACTTTTGAGCAGCACCTGAATTCCTAATGTGGGAACCTTTGCCAGCTAAGTCCAGCAATGTTGACTTGTCCAGCAGAACCAAACTTGCCCCCTAAAAATGCTTTCTTTCCCAGAAACCAATTCCTCTTCTTAGCCCACGGGCGACACCCATCATTTCACCACCTTCTTATTTTAAAGCTTTTCTTTTGCTGAGGATCCCACCCGAAACATCCCATGAACTTCCTTCCTCTCAAATTAGCTTCCTGTAAATCTTTCACCACTCCTCCCACAGGGGACAGAGGCAGAGCTTCGACACTCATTTGCTTTCCAGTTTTGTCTAACTCTGTCATCCTGCTTGCATCTGGAAGAAAAAAAAATTCCTGTCATCATAACCTACATAACCTACAGATTGGAACCATAATAAAAACATTACAGATTGTTCTTTTATTCTCTTACAGAATACATGTTCCCTGCAATGAGACTTCGCTCTTTGTACATAAAACAACATCACGAGAAAAAAGATGTAACTCATAGCTTCCTAAAGCTGTCCTTTGTAACATAACTCCTTGCCAAACGCTAGCATCTTTCTGAGCGAGATTGCAGGGTCCACAGAGAGCAGACCTATGCATAGTGAATTTGATAAAGGAACTTGACAGGGAGCCATTGGGAGTTGGTGTGGTCATGTAGAGGCGTGTCAGGGAGCCATGGGAGCCGGTGTGGTGATGTAGACGTGTAGAGAGGTGCCAGGAAGAATTAATACAGCCAAGTTCTGAGCTTCAATAGGAACAGCTTGGGATGTCCATACTCAGTTTGTGATACCTCTGCCAAATAATCTTGTGCCTCTAATTTATTTTTTTAACTATAAATTAGAGATGATAGGGTCTGTATATGCCTCTGTGTTTGTGTGTGTGTGTGTGTGTGTGTGTGTGTGTGTGTGTGTGTGGTGGAAGGGTATTTATAAACACATGTTTACAAGCATGAGGATCCAGGGCTCTTCTTCAAATACCATCCTGGTCACTTTCTACCTTATTTCTGAAACAGGGTCTTTGGCTGAGCCTGGAGCTCACTAAGTGGTAGATGAGCCAGCGATTCTCTGGGACCATCCTGTCTGTCTCCTCTCACACACGCACATCCTCCCAGCACTGGGATTTCAGGGACTTTCCCCTGTAGGTGCTGATGATCCAAACCCAGGCACTCATGTTTGTAGAGCAAGCCCTTCACCAACCAGGCCACCACCCCACCTCCCAAAGCCCTTATTTTTAAAGCAAACTTGATTTAGTCTTTCTGTAACTTTGGTTATTGGTGGGTAGTATCGCCTTCTCAGAATACTCCTCCCTGAGTAACTCTTGAGGTGCTATTACTTTCTTATCATTCAGGATTTCAGAGAGTGGATTCTCCTACCTCTAAAGATGGGGGTTCTCTGAAACACTCTTCCTAACTCCTCCTTTTTTTTTTTTAAATTCTCTGAATAGCATCATCTTTACACACAGGTTTAAATAACCTCTCTAGTTATTTAATAGTCCCAATTCCCAGATTCATAACTCTGGCTTAGCCCTCTCTCCTCCATATTCTCTCTGTGTCTCTCTGTCTCTGAATCTGTGTGTGTGTGTGTGTTTGTGTGTGTGTGTGTGTGTGTTAATGGAAAATAAACCCAAATCCTAGGCAAATAGTCTACACAGAGATACAACTTCACCCTTGCTTTTTAGAATGACATGTATTTGCTGTGTATGCCTCAGTGTGTGCACGTACAATACGTGTGTACAGGAGCTCAAGGAAGTCAGAAGAAGGCCAGAACCATAGAACTGGAGTTACAGACAGCAGCGAGCCACCACGTTAGTCCTGGGAATCAAAGCCAGGACCTCTGGAAGAACAGCAAGTGCTTCTAACCTCTAAGCTCTCTATGCCAACTCTCCTGCCGCTCCTCCCCACACCCTGAGCCTTTTGTTTTTGTTTTGTTGTTGTTTTTTTTTTGGGGGGGGGGAAGGGAACAGTGTCTCCATTTCATCAGACGGCCTTGAACTCATGACCCACATACCTTAGCCTCCCACGTGTTGGTTTACAGGCACGAGCCAGCAATCATGGTTTTACAGACTTATTGGACAACTCTACTGGATATTTCCCAAGCACCTCATCTCAATGTGTTCACAAGTGACAGTTTCTCTTCCCCCGGATCTGTTTTTCCTCGCATGTTCCCAAACTCAATGAAGGGAATGGCAATCTATTCAAGTGGTTATTTGTGTTTGGAGACCCTCAGGAGCACCCTCAGTTTCAGAGATTCCCAAGAAGGATGCCCAGAGCTGGGGAAGGCTATGCTGTTCACATTGCATATGCTGGTTTAGCTTCCAGAGAGTGCTCACATTCATCTCATGCTTCCTGACTCCAGGGGCAGGGTGAGGACACCCCTGCTGCCCCTGCCTTCCTCCCATGGGGGACAGGACCCCACCATGGCAATGGAGAGCAGACTAACCTTACCTTCAGTTGTTTCTTGCCAGACGATCCTCACAGAGAGAAGAAAAGTAGCTGCTTCAGAGACGCTCAATGAGTCTGGCATATCGGAGGTCAGAAATGAAACAAAGTATCACCTCTGCTAGTGAGGTCACGCTGTTAAATAAACCAATCAGGATGAAGCTACAAAGGGTGTACGTTTTTAAGAGCTTTCCAATACTTAAAACCATCTGCATTGTTTTTCTAGGCTGTGGGGGCTCCAGTTGTTGCAATGTGTTTTAGTGATGTCAGCAATTTTACCAACAGTAATAAACTTTTATCATCAAGAACCAAAAAATATATAGATCTGCTTAGTGAAGGTGTGAAATTTTTTATTTGCCTTATAGCCTCAAAAAAATAAGCAAAGATGCTGTTTTATTTTATTGAGTATTTGGCAGAGCAGCAATCTAAAAGTTGGAAGAAAAGAAAAGGATTTGCTTTTTTGTTTTTTTAACCTACAGATTAGTATTAATTATCGCATAATGAGCTGAAAATTCCTGCCAAGAAACTATGTTTCCTGGATCCTTTAATGTAATTTTTTTTCTTACTGGGTGAAACAAGAGTTTGAAAGTGAGAGGGATTTGCACTATGGAAATGTCTCCAAGCTGTTTGGATAAGTGAGTCAATAGGAACAGCACATTTTCCATCAACAACCTTTATTTCTTAGTTGGCCCTTCTAGCCCTGACATTTTCTGCAGTATGTTGAGGCTGGTGGTGGCGTGGTGGCTGTGAGGAGGGAGGACATTAGCAGAGTGCAGCATCCACACTCGGACAGCCCCAGCCCAGCATCCGCTTTAAGTTTAGCTTAGCGCATCCTAAACATACGCCTTAAACAGCAAATTTGATTTTATCATTTTTATTGTCTACTGTATCATCTCTTTTTCTCAAAAGCTGTACTTTGATTCTCTCTAGTCTCTCTTTTGTTGTGTCTGTCTGTACCTAGTGATTTTCTTTCTTTATGTTTCTTTATTGCCATAGGATTTTCTTTAACCTGCAGTTTTCTGAGTTTCTAGATTGTCCCATGGGTCACCTTTCAAAGCTTCCACACCATGGCCATGCCTTTTAAATTTCTCCCAAGCACGTTACCTAGCATTGTGACATCACTATGGCCTCCCAAGCCTCCAGGCCTTGCAGAATCTACACATTTGGAACCAGTAGGGCACAGTATCCAGTAAGCGTATTCCCTGGGAAATTTTAATGACTGCAGTACTCTAAGATCAGAGTATGTGTTTTCAGCCAATTTTTCTAGATGATGGAAGCACACTGTATGTCTAGATAACTTGAACTTGATCTTGAAACAATTAAGAAAAAAATTTTAAAATGCTTTCATCAAAGCAACAAAAGCTTTTGGATGCAAAATCAGACAGAGAATCTTAATAACCTCTGAGCAAGAGAATGGCGCGTTGTACAACAATAAGACGGGATCACTCATGTCATGGTGTGTGTACACTTGGATGCACAGAACTGGAGTACTTTTAAAATTTCCATTTAAATAAATGGCTTGCCTTTCTCTCTTGCTCACTCTGCTAATAACCACTTATGCATGCCCAAGCTCATCATTGAAAAGAGAGGGTTTCTTCTTCTTAGTCTTTTTAGATCTATCATAAAAAAAATTATATGAAACTAAACAATATGCTATTATAGTGTCTGCCAACTGAAAAAGTTGAAACCACTTTTTTCACCCAAAGAAGATCCTGCCCGTATGTATGTGGGCTGTGAAAACAACTTCCTGTTCCAGAACTTGGTTACTGGCTTTGGCAAGAGATGCTAACAGTGCATACTTGGCCGATTGTTGTAGAACACTGAGGAATGAAGTCTACAGCAGTCCATGAAGAGCATGATTGTGACAACAATCATGATCACAGGGCAGATGACAACCCCCAGGACAATGGTGATGAGGTAACAATGCTTAGAAACTGATCTGAAAGCCAAAGAGATGAAGGAGTGGGGAAATGTGTGTCTGTGGGCTAATGTCCTTTGCTTTACGGTGTCAGAGAATCATGCTTATGCTGAGGGTTTGGGAGCATTCCATTGTCTTGTCTTCTCCAGCTTCTAAACGCTGCCTGCATTCTTTGATCATGGAGTTTTCCTTCCATCTTTAAAGCCAGCAGTGGTCCACCACATCTTCTGGGACCCTGAATGGTCCCTCCCTTTCCTCCATTGCATAGCTCTGGTTGACTTCTCTTCTCTTCTGCTCTACTTTTCAAAGCCACCCGAGAATCTCTCCACTGAGGTGTACCTTCTTAGTTCCCATCAGTAAAGAGCACTTTGTCACATAAGATAACAAAGTCACTGGTTCCAGGGTCAAGAGTGTGCACATTTTTAATAACCATTGTCCTGCCTACACAGAGGGAATGAAAGCACTTTTCACAATGGGAATAACTTAAATATTAGATTAGAAAGCTATGGCTTGCCTTCGTGATCCATGGGAAATAAAAGTTGTAAAATGTTCTTAATCTCCTTAATATTGTTTAACAAAGTACCTGAAGCTAGCCACATTTAAATGTAAGGTTTATTTAGCTCATAGTTCAGAAAGAGAATGGTTTAGGCATATGTTCGGCTCTGCTAAAGGTCTCTAGATGGAGTGGGGAATGGGTGGGGAGGGATACAAAGATGAGAAGAGCAGAAAACTTCACTTTATAGCCATCCATCCACATGGTGCCCATTCCAATCCCACTCAAGATCTCCAAGAGACACCACTATTCCATTCATGAGAATGAACTCCTACAACCTAGTCACCTTCCACTTGACTCCACCCTCTTCATATTTCTATGTAGTTGTACGTGTGAAACATTTTCATCCTTCTCATTCCTCCTCACTGTCTCACATCTTCTGTCTCACTGAAGCCCTCCCTTCTCTCCCTGCCTCAAAAATAAATAAAATAATAACACACAATAAAACTTCTAATGAAGAAAGAATAAGTAGAGTCTCCCATTAACATACATAATTGGTACTGTCTATATTTAGGCATTCATATTAGTAGCACTGAGTCTTATTAAAAGACAGATTATATACTATTTTTTATTTGATATTATTTCTTGCAAAGGAAACTGCTAGTTTCTCCTGTTTGAATGAATAATACAAAAATCTACCTTCTTTGTTTCTTCCTAACACATTTATTTGTTTGTTTGCTTAGTGGATGTGCATATGTACGAGAGCATGCATGTCTAAGTTCATGCCTGAAATTAATAGGCCGGCTCATCAGACTTAGCATCAACAGCTATTATCCACTGAGCCATCTTATTGACCTTCTCTCCTAACTTTTTTTTGCTTGTTTCTTGTTGTTGTTGTTTTGATTTAGTTTTTCAAGGCAGGGTTTCTCTGTAGCTTTGGAGCCTGTCCTAGAGCTAGCTCTTGTAGACCAGGCTGGCCTCAAACTCACAGAGATCCTCCTGCCTCTGCCTCCTGAGTGCTGGGATTAAAGGCATGCACAACCACGGCCCAGCCCTTCCCCTAACTCTTAATACCTTTCTTGGCAATGTTCATTTAGGAAAGTTTCAAGATCTTTTGAGACCTCACAGAGATAATGTCATCCATTGCCTCTGAGATGCCTAGTGGAGTGTGGAGTGACTAGGCAAGTATATCTTAATGGATCCAAAATCTTCTGGAAGATACAATAGATAACTGCATATAATTAGACCAGCACAGTTGGTCTATTTGGTTGATTTTCATGGTCATGACTAAGATTTGTTGGGCAACCTTAGTTGGAAACCAGGAGCCCAAAAATGGTTAACATAAGTAGCTCAGAGCTCAAGCTGAAGTCGGGAAGTGAAGACTCCAGTCACAGAGCATGCAATAACCAGTAACGTTTCCGATACAACACCTGCACTAGGAGCTGCAAACTAGGGCATGATTTTTAAAAAGCCACGGTGTTAGGAGAATAAGATTAAACCCCACTGCAGCCTGAGCATGTGCCCAGCGATCTTCTGACAGACACGTGACAGTGGAGGTATATAAGCAGCAACACTCTGTGACACTCCCCAGTGATTTACTTTCTGTGGCTCTGCTGAGGTGTTTGAAGAGAATCCCAGAGCTACTTAAATTCTATTTGAAATTAGCACACAAACTAACAGGTTCTCTTGTAGAATTTCCATACCTTCTGAGTCTTTATTTGATACTAATAGAACTTACTGCTCTCCTCATGACCCTGACCCTCTCCTCATCTGTTCTCTTTCCAGTATTTTCCTTCCTTCTTTAGTGTTACGTGTGCACCATTGTCCTCCTCTCTCCCTTGAAGCCTTCCACACTGCTGTCATGGGGCTCTTTCTAGCTTCCAGCTCTCTACTTACACACATTCTGTGCGTGTGTGTGTGTGTGTGTGTGTGTGTGTGTGTGTGTGTGTAGAAACTAGGACTTTCATAGCAGAGAAAATGCTTTGTCTTTTTAAAGCTGAGTTATCACACAATACAATTTCTAGTTACATTCATTTCACAACTTAATTTTTCTTTGAAGCTGAATAAAATTCAATTATGTTTGAGTACCACATTCTCATTATCCATTCTTCTATTGATGGGCATCTACTCTTAATCCATGTCCTCGCTTTTGTGAACAGAGCAGCGATAAATATGGGTGTGCACGTATCTCTGAGATAGGATGTACAGTCCTCTGGGCATATGCCCAGGAGTGGTGTATCTAGGAAAAGGCGCTTCTCCAGATCCTGAAATGATAGCTTAAGCACTCTATTTGTGATTGTTCTCCTACCCACTGGCCTTCTGCCTTCACCTCACCACCTTCTTCCTTTCTCATTCCGGTTGAGTTGCTTACACCTGCCGCCGTCTCCGTCTCAGCTCTAGCATAAAATCGGTGCTAGAAAGGCTGCCAGGGAAATGTTGCCTGTAAGCTGCCAAAGCCAAGTAGGGACAGTGGAATGAATCTATGATAGCCTCCCTCTTCACACATGGTACGCTCTATGCAGGTCCCTGCTGGGGTCCTGTGCTCCCTTTCGAGAGGCTAACAGGGATGGGTCATGCAAAAATAGTTGGCTCCAGTCCCTTTTGCCCCACTTTAGGAGAGACATGACAGAGCTGGGAAGAAGTCCTATGACCTGGGGGCCATCGGGTAATTGGTGGCTTGTAGTCCACGGATCAGTCTTTCCCCTGTCACTAACTCAAGTCATTTACAGGAAAATGACTGAAACTCTAGACAGAAGCATGACTAAAGAGGCATCAGAAAGAATTTCCTGAACATTGCAAATAGTCTCTTGTTCTTTCCCACAGTGGGAAAGCAGGGGACAGACGAGTGTTCTGTTGTATTTCTAAGTGTCTGTGCTCCTCAGAAGTTCCCCTGCCCTGCTCTGCATGGTCGCTACAGCTTTCCATGCAACTAAGAAAACAGACCTCCAACCCAAAGTCCGGAAAGCACTCACTTCAAATCCAATATCTGAGTACAATGCATAATTTTAGCCAGGCTTTCTGTGAACAGAATACGCACGAAACCATTCATAACCGAATGAACTCACGAGTGCTGATGACGCAATATGAGGAGCATGTTTAATCAACTCCGCTGGATTCATTCGGGGAGAAATGGATATAGTACCTGATTGCGAGAGGCAGCACGGGCCCATGGATGTTGAGGATCGTATATTCATAAAGCTCTAGATTAGATCACAAACCTGCTCACATCGAAGGGAAGTAGGCAAACACACTGCATGAGTTGACAGGGCTCTGGACTAAGCACGCTGTCATGTAAGGAGCAAGATGGAAATCATTCTGTATTGGAAGATCTGCTTTGTGTTGAGTAGTTACGAGAATTCCTTCCCCGCTTTATAAATCAGCTGCTTAATTACCGTGCTCAGTTCCTGGCAACTTAAGCCCGTCCATTCTGTGTAGACTAGCTAGAGCAAAGATTACATGGTGAACGTTCTCATTTTTTGCGTATCATATCCACATAATTGAACAAAGTTATTCTGACAGTCCTGAATTTTTTAGGCCATCCCAGTTTGTTATTGATATTGTTCTTTTTAAGGCTAAAATCTATCTTTCTAAAACTTAAGGACTGAATTAAGTTTTAGCAACACACATGCCCACATGTATGCTCGTACACACGTGCGCACACACACACACACACACACACACACATACACGAGCGCGCGCGCGCACATACCAATTCTTTAGACATTTTTACCCTGAAACATTTTATTCTCCTAACTGGATCACTGTTCATAACATAAAATGCTCTTAACCATGAAAAAGAAGAAACAGACTCATACATTGTATCAATTTAGCCTATGAAAGGGATGCCTCCTTCCCAAAGTGCTTGCCAACACTTCGCTCTGTTTACTTATAGAATGAACCAAAGGGGACAAAGAGGGTGACTCTCCTGTGGAAAGAAAGAAATCATCTAACTCTGCTTCTCATTTGAAGCCTAACAGAAAGCCACAGTTTCTAAAAGGACAGTGTAGTGTCTGTGCCACCCTGAGACCAGGCCAGAGGATCCAGGGTCTTAAAGAGCTCTGCCCCGTAGCCTATTCACAGACCACAGGACTGTTGGAGCAGGGTGCTGGAGCGCTCAGAATCCCATACACTCTATAGGCTCTAACCAGCACATGCTGAAGGGTAAGAACATAGGCCAGAGTGGGAGGGAGTCTGTGCTGATTACCTAGATGCAACTTTCCCACTGCAGTCTGCTCCATGCTCCCAAGGTGCTGTCGTAACCTCAGAGTTAAAGACTCCACCAATAGGGCTGGCTCCTGCACAGCCCGCCCCGTGACTGACACTGTTAGTCATCTTGCTACCTCTTGCCCCATGTCCACTAAACGAAAGGCGACCGTCGCCACATGCTATACCAGATAGCTCAGAAATAGTTTTAAGTTTGGGAAAGATTTATTTGGTAGAACATTTTAGGTAAAGAAAGAAAGAAAGAAAGAAAGAAAGAAAGAAAGAAAGAAAGAAAGAAAGAAAGAAAGAAAGAAAGAAAGAAAGAAAGGACAAACTGATTTATTTGTCAAATCCTTTCTCTTTGCCAGTCTTGATGAAATAAATTCTTCTTTTTCACTAACATCACTGTGACCTGTCCAGTATCCATCAGGTTTTATAACAAGTTAAGATGGCAATTAATACCACAAGTGTCTCCTTGTTCCAGAAAGGGAAAGTACGGAAGAATCATATTGGGGAAAGGAGGGCGATGCAATAAAGTCTTGCATAAGGAACCTTCATAACTAAAGCAAAAATAAGATAAATTAGTGACTTTTCAAAAGAGAAAGAAAGTTTGGGCCTTTAAATATTTTAGGAATTGTACGTTTTCATCTGAACCTTCAACCATATCACCAGAGCCTGTTAACAGAACATTTAAGCAAACCCCAGAAAAAAAATTTAATTATCTTTGGCAGCTCACAATTTCAGTAACACTAGTGGTACAATTTTGCCTATTGATTTTACTTTACTCAATTAAAACCTATTTTTAAAATAGAAAGCTAGAACACATTTTATTGACTAGGTTAAAGTTTGGTTCGTAACTTTAAATCTCTGGAAGTGCTATTTAGTTAGATATTCTTATTTAATTGTCTATTTATGAAACTGCTTTTCAATGCCACATTCCGTATTATATTTGCTATGCCAAGGGACAAGTCAGTCTTCTGTAGTAAAATATTGTTAACTGCCAAATATTATGAAAAAAACCTCATTTTTTTTCTACTCTCAAGTGATTAAAGCCTTGTTATTGACTATAACCAAATATAAATACAGTCTTCAAGGTTCTTTTCACCAAGAATATTTTGATAGTTAGAACCAAATTAGGGACTTTGCAATCAGTTAGCAATGTTTTTACTTTCATGAGAGCTCTAGATTTCCAGCTCTTCTCTCTGCAGGAAAAAAAAATAATTTCAACTTCACAACTGATTTTCTTAACAGACCCAGGTTCAAATTACAACTATCCTAGATCAATTATTTGAATAAATCTTCTTCAATCTAAAATACCTAATCTGAAAATAACAATAAGAATAGCAGATCTGTACACACACACCCTCATTGTGAACCTGGGTGTCCAGGCATCGCAGGCAGTAGCAGCCAGCATACACTGGACCACACGGCTTTCTGAGTTCCTCTCTCCAGTGTGCAGTCTCTGTGGGCAATCACGAAACACATCTTCAGAGTCCAATGTTAAAAAGCAATTAGATATTGGTTCATGGAAGACAGGAAATGTGCTCTACCCCTTAACCTCAGAGTCTAGCATCTGGTACATTTCAGGCATTGGACGCCGTCAACACCTTAAAGATGTGTGTTCTGCTGTATCTGTACTGCAGGAAGCTGAAGAGGCAAAGTCTGGCGGTGTAGCCAAAGTGTTGACTATAGAATGGGATCTGACCTGAAGCAGTCCAGAGACACTTGTTTAGAATATAAAAAAGGAATCTTTATTTCTACATCTCAAATTCACACAATCTGCAGAATTTAACTGAAAATTTTCAATCTTCTAATATAAAAACAATCCTTTGGGAAAAGATCGTTCCGTTTGGAAATACAGGAACAATAGAACCTGAGGCCGGGAGTAAACTAAACACAAGGCAAATAAAATAATTTTTGCCAACATCTTATTATGTAACAGTACCACACATAAGTCAGAATGGAACTATCGGGACAGCGTCTGGGATTTGGCTGTCCCTAACAATTACAGCTTACTTCTCAATTTGTTGGCTTCTCTTTCTCTCGCTCCCCATCGTAGTCTAGTTTCAGCAGATTGTTTTGAGCCTCCAGACACAGACAAAAGATGTTCCTCTCCTAGAGTGAGGAGGAACAGACCTGTAGAGCTTAGGCTCAGGTGTCCTGTTTCTCTGCTCACTTCACAGCCACAACCTGTAGTGTGTTGTTCCTTAGTGTACAATTCTAGGTTCTGGTCACAATCACACACAAAGAATCTTTCCAAACCTCAGTGCCCATGAGTAGGCTTTGTTTCATTGGGTAATCAATGGAACCCAGTGAGCTTTCCCCAAAAAAACGTTCCACGTGCCTGAAAAAACAGAAGTTAGAAAAGGTGATTTGGATAAAACCACATGAATAACGCCACCCCAGGCTAGCTTCTAATTTCTACTCTTCCCACCTTTATACCACATTTGAAAATTCAGACCATCTTTCAAGTTAGGGCCTCCTAGGAACTCTGTTTCCTGACTTTCTTTTCTATTTTAAAATGGGCTTTAGGCCTTAGGCGTTGTTCTTCTGATAGCAGTTAATCTTTCCATTTATCTTAAGAGCATCATGCTTATTCAAATCCTCCATCTAAAATAGCTGTCTTCTAAGGTGGGGGGGGGGAGAAGGGGTGAATAATGACAGAGTGGGATAATAAGACACTGTTTCAAAATCAAAAAATAAATTGAATTAAAAAAAAGTTGTCCCTGAATGTGATGGGCCAGCTTCGAGTGTCAACTTGATGGGGCAAATGGATGCGGGTCAGCATGCTCTCTGGATCTGTGGGGACAGGCTGGACTGACTGAAGAATCTCTGCCCACTCTAGTGTGGGCACCACTCAACCTTGCAGAGCCCCAAATAGAACAGAGAAGAAAAAGGAGGAGAACAATGCCTGGGGCATCTGTCCTCTCCTATCTCCCAGTACCAGAGCCCCTGGCTTTCAGGAATTCTATATGGACCATCTTCCCTAAGGGCAAGCTAAAGAAGAAACAGGCATCTGGTTCAGAGCAGAGATGCTTGCTGGGGAGGGAGGGAGTTTCCATATTGTTGATCTTAGGGAAAGCTGCGACGGACTGCGACCTCTAACCAGCCAGCATTGTCTTTCCAACAGCTTTCCAGCTGACCAGTACCATATTATAGGACTTAGCACTATCCAGAATGCTGTCTGCCCATTCCCATTATACACCTTTTTTGTTTATATTTGTTATTATCTGAGGGAGCCAGGAGAGGAACAACCACTCCTTCTTCCCCTGTCAACCCTGAGTGGTCCAGAACACACAGAGAGGAGGTGTGGGCCTTCACCTTCCATCTTATACAGGGCATTCCTGGTCCCATTTAAGAATAGCATCCCAGGGGCTAGAGAGATGGCTCAGAGGTTAAGAGCACTGGCTGTTCTTTCAGAGGTCATGAGTTCAATTCCCAGCAACCACATGGTGGTGGTTCACAACCATCTATAATGCATTCTTTTGCCTGCTTCTGGCCTACAGGAATACATGGAAGCAGAACACTGTATACGTAATAAATAAATATGAAGCATGATTAATAAAGACTCAGAGATAGATATTACGGTTCAACCTGAAGACCAGAAAAGCAAAGCAGCAAGCTACTGGCTCTTACCTCAACCTCAGACAGAAATGGCGATCCTGACCCCAGGAATCTCACAATGAGATTCTTCATGAGAGCTGTCTTTTCCCGTTTTATAATCCTCTCTAGTTGTGGGATTAAAGGTGTACACGGCCCAGTTTCTATGGCAACTAGTGTGGCTACTGGGATTAAAGGTATGTGTTGCCTACCACTGCATGGTGTGGAAGGCTGATCAGTGGGGCTGTTTTACTCTCTGATTTTCAGACAAGCTGTATTTATCAAAATACAAATGAAATGCCACTATATAAGTAAATCTTAAAAAGAATGGTGCCCCTTTCGCTCTCAAAACAAAAGTCTCAGGTTTATGCATTGTTCCCTAAGAAAAATCCAAAGCAGTTCACTTTTCACCTTTACCATAGTCAGAGATACAGAATGTGTCTTTTATCTTCACACACCCCCCTTGAAGAAGTTGTGTCCACTTACCTCCAACAGCCTTCTTGTTACAGAGAAGCTTGTTTTTATTGTGTACTCTGTGTTCAGAGAAGCTTTCACAACCACCACCATGAGGGAAAGGGGATCCTGAGACCCAAGACAGGATGTGTGATAGAGGTCACCTACCTAAGACTTTGTGATACATATAATTTCCTGAATGTATCCTGCCATTTTCACATCGTTTGTCCCTGGAGAGGGGATCTTACTACTCTGCAGAAGCTCAGCATCCCGTAGCATGTTAATAGCTGGACTTTGAAAGTTGTCTCTTCAGTAAACTTGAGAAACCTCATGGTAAGCAGGTTCGAAAACTCAATATTCCTAACAGCATTCTGTATTTTAATGCATGCTTTGTGACTATGAAGGTAGAAGTATGGGTTGTACTGAATGTTTACCAAATTCACTTGACCATGGGACACAATTTGGAAAAAAAAAAAAAAAAAAAAAGATGTCTCAGGTTTAGTATTTGAGTAACATATAATGATTTTTAAATGTTTTTCATATTTGGAGAATTAAAACAAATTTTAATTTCCCAAACAAATCCTGGCTTGTTGATGAATGAGTAATAACACGGCATTTGGTCAAACAGTAGACTGTCTTAAGCTCACGTACATAATCAGTCACAGGAAATCTCACCAGGAAGAGAATTAATCTGCAGTTACCCCAAAAAATTCATTGCCAGGCTTTTTATCCAAACAGATGTTCCTCACAATTATTCTGCTAGCATTAACTGCTGGCAAGGCCGTGAACTGGCTGGAAGGATTGAGATCCACATGTCTACTATTTTACCTCCATATCTGCAAATGAAGTCAGCATCAAAACACAGTGTGATTCCCTGGGACTGGTGGCACAAGCTTCCCCTTGGGAGGATCTACCTGCCAATTGTCAGAACTTGGTTTTACTTCCAGTAACTCTGGGAAACATTTTCTCTTTTTTTTCCATTTTAACATCTCCCAAAACTTCCCACGATGTCTTCCACGAAAGCATCTACAAATAAGACAAATAAGATTTCTAAACCTTTTTGTCTATTGGTTTGCGAATTGAAGAGGTCATAAATCTCTAACATATGCACTCCTGTGTTCCTTGCTCTCATTAGTTACTCGAGGCCTTATGTTAATGGCTTGGTCCGGGGCTTGATCTACTGGGATGTGGTAGAAACACTAAGAGGTGTCCTAAAGGAGATAGTGAGACCTCGGGCTTCCTCTCAGCTTCTTAGATACCAAGTGGTAAGCAGCATCCTCCATCATGTTCATCGCCCAGAAGGGTTGCCTTCCCACAGGCCCCAAACAGCCCCATTGCTGACCGTAGACTAAATCTCCAATTTGGGGCCAAAATAAGCATTCCCTCTTTATAGGCTGATGTAACTCAAGTACCTGTCACAAAAATGAAATGGTGACTAACACTTTCTCTTCCTTGTTAGGTAAGTTCTTATTTGAGGGGAGAAAAAAGCATTTCTTTTTCACAAAAATTTGGGATATTGAAATCTCACTCATTTGATGGTCATGGCCACTGAAAAGTTTATAATGCTTTGATATTTGCAGCTTCGGGACTTACTTTGATTGTATTTCAGAACTCTGCCTTGTTTTAAATTTGACCATTTCAAAGCTAGGGAAGCTTTGTTAATATAGAAACATCATCAGCATTTAGATCTTATTTTTCTGAGGAATAATTCAGTGACTCTCAGCCCAAATGAAGCACGTGGCTTGACATTTGGTCTTTGCGTGGTTTTCTTTGTATAATATACCATTTCTATTTTCACCAGTCACTCAGTTGAACTGACTTAATGGCAATCTTCTCATTACCACCTCATATTATTTTTAGAATGAGGCTAAACATAAATAGATACATACGCAAACAGAACTGGTAAATAGTCTTTAATATTTTCCAAGCAATTGTGCAAACGTCTTTCTGTCTATCCCAAATATATGACAGCATCTTTTTAGATTTGTTTTTAGGAATCCATAAACATATAATAACAAATACAGCTTTAGAAACCAAACGTGAAAAATTCCTCTGCCGTCTGGCCCAGACATTTTATTAGAAAGTTGTGTGAGCACCTACGTGTGTGCACACTCACTTGTGGAATCAGCACGTGTTCAACTTCACTAGAAAAGATTGGTTTTTGGTTTAACTTATTAGATCTTTATTGTTTTCTTATCCATTTTCTGGTTATTTCATAGCGTATTCATGACTGTGATGAAAATCAGAGCAATAGCATTGCCTGTGTTCATTGTGGCCCATGGTATGGCAGTCATTTTCTGTGGCTGTGAAAAGCTACCATGACCAACAGTAACTTAAGGACAAAGGGCTTTATTATAACTTAGATTCCGGTGGGCCACAGTCCATAATGGCAGGAAAGACAAGGAAGCAGGTTGCAGAAGCAGGAAGTGGAGGGGAGGTCACATTTTCATCCACGGACAGGGATAAATCAAGGATAGGATTCTTGTCTGCTACAGCCAGTTTATATCCATAAATTCTAGGGAAACATTTGTTTCAGTTACAGAGACCCTTTCACTAAACAGGGTAGTTAAGATTAAGATTTAAATGACTCACAAAACATTATTAATATACTTTGAAATGGGTTTCTTTAAGATTTCTTTAATTCTACAAAGAATTATTTAATTTACCAACCAAACATGAATGCTAGTGAGCTTGGCCTTCTACCCTTTGGTGAAGGAATTGTGTTAACTGTGGTAGTCTTGGGGTTTGGCAATAAGCAGCTTCAAGATGCTGTTTGTGTGGCAAGTCTTTCCATTTCATTTAGTAGTAGAGGAAACAACAGAGATCCAAGACACTATGATACACAAAACTCATTCAAACAAATGTACACCAGAAAAGCAAACTTCGTCTAAATAAAAAGAAAATTCTCTCTGGGTAAAAGATACTATCTCAAACCAGGAGGTAGAGTACATGCCTGTAACCACAGCTAGAGGAGCACATGCCCAGCATTAGGAAACAGAGGTGGGAAGACTAGGAGCTCCCAGCCAGTCTGAGCTACAAAGCAAGGCCCCAACTCAAGAAGAAAGAAGGTGGGGCAGAGGTGGTGGAGCATGCCTTTAGTCCCAGCACTTGGGAGACAGAGGCCCTGTCTCGAAAAACAAAAATCAGAAAGAAAGAATGAAAGAAAGAGAGAGAGAGAAAGAGAGAGGGGGGGGAAGGAAGGAAGGAAGGAAGGAAGGAAGGAAGGAAGGAAGGAAGGAAGGAAGGAAGGAAGGAAGGAAGGAAGGAAGAAAAAAGAAAGAAAAAAGAAAGAGAGAGACTGATGGCCTGGCATAGTGCACACCTTTAATCTCAGCACTCTGGAAGCAGAGTTCACACTCATTTCCGTCTATCAAGTTCTAGTCCAACCAAGACTATATAGTAAGACCATGGGGCAAAACAAACAAACAAAGGAAAGTAAAGAAGGAAGGAAATTTTCAAATCTTCCAAAGTACAACTATGTCAAAGTCCTTCACATCTGTGGCCTTCCTGTCTTCTGCGTCTCTTTGGATGTTGCTCTTTATGCAGAACACATGGGCTTCTCACTTGTTTTTTTTTTAATTTATACTATCATGTCTGTCTCATGTCAGAGATCCCAACTTTGGAGAGGCAGAAGCGAAAGGACTGAGGCAGGTCTGAAATGTTGGAGGCTAATGTGGACCACGTGGTAAGCTTCAGGTTAGCCTGAGCTAGAGGGAGTTCTGTCTGAGAGTAATGACTACAACAAAATCGCATCTGTCCGTCTGAGGCTTAGACATTCTTAGACTTAGGAAGGAAATGACAGAAATAAAAGTCTATAACAGTCTAATAGATTTTCATTCAGTTCAGCCCCATTGTCACGCTGTAGTTACCTTTACTGTGGTCCTTGTGAGTAAAACAGAAGTCATAGCTTTCCTGAATTGATATCATCAGAAAGCTGAGGTGAAAGTGCGTGTAAGGAGTTAGGAATCTTTTAAGTGAGGTAAACCTGGAACAGCAGCTTGGGCAGGTAGTAATTCTATGTCCATGGATATCTGTGACTATCTTAAATGGGATGCTCTATGCCTGGACACCAAGCATTGACCAGATGCCTGCTGATAAAGGTAATTGAAGGAAGGCAGATTTCTGAGTTTACCTAGGAGAGAGGAACAAGGCCTGGTAGTGGGAACCTGTTTTCACAAAACAGTTCCAAACTATAGGAATTAATTCCCAAATATGTAACAGAAAAGGAAGTCAGCTACAGCCAAAAATCTACAGCAAACGACCGTCACTTTATTCATTAATAACAATGCCAAAAAGTCTTGTCTTTTGGTTTAACCTTCACCAGATGCCATGGTTCTGATAAGCCACTTGTGAAAAGATGGCTGAGTGACTACAGTACAATGTTGTGGCTTGTGCCACTAAAAAAACATGGAAATTAAACAATGCTCATTTGAATCACCCCTGGGTCAAGGAAGAAATAAAACAGAAATTACAGACTTCTTAGAATTCTCCGGAAATGAATACATGACATACCCAAACCTATGGGACACTATGAAAGCAGTTCTAAGAGGAAAGTTCATAGCACTAAGCAATATACAGTAAGCCGACAATCAACATCCAAATTAAATGGAAAGAAAAGGCAATTCCACTAAAATCAGGAGCAAGACTCTCTATGTATTTATTCAACATAGTACTCAAAGTTCTAGCTAGAGAAATAAGACAACAAAAGGAGACCAAGGGGATACAAATTGAAAAGGAAGAAGTCAAACTTTCGCTATTTGTAAATTATATGAGAGTATACATAAGTGACCTCAAAAATTCTACAAGGGAACTCCTACAGCTGATAAACACCTTCAGTAATGTGGCAGGATACAAGATCAATTCCAAAAAACAGTAGTCCTCCTATACACAGATGATAAAGGGACTGAGAAAGAAATCAGAGAAACATCATCATTTACAATAGCCACAAATAACATAAAAAATACCTTCGGGCAACACTAACAAGGAAGGGAAAGTCCTGTATGGCAAAAAACTTTAAGTCTTTGAAGAAAGAAATTGAAGAAGCTACCAGACAATGAAAAGATCTCACATGCTCTTGGATAGGTAGGATCAACACAATAAAAATGGCTATTCTACCTAAAGCAATCTACAGATTCACTGCAATCTCCATCAAAATCCCAACACAGATCTCGAAAGAACAATACTCAACTTCATATGGAAAAACAAAAAAACCTAGGACAGCAAACAATCCTGTACAATAAGGAACTTCCAAAGGCTTCACCATCCCTGACATAAAGCTCTATTATAAAGCTATAGTAATGCAAACAGCTTGGTATTGGCATAAAACCAGATAGGTGGACCAATGAAATCAAATCAAATACCATGCTATTAATCCACACACCTATGAACACCTGATTTTTGAAAAAGAAACTAAACTTATACAATGGAAAAAAAGAAAACATATTCATAAATGGTGCTGGTATAACTGGATATCAACATTCAAAAGAATGCAAAAAGATCCATATCTATCCCCATGTACAAAGAGTCCAAATGGTTCAAAGACCTCAATAATCCAGCCACACTGAACCTCATCTAAGAGAAAGTGGGAAGTAGCCTTGAACTTCCTAAATACAACACCAGTAGCACAGACACTGAGAGCAACAATAAAATAAAAACTGAGAAGCTCCTGCAAGCAAAGGACATGGCCAATAAGACAAAAAGGCAGCCTACTGAATGGAAAAAGATCTTCACCAATCCCACATCAGACAGAGAATGGATCTTAAAAATACATAAAGAACTCAAGAAAATAGACATCAAAATACCAAATAATCCAATTTAAAAATGGAATACAGAACTAAACAGAGAATTCTCAACAGAAGAATCTCAAATGGCCAAAAGACACTTAAGGAACTGCTCAACATCCTTAGCCATCAGGGAAATGCAAATGAAAAGAACTCTGCGATTCCATCTTACACCTGTCAGAATGGCTAAGATCAAAAAACAAATGATAGCTTATGCTAGAGAAGATGTGAAGTAAGGGGAACACTCATCCATTGCTGGTGGAAGTATAAAATTGTACAGTCACTTTGGAAACCAGTATGGTGATTCCTCAGAAAACTGGATGTCAACCAACCTTAAGACCTAGCAATACCACTCTTGGGCATATACCCAAAAGATATTCAACCATACTACAAGAATGTTTGCTTGACTATGTTCATAGCAGCATTATTTGTAATAGCCAGAACCTAGAAACAACCTAGATGACTTTCAACTGAAGAATGGATAAAGAAAACATGGTACAATTACATAATAGAGTACTATTGAGCCATTGGAAAACAATAACATCTTAAAATTTGCATGTAAATGAACAAAACTAGAAAAAAACATCCTGAGTGAGGTAACCAAGACCCAGAAAGACAACATGGTATGTGCTCACTCATAAGTGGATATTAGACATAAAGCAAAGGATAACAAGTCTGTAGTCTACAATCCCAGAGAAACTAGGTAACAAGGAGAACCCTAAGAGAAACATACATGGATCCCCCTAGGAAGGGGAAATCTTCTAGAAAGATCTCCTGAGAAAATTAGGAGCATAGGAATGGGAGAGGAGGGAGGGCAGAAGGAAAGGAGGAAGGGAGAGGAGGAGAGGGTAAGAAGAGAACATGAGGGAACGAGATGGTAGAGATGGGGGAAGGAGAGAGAGGGAGAGCAAGGAAAGAGATATCTTGTTCGAGAGAGCCATTATGGGCCTAGCAGGAAACCTGACACTAGGAAAATTCCCATACACAAGGATGATCTCAGAGAAGATGCTAAGCAATAGTGGAAAGGGTGCCTGAACTGGCCTTCCCCTGCAATCAGACTGGTGACTACCTAAATTGTCATCATAGAACCTTCATCTAGCAACAGATGGAAGCAGACGCAGAGATACTCAGTGAAGCACTGGGCTGAGCTCCCCAAATCCAGTCAAAGAGAGGGAGGAGCAATATTATGAGCAAAGGGGTCAAGATCATGATGCGGACACCCACTGAAACAGCTGACCTGAGCTAATGGGAGCTCACTGACTCCAGCCTGACAGTAGGGGAACCAGCATAGGACCACACTAGACCCTCTGAATGTAGGTGACAGTTATATGACTTGCGACAGTGGGACCACTGGCAGTGGGACCAGGATTTATCCCAACTGCTGGAACTGATTTTTTGGAGCCCATTCTCTTTGGAGGAATACCTTGCTCAGCCTAAAAATAGTGGCCTTGTCCTGCCTCAAAGGCATGTGCTAGACTTTGTTGATTCCACATGGGAAGCCTTACCCCCTCTGAGGAGTGGATGGGGGGTAGGAGGAAGATGGAGAAAGAGCAGGAGGAGGGGAGGGAGTGGGAATTGGTATGTAAATTTTCAACTTAATAGTAATAATAATAATAATTCTATTTCACAGTTTTGTAATGGCTCAAATAACATAAACATTCAAAAATTATAAACTGTAAAATATTACAAAATAAAATGGTCCTACATCTTCATCAACAGAGAAGACGAAATGCCGGTGTGGCATGAGCATGTATGAAACCTCAAAGCCTGCCTTCACAGTGACATACTTCCTTCAACAAGGCCACACCCACTTCAACAAAGTCTACCTCCTAATCATACCACTCCCGTGAGTTTATGGGGGGCCATTACATTCTAATTACCACCGTGTCCTTATAAGAAGAGTCACCAGGGAGTTTATTCTCTCTTTTTCTCCACAAATGCTCAGGGGACAGGCCTTGAGAAGGCAGACCTGGCAGACACTGAGTCAGCTATAACTTTATTCCTTGCCTTTCCAACAGGCTGAATTGTGAGAAAAATATCACTTCTATTGCTTAAGGCACCCACCTATGGAACTCAGTTATGGCAACCTGACATACTAGTGAACCTGGCACCATTTACAATGACCAGATAGTATCATTACCAAGAGAGCGAGACTACACCATAATAGTCTTCATTTGTCTACTACAAAGTCCAGCACATGGTCACCTCTGGAGTAGGACAGTTAAACAAAAGACAATAACATAACCACCAAGAGCAGTCACAGACGGAGAATCCAGGACAAATGTGTTGACCTAAAGGAAATAGGAGGGAACACATGTGGGCAGTCACCAAGCCCAAGCAGCAAGAATCAGGGCAAGAGTGAGCAGCAGGTTCAGCAGCATCAATGCAGACTTGGGAAGGGACTGTTACTGGTCTCCTACGGACCCAGCCTGGGCAGGAGCAGCACAAGAAGGGAGGCCCACTAACTGCAGAGTCAAGGCTAGCCTGGGAAGAAACCACCATTGAAGTGTTTGGGAACGGTACCTGCTTCTGGATGCTGACATCTCAGGATGGGAAGCGAAGGACTTGAGACTCAGGCGAACACCTTCCCACAGGCCATTCACAGTTCTGGAAGCAGAAGAATGTGCTGTGGCTGCAAGCGTAGCTTTCAGACTGCCTTTTGCAAAGTCACAGGTGACTTTCCTGTTCTGGCAGGCCACATGATTGGCATGCCTGCACTTCTCTCATTATGGTGACCTTTTTTGTGGCAGCGCCCCCGGACAATAAATGATGCTGAGGAACATTCTGAGACATGTTTACTCACACATGTTGGGGCAGAAACGGCACCATGGGATAGAATCTATCTACTGACCAAGAGGGCCCCTGTGACCTTTGTCTGCGGAGTTCTTCAAACCCAGGCTGCAGCTGCTCCACAGGTCAGGTGTGGTCCTGGGGGGGGGGGGATGGCTCTCCAGTGTCCTCTCTTACTGTATTACATTCTCCAGAAAAAGTTTGCAGAACATCTGTTCCCTTCATTTTTTTCCCCAGTCCTTCCGGAGACTAATTAGAAATAAAATCAAATATATACACCAGTAGTGTTTGTGTTCACCATTCAAAAAGTAACTCTTTTTTTTTCCTCCCCCTCAGATTTCAAGAGACACCAAGTGGACGTTAAAGACACCAGGTGAACTCTGAAGCCTGCAGAAAAATTGCCTCAATTTACTGCTTCCAGCTGTACAGAGAATCAAGGCGTGAGACATCAGACAGAGAAACTCTTCCATGGAATTGCAGTTCCTAAAAAGAAAACGAGAACAGATCCATCTCTGTAAGATGGTTAGCTATCTATGGTGTGTGGGAAACTTCAAGGTAGACTTTTACTGTGGGAAGCTACACAGAGGGTTCTTACGAAAGTGAACCATTTCTAATCCAGGTTCTATGTGGATTGTGTGTGTGTATTGCTGTAGTAAGAAATTGCCATACATATCTTAGGGTTATCATTGCTGTGATAAAACACCATGGCCAAAAGCAAGTTAGGGAGGGAAGGGTTTATTTGGCTTACACTTCTATATCGTAGCCCACCACTGAAGGAAGTCAGGACAGGAACTCAAGCAGGAACCTAGAGGCAGGAGCTGATGCAGAGACAGTGGATGAGTACTGATTACTAGCTTGCTCAGCCTGCTTCCCTATAGAACCCAGGACCACCAGCGCAGGGATGGTACCACCCACAATGGGCTGGACCCTCACCCATCAATCAACCTACTTAAGAAAATATCCTACAAGCTTGCGTATAGCCTGATCTTATAGAGACATCTTAACTGAGGTTCCCTCCTGTCAGATGATTCTAGTTTGTGTCAGGTTGACATAAAACTAGCCAATTGCCAGGCATTGGTTACACGTGCCTGTAATCCCAGCACTTGGGAAGCAGAGGCAAGCAGATCTCTGTGAGTTCAAGGTCAGCCTGCTCTACTTCCCAGATATCCCAGACTATTTTTTGAGAATCTCTGTCTCAAAAAATAGAAACAAACAAAAATAACAACAACAAAAAACTAGCCAGCACAACAACCTTAGAGACTTGGGACTTGAAACAATAAGGACTTCCATGTGACAGTTACTAGAGCTGACTTCCTTCCATAATGAAGACTCGATAGAGATGGACTTCCCTGGTTTCTCTTTCAGCTTTGAGGGGACCATTCGCAGTCCTTGGCTTATGTCCCTCAGTCTTCAAAGTCAGAACAAACAGGGCGTTCTCCACTGCATTACCCTGATTCTCTATCTGCCTCTGTCTCCGTTTCTCCAAACAGAAAAAGAAAGAAAGAAAGGAAGGAAGGAAGGAAGGAAGGAAGGAAGGAAGAAAGAAAGAAAGAAAGAAAGAAAGAAAGAAAGAAAGAAAGAAA
>NC_022031.1:15086460-15101003 GCF_000317375.1 Microtus ochrogaster | reverse complement strand
AGGCTGGAAGAAGAGTTAGAGTGGGCGTGGAGGATCTAGGAGACCAAGAGACCAGGATGTATAGCCAAAATGGCTGGGTTATATAGGAGTCAGAGAAGCTTGGGAAGGGAAATGAAGCTCTGGGGCTGGGGAGGTTCAGGGTGGGGGCAGGGTATGCCAGCCATGATGACTCTGGTACACATATTTATGGAGCTGAGAGCCTGGCTGCCAGTATTCACTTTGATTTGTTAAATTGATCCTTCAGCCATTTGTCCCTGGTTTCTTTGAGAGCTAACACTTTCCTCCCTCCACGTTCAGGAATCCTCTTTATACCTTGTTGGGACTTCCAGAGTGAACCAGGATTGGCCAGCCCCTCTTACTGCTAACTGAACAACGATGACGCTACCTCCTCTTCTGGCTAACCTAGTCAATCCAGAGCTCCTGGGACTGGGTTAGAGCCTTTCAGAGAGATGAGCGAGAGGCACTTTTTTAAAAAAGAGGAGCTAAAATCAACTTTTTGTAAGAGGAAGTGGGCTGACTGCCAGCCCCTGCTCATGAATCTTGTGGCATAATAGAATCCCTAGTCAGAGTGCGGGTAAAAGGTTAGGAATCGTATTAGTTTAGCAGAAAGGTAAGGGAAAGAGAAGCAGCCTAAATCTAAGAAGCTTCTAAGGTCTATCTCTTGCTTAGGAGTTGACAGGTGTGCTCCCTCTGGATCCTCACAGAAGTAAGGCAACACCAGCGGGAAGGGTTGCATTGTATCTGGTGTGGTTAGGATATGGTTTGAATGCCTCCCCCAAAGGTTCATGCACTGGAAGTCTGAACCCCAATTGTGATGTGTAGAGGAGGTGGGGCCTTTAAGATGTGGAGACTAGTGAATGATACCCTGGGAGTACTATCAAAAATGTGATTAATGTAATTCTTGAAGGCCTTTGTCAGCATCCAAGACAGTGAATTGATAGAAGGGTTAGCATGGTCCTATCTTCCATGTGGTTCTTACATGTACCCTCATACTTCAATGCTATCTGCCCTGTTTTGATGAAGCCAGAGACCCTTGCCCAACACAAACAGACAGGATGCTCAACCTTGGACTTCAAGTCTGTAACTGTTTCCTAAACAAGTCTTTTTAGACAGACATGATGGTACATATGTTTGTAAACCCAGCATTGGAGGCAGAAAGCCGAAGATCTCTGGGATTCGCTGACTTGGCAGGCTAACCTAATCAATGAGCACAAGGCCAAGGAAGGAACCTGTCTCAAAGACAAGGCAGATAGCTTCTGAGAAATGACACCTGATGTTACCTCTGGCTTACACACACACACACACACACACACACACACACACACACCCGTTTTGTGTTTGCTTGTTTGTTTTCCTCAAAATACCCAGCCCCGAGTATTTTGTTATGGTAACAGAGAACTAAAACATTACTTCAAGACTTTTACCAGAGCCAGGGACTTGACATTTATGGAAGGCCCCCCTCAGCTATTTGAGAGAATGTCCAGGAAAAGGGGACAGTTTGCCCACTCACATGCAGCTGATAGAACTTTGAAGCCAGACTCATCCTTATGCGTTAGCATCATTTTTGGCTCAGGTGTGGTGGCACATACCTGTAATCCCAAGAGGCAGAAGGTAAATTCAGAAAGAGCAGGTGAGTTTAAGGCTAGCCTAGGATGTACAGCAAGTCTGAGACAAGCCTGGATTACATTGCAAGGGCCTGTCTCAAAAAGCAAAGCAAACAAGCAAACAAACAAAAAAGGGTCTGGATTGAAGCCTTCTCTCTCTTACCATGCTCACAGCCTCATAGCTTCCCATACTTTTAAATAAAACTCGATAGCAAATAAAACTTGATAACATTTATTTGAAAGGCATAATTCATAGAATAATTACTCTTTAGTTATTTTTAAAATATCTACAATGAGACTTATTATCTAAATAAAAATTAAATTTGCACATGCCATATAGTTTATATATATATTTCTCATAATCAAAATCATTGGAGCCTGCTCCGACAGAAATCAGCAGGGGGTGTCTGGGATGGGACACTGAAGCCAAAGAAATCTTAGACTGAGAGAAACTGAGGCAGAAAACACAGGATGGATTCAGGGGACTGGCAGCTTATTCTGATGAGTCTCGAGTTCATTTCAGAGCTTGCTTATATACAAAAGCAGAACAAAGCCCAGCACAGTCAGTCAGTATCTAACCACAAGGCCATTCCTGTCCTTGAGTGAGCAGCCTCCTCTCTAACACACGCTTGCTGCTCAGAAGCAGCCTCGCTTTCTATCTGGATGTTCCTGAAGTTTGGCGTCAGCCATATTCTTTCTACTAGATAGTGTGTTCTTTTCTCATGGGCAAAATGCTCTTTCCCATGAGCTAAATCAGAAGTCTCTCACAGCCCTCAAGGTTATTGTAAAAAGCAGAGCAGGCAAGCTTGAACACAAATGACTTATAAGTCAGAGTGGACTCCATATGGAAACTGAGTCACACATGGGATCCCACATAAAATATTAGTAGATACTTAAATTCTTTCTCGCTTGACTCTCAGTTGAATGATTAAACATGCTTTTGGTTGTTGTGATGAATAACATGTTGCTACTGATCTAAATTTTTTTACTCTATGTTCTCGTTTGTCCTTGTTTTTATTTCCTATAGTTTACTATCTTGAACATGTTTCTTAGCAATTTTCTCTATTGAATTAAATATACACACAGCATTGTACATTTCTCTACATAGCAGTTCAATTTTAGAAACTACTTACCAATATTCTTGTTTATTTTATTTTCAATGCCAGACTAAAAGTGTGATAGAACAAAATAACAGTCGATGCACAGGAACTTTCTAGGAAGAGACACATAAGTACTGAATAGGTTAGAAGGAAGTAATGGGCTTTCTATGCTAATCACCATGGAATCTCAACAGAGCAATGAGTTCTAGAGGCACTAAGGCATGCCTAGAGAAGACCCATCTGAAGATAGCGCCAAGGTATAAGGGGTGCCAGAGGAAAGATTCTTTACTGCAGAAGAGAAGAAAGTAAGGAGAGGGTGGTTGTGATGATGCTAATGATTGGAAGACAAGAGGGCAGTGGTGATGGTGATGATGATGGTGACGATGATGATGATGATGATGATGATAACTGGAGAAGGGGGAAATGATGATGATGATTAGGGAAGGAGGCAGTGGTGATGATGGGGATGATGCTAATGATTGGAGGAGGAGAGGGCAGTGGTGATGGTGATGATGGTCATGATGATGACTGGAGAAGAGGGCAATGAGGATGATGACAATGATTATGATGATGATGATGATTAGGGAAAGAGGCAATGGTGAAGATGGTGATGATGCTAGTGATTGGAGGAGGACAGGGCAGTGGCGATGGTGATGATGGTGGTGATGATGATGCTGGAGGAAGAGGGGGCGGTAATGATGGTGATGATAATGATAATGATGATGATGATGATGATGATGATAACTGGAGGAGGACAAAAAGATGATGGAATCATCTCATTACTTTTAAGAGAAATTAAGTGGAAGGAAAAGATAAGCCTAAGATTGGACAGAAAGAAACTCTTGTGTGAGGTTTGTTGTGCAGTGTGACTTTGTGGTTCCCAACTGCCAGGAAACCTTTCCCTGCAGAAACCTTTTCCTTTCCACTCAAGGTATCACTGCACATGTTGGGGATACCTTTCCCCTCAGAGCCATAACACTTACCTCAGCGCTTCCTAGCTGCAAAGATGACTAGAAGAGGAAGAGTAGGGCTAAAAGTAGAAATAATATTTGGCATTGAACAGGCTGTCCTTGATATGCCTTCAAGATGCACAGGCAAAGTTGGCCAGCACTAGTTAGATGCCAGTCCCAGCCGAGGCATAATGCTACAGTGTGCAGATAAACAACTTTCAGATGCTCTCCAATGTCCTGGTGTTGCCTAGAATCATGTAGAGAGAAAACCAAGCCAACAAAAGGAAGTAAAGATGTGAGAGAAGTGAAAAAGAGAAGGAGGTGACATGGAACCAGATATTGAACTGCCTCAGAGGTCAAAGGTAGAGGTAGAAGAGCCCTCTTAACAGATAAATACAACAGATTCCAAGAGAGCTTGCTTCACTTCTGTCCTTACGGCCTTTTAGCATGAATCACAAGGTAGAGGCATCTGCTAACATAAATAATGCAGCAGAGAGGGTACTGTTTATGAACTTATAAGAAAGGAAAGGGTTGCACAAGTTCTAATTGGTATTAATAATAAAAACCCGAAGACAGATATTAGGGGATAAAAGCTGAAAGATCAGAGAAGCAGAGCAGCCAGTCACTAGAGATCTTACCTCTATGACTCTCTGTCTAAAAAGAGACCCAGCTCCTCTCTCCACCCCACCTTATCATTTCCACTCTCCTTCCAGGCATATTACGTCCTGTCTGTCTGTACAAGGCTATTTGTACAGACCTCCACATTTCTGTGGTTTACTAGTGGCTGGCTCCACCCTCTGATCTTCAGGCAAGCTTTATTGATTACAGTACAAACAAGATATCTCTACAGGAAGGCAAAGTACATTGCTTAGAAAAGTCACCAAAAGCACATCACAGAAATAAAGTAAAATTCTCTTTGTTTTGCAGCTAAGTCTCATCACCAAAGAGCAACTTGAGACGATTCCTTTTTCCCACTCCTCTTCTATTAACTTCCAACTATTCATTCATGAAGATTGCTTTCTTTAGCATGGTACCCTGATGTGGGAAGTCCTTCTGTATATCTATTGTTTTATTGGTTAATAAGGCACAATAGAATAAGGCAGGAATTCTAAGCAGATAGAGGAAGAAAGAATGCCATGAGAATGCCATCTGTCAGAGAGATGCCATGTAGCCACTGCAGGAGGCAGACACCAGACGGAATCTTACTGGTAAAACACAGCCACATGGTGATACACAAATTAATAGAAATGATTTAATTTAAGATGTAAGAGCTAGCTAGAAATATGCTTAAGCTATTGGCCAAACAGTGCTCTAATTAATAGAGTTTTTGTGTGATTATTTCGGGTTGGGCAGCCAGGAAACCAATGAATAGCCTCTGCTTACAGTACTCTTTGCTTTAAGGGGAATTTTCTATTTTGATTTATTTTGTATTATATAAGTGTAACCTTAAATTAAAATAGTTGGTCATCCACAGCTGTAAGGCCTTGCTAAGGGATAAGCTTACATTTGTTACATCATTTAGAGATGGTAATTTTTTTTTTTCTGAAAACCAACAAATGAGTAATAGTTCGTTCTTCCCAAAGCAGTGGACAGGCTGTATTAAACCAGTGCAGCTGATTCCATTTTGTTTCTTGATCGCATACATTCTAATCATGCTCTCAACCTTCATCTTGCAAATAAGAGAGGAAGAAATACGAGAAAATTCCGCTTCCCTTTTCTTCTGTTTTGTAGTTTCCTATTTTTTTGCACTTGGTTCCCCTGAAGCTCCTGTTGGAATCTTGTTTCACTGTTTAGTGATGTCAAGAGGTAGTTTCAACCAGGAGACAGACATTAGCCCATTGGGGGTGTGTTTTTGGAAGAGATTAGTGTAGTCCTCATGTGGCACGTCTCTCTGGACTCCTGTCATGATATGAGAGGACTCCCTCCTGCACGTGCCCCTGCCAGTGTTGCCAGACTCCCTGAGATCTCACTAGAAAGAAGAGCTGAATAAACCTCAACATCCAGCCTCAGGTAGTTCATCCGAGTTCCAGAGAATGAACTAACACACAGTGTGTGGCCATTTGCAGTAAGCAACCGGCCGATACTGAGACCCGACGTGGTAAGTGTGTCAGTTTGCTACACTGGTGTGACAAAGCACTGTAAATTCAGGGGCTGAAATAAGGGGCCCTTACTTCCCAGAGTTCTGGAGGCTTCTAGTCTATACCAAGATACTGATAGGCACGCTTTCTTTGTAGGCTGCTATCCTTGTTTTGGAAGTAACCTTACCCCTCTCTTCAGCAGTTACCATCTGTTAGTTCACCTTCTCTTCATATAATGATAGTAACCATCAATCAACCTAACTGTCTCATGCAGCTCAGCTATTTCTACTAATACTGTCTCCATATCCAGAAGTCCTGGTGGGGCGTGAGGATTTCAACATATAGCTTTAGGGAAGCACGATCCAGTTCACAACATTAAGAAGGGATACACTAGTGTTTCCCAGTTGGTCATGCTTTTCAGAATGGCTTCTTGGAGTTGCCATATTGTCTGTAGACTCAGCTGTAAACAGAACACACTTGTATTCTGAGTCTCAGTAACTCTCACGCAATGGGTTCCACTGGGCCTCTGTACTCATGGAGCATTTAAGACTATATTCAGGTGAGTACACAGTTTACCTATCACATGTGCCCAATCATGCTAGGGTTCTGTGGGTATCAGACTTCACATGGAAAACAACCAACTTCCCACATGTATAGCTCTTAAGACTGAGGCAGCAGAACATTAAAACAAATAAAAGTCCTTCTGAGAACAAGGCCCTGGGTAGAAGGTAAGCATGTTCTGGGATTGGCTTAGCCTAAGTGCAAATGCTACAAGACTGGGAATGAGCAATAGGCACTTACATCATATATATATATATATATCCTTATCTTACATTTATCCATCTTTGGCCTCTCCGGCTACACTTAGAAAACATCAGTAAAGTTTTTATTAAGACTTGCAAGAGGGTAATGAGAAATCACCAGACCAATTGTTCTTAGGCATGGGACTCCATGTATCCACACAGGAGTTTCCTCCAGGGAGTTGTTCTGGAGACAGACATGACCACCCACAAGAAATGTTGGCCACACGGATAGGAAGCCTTTTCTAGCAAGCCTCCCCTCTGAATTAGTCCAAAGTCGTGGTATCATGAGAAATCTCTTCTCATCTTAAGATTCTCACACAACTTCAGCAAAAATACCAAACATAGCTGATACAAGGATGTAATCCAGAATATACCCAGAGAATATAAAGACTTAAAATTCATTTAAGGAGTCACTCCTATTACATCTACTATATAAAATACTCATTTCAAATTATAAGTTCACCCTACAGACAAAGAGATTTGATAAAATGAAAGAGTATGTTGTCTGGAACCGAGTGTTAAGTCATGTAATAAAATGGTCTTAATCTTTGGAAATGTTCGTTTTTATATTTCATCTTTATTTTATTGGTAAAAAGCTCTTTAGAGTCAGCTTCCAAGCAAGACACCTGGGCGCCCTAACCTTTTCCTGTCTGGTCCTGCTGTTCTATTTCAAAGTATGTGTCAGCCACTAATGGCTTGTTGACCTGGCCCCATCTGTGTTGTGGTTAGCGAAGTTCTGTGTGTCTAGCAATCTATGATTTGACAGCCCTGTTGTTCAGCGTTGTTGGATCACTGCATCAATTTTTATGCTTCCCAGAGATTTCAGTGGGAGTGGCAGGAAGGACAATCAGCTTGCTGCCTTCAGAGCCAATAAATTCACCTGCTTTTCTGCCAACTAATGAGGAAAAGAGCCATGGGTTTCCCAAGGCCCAAACAATACATGCCACAGAACAACTTCTACTATTGGACTGCACATGCGTGCGCGCACACACGCACAATGTTTTTAATAGGGAATGAGGAAAATGACTTGATAATACAGCTAGTATTTCACACGGTTCACTGACCTCCCACTCTAGTCATATGGGGTTCTGCTCTCTCTCTTACGAAAAATAAAGAACACTACAACACATAATTTGCCAAGAGATGGGAGTGTTACTAAATGTAAAACGTGGTGGGGGTTATAGAATTCTGTGGAGAGAGAGTAAGAAGTGATATGCTGTTAGATAACTAATTCCCCATGGACACGCTTGATGATGGTGCAACATTTCAGAAGACACCTGCAGAAAGTTAGGAAGCAGCCATCCAGGTATCTGAAGAACTGTGATTACCAGCAGAAGCTTCACATGGTTGACAAAGAACAAGGAAGCCGGTCTCCCAGAGTAGCCTGGAAGGAGATGATGTTAAGATTTCCTTTAATGGTCAGATAATAATCTGGTGGTAGGTTTGCAACAAGGAGAGATGTAATCTCTTCTGTCTGGCTACTGTGTAGTTAATAGTTCTAGAAGATTGTGGGCAAAGGCGATGAGGTGCTTAGGGAGTGGGTACTGAAGTTATTCTGGAGACTGTAGTAGTGGCTCATACCAGGGAGGGAAATGGTTGAAATGGTGAGTTTTAGTCATGGATGAGATGCAATCTGATGGATTTTCTAGTAAAATCAATTTAGGGTGTGGTTGAAACAAAGCTGTCCGTAGTGATTCCAAGTACATCAGACCAAACACTTAGGAGAACAGAGCTACCAGCTGTAGTTGGGCATGGGCAGAAGTGCTTGCTTATAATTCCAGCTATTTAGAGGGCTGGGGTGAGGTGACAAGTCAAGTCTAAACTAGGCAGTGAGGGAGGGAGACTGAGGTGACGTGAAGTCAATTCTAGCCTAGACAATGAGTGGGGGTGTGAAGTCAAGTCTAGCCTAGACAATGAGTGAGGGAGACTGAGATGGTGTAACAAGTCTAGCCTAGACAATGAGTGAGGGAGACTGAGTGGGGTGACGGGTTGAGAGACTGAGGTAAGGTGAAGTCAAGTCTAGACTAGACAATGTCTTGAGAGAGACTGAGGTGAGGTGACAAGCAAGTCTAGACTTGACAATGTAGTGAGACCATGAGTTGTAACAAAATTAAAAGCACTGAGCAAGTAGCTCAGTAGTAATGTACTTGTCTGCACACATAAGGCCCTGGGTTCATTTCTTAGCAGTGAAAAAAACAAAATTACTACATGCAATTTTATAATCAAACCATAAAGTACAGTATAATACAAGTAACTATGTAAAATCACAAAGAACTACAATTTGTTCTGAGAGACCACATTAGCTCCAAGGTCAGGCTTCTCCTGGTCCCAGGCTCTCCTAGGCTGAGTTTCCCTTGAGTTTCTCTTTCAGTTTCTGTATTCTGTTAAACAGGAAGAGGAACCCAAGTCAACCAGGTTCAGGATGACCTCGTCCCCTCCTGGCTGCTTAGAAAAGCAGCCTGTGGGCTCTGTTCTGGGAGGTCACAGCCATTTTGTTGTCTGATTGGCAGACCCTAGCTTGCTGGAATAAACAGCACTCTTGCTGACTGCATTTGTGAGTGACAGTCTTTATTTTGTGGGATGCTCCATGGACCCTAACAGTTCTAGCTTACAAAACAAAGTAACATTGAACACAGTGGTTGTCTTAACTATCAGGTAATAAATTATCTCACAACTAATAGTTCTGGTATGAAAAGAAAAAAGAAAGAAAAGAAAACACATTTCAATCTATGCACCTTTTAAAATCCTTCAGAATAACTGAGCTTTCACTGTTCCCCCAATGTAACCTTACCTTGAGGTTATTGTTCTAACAGGAAATTATACTGAAGAACCCTGGCTACTATCTTCATTGAGTTTTATATATTGTTTTTTTGACACTCAGTCTTGTGCAGCCCACATTGCCCTTGAACTCCTGATCTCCCTGCCTCTACCTTCCCAGTTCTAGGATTACAGGCATGTACCATTATAGCCACTTTTGAGTCAGGGTGAGGACTGAACTCAGGAATTCAAGCACATTAGGCCAGCTCTCTACCAACTGAGCAGCATCCCCAGACTCAAGCTCCTTTTGAAAAGATTGCTTGTCAGGCATGAGTTTGTTTTGATTTTCCTTATTAAGTAATTAGTTGCCTAATTCCCTCTCTCCCCATCACACCTTGGCCCTTTGCTGTAGCTGTTTCTGGTGCTGTCTACTCAAGCACTTTCTTTAGAGGTGTATGTAAAAGTGAATACATGATTCATCATCCTCCCTGGGGTAGTTATAAACAGGAAAAGAGGAAAATCATGATAGCACAAAAGACATGCACAAAAATGGCCCTGACATTCATGCTGTGGAGCATGCTAGGAACAAATACAAGTAAATTCCAAAGCTACAGCCTGCTGAAGAAGTTTGAAGGACATGACAAAGTCAGAGCCAACCCACGCTGAGTTTGTAGTATAGGCACCCTCACTTAAAGGTGGAGCATGAGAGCAGGAGCCTTCAGGTGGAGGCGTAAAACTTACTGCTCTAGGAAAGCCTCAGGGTCAGTGCAGAACCATGTGGAATCTGGAAAACAGAAATTACAAAAGTGGGGTCTGGTCAAGAAAACAAAGATTTGGGACATGGTTGTCTTAAAGCAGTGCTCAGAGTATCAGAGCCGTTGTCATTGCTCCTTGGTCCCACCAGAATCTCTCTTGTGGCTTAAGGCAAAAAACATGTCCATATTACTGAATTATTGGGAGTGATAGGATTCTTGGTACACTAGTCATTTAGTATTATAGTTTCTACACACAATGTCCCCAATAGGTTCACACATTTGAACAACTGGTCCCCAACTAATGGTGCTGATTAAGAATACAGACACCTTTAGGTGGTAGAGCTTCCCTGGAGGAAGGAATCAATGGCTAGCAAAGTCTTCTTAGCCTGGTGCAACTTCTTGTCTGCTCTCTGCTTCCTGAATGCAGGTGCAACGTATAAGGCTACCTCCCGCTCCTACATGGGGCCTTCCCGCCATGATGGAGGCATAAACTCTTCCTTCCCTGCATTGCCTCTGGTCAGGTCACTAAGGCAAGAAAAGCAATTAATACACGTTTGCCAATATGAGCTTTGAGAACATTGCAGTCCCAGCAAGGATTAATGCCTGAAGAAGAAAAAAAAAAGGCTCACATCTGCATAGTTTTGCATGTAAGGAAATAGCAAAACATGAAATTTATAAAATAATAAAACTCAACAAAGGCAGCCATCAGAGACCAGTTAAAATTTATATTATGGAGTGTTTTCAAACACACACACACACACACACACACACACACACATACACACACCCACACCTGTGTACTTTCCAATTAGCTTGATCAAATCTAGTATTCTGCAATATTTGCATTCAATCTTTTATGTTTCAGAAATAAACATTACAGAATGGAACAAATTTCTGCTCCCAGCCCATTTCATAACCCTAGTCAACAATTGTGTTTCCTCTTTCAGTGTAGATTTTTTTCTACACTGTACAAATGCAGATTGTTGCGTGCCACTTTACCTACAGGGGCCAAGAACAAGAATCTACTGACCCCATGTAACATGAGCAGGCCCGCTTGTTGTTTGGGGTTTCTGTCCAGCCCGGTACCCCACAACTGTTTAGCCCCAAAGAAAATCACACATAGATCTCTATAAGTTATAAAGCTGATTGGCCCATTAGCTCTAGCCTCTCACTGGCTAACTCTCACATCTTGATTAACCCATTTTTTCTGATCTATGTTAGCCATGTGGCTCAGTACCTTTTTTCAGTGAGGCAGCTCACATCCTGCTGCTTCGGTGGTCTAGGCAGGAGCAAGAGGAATCAACTTCCTCCTTCCCAGAATTCTCCTGTTCTCATTACATCATTTCTACTTCCTGTCTTGTTTTCCCACCTATGTTTCCTGCCTGGCAGTCAGCATTTATTTATAACATTATTGACAGAATATAGACAATTCTCCCACACCAACCCCAGGTAGGGAACTGACCATAAACCAGTATGTTTTATTGGGTTATTTACAGAAATACGGGTAAGGGGCTACTTCAGAAACATAAAGGACTCAAAAGAGAATCACTAAGGGCCACCGCGGCATGAGTAACAGATCACAGAAACTAGAAACCTGAGGCAAAATGTACAACCTGCAAGCAGATGAACAGATTGGAGACTATCCTGTCCAGGTAGCCCAGTTGATTTAACCCTCTTCCAGGCAGCTCAGCTTATCTGAGAGTGACTCTCAGCAGTCTTTACTGCTCATATACTTTTGGGAGAGGAAGGAGCCTACAGAATCTTGTCAGTTTCAGGAACTTCCTTAAGCTATTCTGAATTGTTTATTTCCTGTCTTAATGGAGCTTCCCTGTAGGATGGAGCATCTCACTTCCTGCCGCAGGATTTCCTCTTGCTTCCACCTCCTTCTACACCTTCTGTCCTAAAATATTCTGTTGTTTCACTTCCATTACATCTTATGATCTTAAGAAGTTTTTCTATGTTAGGCAGTGGTGGCACAAGCCTTTAATTAACCCCAGCTCTCAGGAGACAGAGGCAGGTGGATCTCTGTGAGTTCAAGGCCAGCTGGGTCTACAGAGAGCTAGTTCCAGGACAGTCAGAGCTACACAAAGAAACCCTGTCTTCGAAAATTAAAAACAAAAACAAAACAAAACAAAAAAGTTTCTCTGCAAGATGAAAGGTTTTTACCTTGGAGGAAACTCCTGCACAACACTGAAGAATACATTCAAATACATTATGGTTATGAGACTTTACATTTCTATGTAAATAATGTCATAAGATCCTTAGCACTCTGCAACGATTTGCCTTACCACATTATATTTTTATTTTAGACATGATTTTTGGCACTTGTAACTCAAATTCATTATTTCAATAGCTGAAATTTCATTATACGAATATTACCACTATGTATACATTATAGTATATGTATAGACACAGATATGTACATAGGCGGAAGAGGTAGATAGCAGATAGATTCACTGGTTTATAATTGGCTGATTAAAGACAGATATAGAGATTTAAAATGTTATTTGGCTGGGTAAATTGCTGGGTATATATTATAAATTATATTAGCAATGAATGAGAATTTCAGTTATTCCACATGCTTGATAACTCCTGAATTTTCACACACACACACACACACACACACACACACACACACACACACGAGTGGGTGAGACTCTGTCTTGGGAAACCAGAGATGAATAAAAACAGGATGCGGTTGGTTGCTCTGTTCCCAACAGTGCAGAGAAAGAAATCAATTTTGCATGCTGTGGGACTCTTGGTTTTTGAAAATCTCTGGTTCACATTCACCCACTTTTATCCAATGGTTTTGATATATTCCAGATTGAATTGTTTTTTCATTATATGTTTTACTAATATCCCCCACTCCCTGGAATGCATTCGCACTTTAATTCTGATGACCATTTTGTCTACTAAAGTTTGATAATACATTACTTAGCAAAATAATTAGAGTACATTCTCCCCTAGGGCCTATGACACCCCTCCCCCTTCACAGGTTCTTGGCCAAATGTATAGCACCAAGGATGAGTTCCCTACTATGAAGCAGACCTTAAGTCCACTAGCAAAGTAACTAACCTCAAAGCATTCATGCTATGATTGTATCAATTAGAGTTTCTTGCCAGGTCAGTTGTTATTGTATCTCACAGAGTCCACAACTGGATAAAACTATAAAAGCTCACTAATAGGGATGAAGTTTCTTGGTCCATACCAACCAATAGGGATGAAGCTTCTTGGTCAGTATCAGCGAATAAGGATGAAGCTTCTTGGTCAGTACTAGCCAATAGGGATAAAGCTTCTTGGTCAGTACCAGCCAATAGAGATTGTAACTTCTGTGTTACTCTCAGTACAGTTCACAGACCACTGTACCATTTGTGAGCCAGGCAAGGACCTGGAGATTGTAAGAACACAGAAGAGACCTGGGTCATATGAAAGAAAATCAGCCAAATGCCCTTTATTCAAATTTAGGAAAAACCTTAAATACCTAGCTGCTGCACAATGAAATACTCCGCAGGCGGGTGGAAAATTACCACACCCAAGATGGAGTAAACGATGTCCTATAGCTAATCACCAGGCAGGGCAGAGGGAGCACAGGAACAAACAGGAAACACTGGCTGGCCAGAAACTGTCCTCAAAATGAACCCAGGAGCAGGGGTAGACCCATCGGCCCTACAAGAGATGAAGCTTCTTGGTTAGTGCCAGCCAATAGGGATGAAGCTTCTTGGTTCATATTAGCCAATAGGGATGGAGCTTCCTGATTATTACCAGCTTGATTTCACCACATCCTGTAACCAAAGTGTGTGGTGTTTTCAGAGAAAGGATCTTACCATTCTGTTCTGGTGGGCAACCAAGAGAAATAGCAATAATCTATATTAATTTGGGTTCTCTGAGACCTCCAAAGAACCCAAGGAAGTAACTCACATGTGACACTAACATTCCAGTTTACATTTCTATGAAAAGCACCTATTCTTTTCTTCTTCATGTGCTTGTCTTTAATTCTCCTGGTATTTACTGTTTAGGTTTGGAAAGATGGAATGTGACATTTATCCTTTTCCCCAGCTCTTCTGACACACACAGCCACATCTAGTCCTGAAGATTCTTTTCTGTTTCATCAGTTCTTGTTGTAGACCAGAACTTACGTCAGTCTCTTAGTCTTTGCCTCGTGACCAGTATCACCATGAGCTGCATCAAGATCCCCGGTGTATCCACCATACATCTCTAAAACTGTCTACACTTTTTAAAAATCCTTCCTGTTGGTTGTTATTCCACATTAATTTCAGAAAAAAATTCCACAGGAACTTTGACTGGAATTACAGAGGATTTGTAAAATACGGGAGAAATTTTAGCTTTACATTAAGGCTTATCATCTATGCATTTTTAGCCCTTTTCCTTTAAATCGAGATTTCATTGTTATGCCATATTGGCTATCAGATGCCCCAACAAATTGCTTTCTTCCGTGAGAACAAACTCACCTAGCTTCACTGTAAGCATTTAGTGAA
>NC_022031.1:15072659-15086157 GCF_000317375.1 Microtus ochrogaster | reverse complement strand
GGGGAAGAGACGGAAATCTTTAATAAATAAATAAATTTAAAAAAAAAAAGAAAGGGAACAATCGTTACCCTAGAGCTGCCTTTCCTCCATGCCGTCATTTTTTAGTGGGGGGTGAAGGTGGGAATAGGTGCATGTGCCCTTGTGTGCACACAGGTGGAGGCCAGAGGAAATCTCAGGTATCGTCCGCCTACTCAGAGATGCTGTTTCTACAATTAGGCAAGGCTAGATGGCTATTGAGCCCCAGGAGCTCTGTCTCCATCTCCCTTGTAATCCTTTGGGATTACAAAGACCCACTGCCATGTCCAGCATCTTTATAGGCTATGGGGAGTCAAAATCAGATCTTTTCACTTGAAAGACAGGAGGAGCTTATACTGACTGAGCAGTCTCTGAAGCCCACTGTGTCATACATGAAATAAAAGAAGAGAAGCAGGATGGAGGGGGAAGGTAAAGAAGAGAAGTCTTCATAGGGTGGCTGAGGGGGGTGGTGGTATATTTCAGGGTTATGGAGAAACCTGGTGCCAGGGAGACTCCCAGGAATCCACCAGTTAAGACTCCTAGCAATAGTGGAGAATGTGCCTAAACTGGCCTTCTCTAATCCGATTGATGATTTACTACCCCAATTGTCATCAGAGAGCCTTCATCCAGTTACTGATGGAAGCAGATGCAGAGATCCACAGCCAAGCACTGGGCTGAGCTCCAGAAGTCCTTTTGAAGAGAATGAGGAGGGATTGTAGGAGACAGGGGTTGGGGAGGGTGCCAAGGTCAGTGATGACAGGGGAACCCACAGAGGCAACTGACCTGATCTCCTGGAAGCTCATGGACTCTGAACCAACAGCTAAGAAACCTGCATAGAACCAAGCTGAGCCCTCTGTATCTGCACAACAGTTGTGGAATTTGGTCTGTTTGGGGAGGGGAACCCAGCAATGGGATCAGTTACCGCCCCTAGCCCTTGATCTGAGTTTGGGGAAGTTATTCCCCATGCTGGCTGTAGTCCATCCTTGATGCAGGGGGATAGCTTTGTATTGCCTCAACTTGATGAGCCTTGTCTTGTTGATACCCGTAGGAGGCCTGGACCTTTCTAAAAAGAGACAGAGGAGGAGTGGATGGGGGTGCACAGCAGTGGGGGGACGGGAAGTAGAAGGAAGGAATGGTGGGTGGGCAACGGGAGCAGAGAAGGGAGGAGAATATGCAATCAGGATGTAAAATAAATAAAATAATCAGTTAATAAACTTTTAAAAAGAAAAAAGGGAAGGCATGATAAGTGTCCTGGGTTGTTTACATTTCTTAGAATGGCATTCCTCATGTGTTCAAAGGAAGTTCTGGTCCAAATAAAAAGTATAGCTTCCCAGGGCTGTCACCTCCAGCCTTACTGAGATTAGTACCACATTGACTCAGGCTCACCCCGAATCTTGCTAGGTCCATGCCTCCGGGGTCAATAGACCTCAGTGCTCATGGAGCATGGCCAAGACTACACACATGAAGCGGCAGGGAATGATGGATACCCACACTACACATAGTGCCTCTGTTCACGTGTGTTTCCTCATCTCTTCTAACTACATTTACTAAATCAGAGTTGAAAAATGAAATTACCAAGACTTTGAAAGCAAAGCAGTGAAGCAATGGGTCCTTCTGGGAGGGGGGGGGTGAGCTCTGTGTGAGTTTACAGATCGTATGTCCACAAAGACAGCCTCGACGTGGCAGAACAAAAAGGTACAAAGGGCAGGTTATCGTGGACATTGCTGAGCTACCCGACACGCCTACAGACATCTTAGCAAAACAAGGGACGTCTTTGTTATTTGTGTCTTTTCCCTAGTGGCTGAAATCCTCATTCCATATCTTTGATTATATTTATTCCTGAGTATATTATAATATGTGTTACCATTACAAGGTAAAACCTGCCAGATCATATTCCATTTTTTACAGCACATGAATACAATGAACCTTTGAATACTGATAATTCATTTTCACTTTACTAAATTCTCTAATTGGCCCTAATGAGTCTCTTGGATTCTCTTACATTTTCTTGGGGTTTAAAATTTTAAATATAAAAATGTATAAATGTTGCAAATTGTAACTATCATAATGCACTGTTTGTTTTTTTTTTAATCCAGATGAGTTTTTTCTGGTCTTACCATAAGTACCCGGTACCTCCAGTATGATAACAGATAAGGTTTTTATTCCTGCTCCTGAAGGCAAAGGGAATTCTATTCACCACCAGTACAGGACTTGTTTTTAGAGCTTTTCTCAATTATTTTTATCAAGTAAAAAAAATAAATCACTGATAAGCTGATGAGATGGCTTAGTGGGCAAGGGGCTTGCTGCCAAGACTGATGACCGGAGGGAGAACCCCAAAACCCACAGAATAGAAGGAAAGAACAGATCTCTGCAAGCTGTCTTCTGACGTCCACATCTGTACTGTGAGACTGGGTACTGCATTCATATGCGCACACGCTACACACACACACACACACACACACACACACACACACACTCAATGAGTAAATAAGTAAGTAAACACAATTTAAAGGAAAGAAAAAACATGTATTTTAATGTTTCTGAGGGTTTTCATAGTGAGAGAATGAAGGATTTTATCAGATGACTGCTCTGCACCTGTTGAGATAATCAAATGCTTGATGTTGTTTACTGTGTATTTGTGGGATTACACAGAAGTTGTAAATGTTAAGCATCTTCACTTTTTGTACTAAACCCATCATGATTATAATACATATATATAATACATTATGATATATATATACATATTCACATAAATGCTCACATAGAAAATACACATATATGAATCTAATACCAGTAACAATTCTCTAAGCATAATCAGATCAAAATATTCCTTCCCTGTGATATTCCTACCTGGTTTTTATTTTATTTTATAAGTTTACATGTATGGGCGTTTTACCTTCATGTATGTCCTTGCACCCGGTGCATATAGTGCCTGCAGAGGCCAGAAGCAGGCATCGGATCCCCCTGGAACTGAAGTTAGAAATACTTGTAGGTCTCAGAGTGACTGCTGGGAATTGAACTCAGGCCCTCTGGAAGGTCAGTGCTGCTCTGAACTGCTGAGCCTTCTCTCCGGCCTTTCCTATGTCATAAAATAAGATGAGAAGAATTTCTCCTTTGCTTTTTCATCTTATTCAATGATCTGTTTATTTAAATAATATTTACTTAGACCATGCTATGACATATATGTCTACAGTATATCTACAGTGTGTGCATGCATTGCACATTTACACACATGCTACTGGATATATGGGTGCTCCAGTGTGTATGTGCACTTCTGAATGAAGGCCTGAGGTTTATTTCAAGTGTCTTCCTCAATCACACACCACCTTACTTGTTCAGATAAGACCTTGCACTGACCCTGAAGCTTGGTAATTTGGTGAGGCTCACTAGTCACCAAGCCCCAGGGGCCTCCCCATTCCCACTACCCAGAGCTGGGATTAAGTGTATGCCACCATGCCTGGCTTTTTTCAACATGGGTACTAGTGATTAAACTCAGATCTCATGTGTGTACAACAAGCTCTTAACCAGTGAGCTGTTTCCCAAGCCTCTGCTATTATATTTTTAATCCACAGTATCATGCCTTTAATGGTTTCCTTTCTCTTAGTTTAATATTATCAAACTATATTTTTCCTAAAAATTTCCCAATGTTTTTAAGTATTTTTATTATTGCATATCTGATGTTTTGCTTCATTACAGTAAAATTATAATTTATTCATTTTAATATAATATTTAAGTTAATAAATAAGAGCTAGAGATTAAAGTAGAATTGTCGTGAACTCAAGGCCAGTCTCAGACCCATGGGAAATAGTAATACAGTTAGGATTATAGCTGAAATCCTGTCTGTAAAAGAAAAACAAATAAATTATATAGTTATTGTATAGAAAGTGAACATGATGTTTGGATAAATATATCTAACTCAACAGCAGATAAATAGATCAGCAGACAGACAGATAAACATAGTTAAGTTTTCAAATGTGTGAAATAAAATTTTCCACCCTATAAAATATTATAATTCTCCTACTTCTAAGCTCATACATTTGAATTCTCCCAGATTATAATCCTCCTTAGCACATAAACTAGATCCATGTTCTGCACTTTCTGCCTCTCCCCACGACAGACACTCCTACAACTCAGCAAGAATTCATGTCATTTAAAGGATAATTCAACTTGCTGCAAACGATCATTTTGTAACTTTTTATTTTCTCCTTTGGGTAACTTAATATCCCCAACGCAAATCCTGCTGCAGCCTGTTCAGAAAGTTTCCCTTCTTCCCCGAATTGTGAGACTCTCTAACCAAGTAACAGTTGCTAAGCGATTTGGAATGGAGATTAGCATAGATCTGAGCCACACAAATGACCCTTTGTGCACGATAAACAGTCTACTTTTCATTTAAAAAAATTAATATCCTTGTCTCTGATGCTCACTAAGACTGTTTTGAAAATCAGCTAGTTCTAATCCTCATCTCTTTAGTTTCTAGGGGAATGGCTCTGCTTGATCTGATTATGTAACATCAAAACCCAATTTTTACCAGCTGAGAACACAGCCAGGCAGTGTCCTTGAACTATAGAAGCATTTGGAAATTAACAAAGCACCTATATCGCCTGCCCTTGTATATACATTTGTTTGCTTGTTTGCACGTAGGGGGCAGTTGATACAGGGGTCAGAGGACAAGTTTTAGAGGTCCCAGGATCCGCTTCAGGTTGTCAGTTTGGCAGCAAGGGCCTTCCTTCACCTGCTGTACCAATCTCACCCACCCAAACTTCTAGCTCCTGAAGCTGAGGTCAGGCAGACCAGGAAATCTTGTAGAAACGAGTTAGCTTTGTTACCTGAGACTTTGGAAAGTCACTCAGATTGGGTTGTTTTCTTACAAATCACCACACACACACACACACACACACACACACACACACACACACACACACACACACAGCTTCGCTTCGCAGAATCTCACACTCCCCAGAAAGCTCCTTCACTTAAGACCTGGGTTTTCAGTTTCAGGAAAGCATTTTCAGGGCCCTGGTAGACCGGATACAGGTCTACCGGATGGGGATACAGATCCAGCAAAGGGGAGTTCTCGACAGCCTGGGCTGCAGATCTAGGAGTGGAACAAGGGGGTCAGCCCCAGACCCCTTTCCTGGATCCCCTTCCTCGGGCTCCAGGCATTCTAACTGCGCTCCTCCTGTGAATTCCCAGGCTCACCACAAACTTCCACCTGAGCAGCGAGCTTTTCTGTTTAGAAATATTCCTCCAAGCCTGCTCTAGCGGGGTCACCAGGACACACCATGAGAGCCGTGGAACTTCAGAACGGCCACCAAGAAAATAGTGTTACCCTTCTAAGACACAGACTGAGAGATACGAACACTCATAAAACGAAGAAAGAAAAAAGATGATTCGAAAGTTAAAGGCGTGGTGGCTCGCATTTCGCAGGAAAGCACACAGATATCGGGGAATAGGCATAGATATGAAACTCTCACATCTGGGTAGGTGAGATGCTGCCGTCAGCAAAGGCTCCTCCTGCCAGTGCGGGCTACTTTTTGTCAACTTGACACAAACCTAAACATACCTGGGAAAGGGACTCCAAACTGAGGACTTACCTCCATCTGACTGGCCTATGATTATGCCACTAGGGCACTTTCTGGATTACTGCTAATCGATGAGATGAGCCCAGAGCACTGTGGGTGGCAGCAAGCCTGGGCAGGTGGGCCTGGCTTGAAGAAGAAAGGTAGCTGAGCAAGCCAGGGAGACAAGCCAGGGAAGCAGCGTTCCTCCTTGGTTTCTTTTTCCAGCCCTTGCCTTGAGCCCCGACTTTGACTTCCCTCCTTGATAAGCTACAAAACTGTGTTAGGAGAAAGACCCTTCCCTTTCCAGGTTGGTTTTGGTCAGAGTTTTATCCCAGCCACAGAGAAGCACACTGGAACACAGAACAAGTTTGGCAACATGAATTTGACCCTCCCCTCCCCCCCAACCCACAATGGCGGAAGGAGAAAAGCGACTCAGCATAGTTGTTAGATGGCCTCCCCAAGGCGCGGCCTGACTCGCAGACACATGCGCACTCCATGCACAAGTAGACCTACATACCACGATTCATTAATTAATAATTTTTTTAAAAAATATGTACCTTTTCGAACTTTCGGATTAAGAGGCTCGGTAGTCTGAGGAGTATAGGCTCTATAAATGGAGTTGGTCCCATTCTGTCCCCGATGAGTTCATAATTGGTTAAAATGGTACAAGATACTCTATAATCATTTTTAAAATACAGTCTGGGACCAGAAATGTAGCTCAAAAGAAGGGTACCTTGCACAAGGCCCAGGATTCAATCCTACCCATAATAACTAAAGAAAGAAAGAAATGGAGTTATTTTGGAGTCTATCACATACTATTAACAACAGCAACAAGAGTGTATTTTTGTCTACGCACATCACAGTTCTAGATTTCAAGCCTCTGCCTTGGGGGAGAGAAGGGAGTTAAATTAAAACCCAAGCAAATGAGTTCACAGCGGCATCAGTGAGCAGGTAGAGCCAAGGGGATATATGCAGGGCCTCTCAAATGTGACTATGTGGGCACAGCTGGTTACGTAATTCGTGGGGACACTGCGAAACGCCATAGGAGCCTCTGTTCAAACACAGAAGCAAAGGATGCTAAGGCGTGATTCTTTCTCCTTTCCTCCCATCCATGTGCTGTCCTTGCTGCAGCTGTTTTCATAGCTGTCTTGAGACAGAGTCTCACTATGCGGCCCTGGCTGGCCTAGAACTCACTCTGTAAACCAGGCTAGCCTCAAACCCACAGAGATCTGCCTGCCTCTACCTCCCACACACTTGGACTAAAGGCGTGCACCACCACAACAAGCTAGCAATGGGATGTTTACTTACTCTCTAACAATGTTCTCATTCCAGGATATCATTAAAAAAATTTAATCTCCTAAATAATTATCATGACTATCATTTTTATATTGTCCGACACCAGAAAAAAAAAAAAACCAATAGATCATTTAACACATTGTCAGTCTAAAAAGTGACCCGATTTGCACTAAGAACTTGTTCAGAGAAATGGAATACTGCACAAACCTAAATTAGATGTCTTGGGGCCAGGATGATTGATGCTCAGTATAGAAGAACTTGCCAAGGAGACCTGAGTTCAAGCTGGGAAGGAGAGGAAAGATAATTTATTCCACGAAACCGTCCTCTGATTTCCATTTATTTCCTTCCTCGCCTTTCCTTCTCTGTAACACGCACATACATGTGCTCACACAAGAATAGTGAAGCTTTTAAAAAAAATAAATAAATTATTCGCTTTTATATTTTAATCTCAATATTTCATGAACTCTTTTCAGTTTATGGCTAGAATGCAAAAGAGAAGGGGACTCCCTTTGTTCTCCCGTATAAAGACGGCGTGAGTGAGTAAGATAAGCTCACAGGGTTCCCTGGTCATCCGTAGCTGTTGAAAGCACCATTGCCTTCTTACCTTCTCTGCAGTACGTTCTGTTCTGAGTAGAGAGGACAGCGCTACCTTCTCAGTCACGGGTGGGACACGCCCACTCGGTAAAGGCTGGAGCATGCCCACCGTGAGTCTCACTGTGCTCCCAGGAGTTACTGGCCTACATGTACAAAAGACACCGTAAAGGCCAGATGCCAACAACGGGGACAGCAGACGAACATGTCAGTTCCTCCCCAGACGGTACTGTCGGCTCCGCATTTTACAACGTCTCTTTTCCGAAGATAAAGGGAAGATGACTCTCACTAGGATGGCAGAAGTCTTGTGAGCCTGGGTTCCTCCTGAGCAGTGGGCCACAAAGTCTCCCGGTTTGCTGGACTCACTAAGGAACTTGTAACAGCACTGACGACTGAAAGTCTCCTCCAGGACGTGTGATTTCATTGAAGCAGCGCTTAGAAACATTCAAAAAATTCTTGGTGCAAACTTAAGAAAATCTATCTCTATTTGTCAACTGAACTTGGCAATGACCCAAGGAGGAGCCACTAGGAACAGAAGTTACTACTTTTTCCTTTATCATTATTAGAAGATGGTTTCTTTCTCTCATCAGAATTTCCAACATGTTGGGAGTGCACCTTCACACACATTTGATTATAATGAAAGCTGGTCCTTGCTAAATTACTTACCAAATTTCTAATTACAGCAGTGTTGTTCGAGAAGAAAGGGGGAAAGAAAAGAGCATAAAGAGCAGGGAAGGGAAGGCAAGTAAAATACCCAGAATTAAAAAGAAAAATAGGATTAAATCAAGTATTGTATAGTGATATAATGAATGAATTGCCAAACAATCACTACCCAAAACAACAGCAAAAGGCCATGACTATACAGCTTGATTTATTCTTATGAAATATAACAGATGAACCATTCACTCGTCTTTGTGCAAACACATACAAGTTGAGAACAGTCTGAAGAAAGATCAACACAATGACAACCGTGATTAACTCTGGGATGTAAAATTTACTATAACTCTTATCTTTTTGCTTTTCCTGTTTCTATTTAATTTAACCATATCAGGCAAAAAAAAAAAAAAACTTGACAAGGAATACAGAGGAGAAAGCTGGAAGATTTGTATTTTTTAAAGATTACTTGAATTCACACATTTGCTCACCACAAATGTGTATAGTCATCTTTCTCCACCAGAAAAAATAGCAATGAAGGTTATATTTCTTAGATATAAATAGAAGTATTTTGCCTACATGTTAAATATGAATTTTGTTTGGTATTGTTATAAGTATTTAGGGTGTGTCTCAACTCTAGAATATTATTAGGTTAAGTGAAATGTCATAAAATATAACTCAAATCAATATGGATTTTGTGACTGTTCTCTGGCGAAACTCAAAGTCAGCGAGCTATAGAAGAGGGGTGGTCGGGGAACTTATGATTTACTTTGCAGAAAGCAGGAAGCGGCTGCTCCAGGGTATTTAACAAGGAACAATTTCAATCAAGGTCTTGCTATTGTTCCCAAAGATGCCCTTATTCTTTCAGAAAAAGATAAATGGTGGCAATTGTCCCTATTAGGATGGAGAATAATGAGAAGGAAAGCACTTCCTCCCTAATTCCCATCTCCATAGAAACCGCTCAGCTCCCCAAGCCTCTTGTCCCTAGCATCAGTCAACAGCGTTTTTGTGGAGTTAGGCAGTGGGAGCCAGGCCCCTGCCTTCACTCATACTGTGATACCTTGAAGGGGGAGCCAAGAGAACAAAAGGGCCCGCGCCAAATTGTTCAAGACCCTACTGCATCAAATTTAAATCCTTCCTGTATTTTCTGTCTCATGTTTCGAAGAAAGTGTATTTAACATGTGTTTCAAAGGCCCATGTAAAATGCAGCTGTTACCAGAAGGCCCTTGATCCTTGTGTGCCCTTCTTGTCCCTTTCCGTTATTGACACTCAAATAGCACATCGATAAGAATTTCTTCTCTTCCCCGCCTGGCTTTAGAAGAGTTCTGGGGCCCAGGCTGGGTGAATATTTACCTGCTGCGTGAAGCAGGCACTTTAATGTAGATGTGATGGACGGGAATTAGTCATTCCTCGCTCCCTTTGTTCCTATTCAGATTGGAGGCTGAGGGGTGTTACGGCAATACTCAAGTCTGGTTGAAATTAATTTAACCCAGTAGCTAATTGGATTTAATAATTACACCACAAGTCAAAAATGCATTGAGAACCACTGACCTGAAAAGGAATTATCAAGCTCAAAATCTAGGGTTTGTTGAATTGGTAGAACTTTAAAGCCTGGGATTTAAAAATGATATAAACGGGACTCTAATCCTCGCTGGGGTGGGGGTGGGGGATCTGAATCCACATGAATGAAACTAAAAAAAAAAAAATGTATTTATTGAATTTCTAAGTTATTTTTTTTTTAATGAATTGTATTTGGGAGCTAGTTTCTTATACTGCTCACTCTCTCTTTTACAGATAATGAAACTGATGTATAGAGATGTCTGAATCAGAAAATGCAGCCAGACAAGGTACCATCACAGGTGAGAGAGGAGCAAGAGGGATGGGCTAGACAAAACAAATGCGCAGGGCTGGGACAGTGGCCACCAGGATAGCACATGCTTCTTCAGCAAGATGGTCTGGTGAAAAATCCAGTTCCGTATCAACCAGTTCTCTCCTCCCTCTCTCTCTCCTTTCAAAAGCAATTAGAGTTCTGCATTCGGGCATGCAACCGTCCGATGTTCCAAATAATACTAGAAAAATAAAGTGCGCCACTAGTGACACTTCTTCCTAGCTGCCAGGTCTTCATCCCTACGGAAGAGGATTGATTTCTCTAGGGTCATACAGACAGCGAGACCCAGGATTAGAGGATAATGGAGATTACCTGGGCCTCTAGGCAATGATTGCTTCTATCTTGGTTTCCCATGGCTTCGCGCACCATCAGCTTCAAACCTGTGGCTCTACCCTAGCCTGGAGCTCTTCTTTACGGTGATTTTGCATCCTTCTTTCATAAAACCCTCGGCAATTAAAGTGCCCCAGTAAGAGAACCGCTAATGGCTTAGTGACCAAACAGGATCCTCTCCAGCCGGCCAACAAAACAAACCAACGCTCAGTGTGTGTTTTCGTTATGCCTGTCACAAGGAAAGGTAAAAAGAGCAAGTTTCTCAAGTGTACGACAGTCGTGTTGATATTGGGCTTCCGGGAATATTACAACTGTTGAGGAAAATGCTCAGGCGCACTCTCTGAGTGATTTTAGCATCTACTGCGCCAGCTCTGGTCTCACTGGCAGGAAGCCATTTTTACCTCCTGTGTGTGACCGTTCGCTGCTGGGTCTTCCCCCAGTATGTCTCCAGGCAACGTTTCCTCCATCTTTCTCTGTGTCCTGACTGACAAGAAACCCCCGAGACAACAAAGTGCAGTGGAGAGGTCCTGAAAAGGCAGCCAGGATGGCATTGTTTGCAGGAGGCACGAAATTCCACACTTCTCTTCCTTGCAGTGCCTGAAATTCTACCCCTTAGAAAGGCATCCTGGTTCACTTGCTGCAGGACAGCACCCTAGGGTGGATTTGTTTAGCAGTTTGCTTTATTGGAGAGCTGATGAAAACTCCAGAAGAGAATGCAGAGGAAAAACATCCCAGGGAGTTAGGTCATCTTGGGTCACTGGCCAGTTAAGACTTAGAAAGTTGAAGGATCAGGCACAGAAATATTTGGAGCTGTGACGGACGGACAAGAAAGAGATCCGTGGTGGCGATGATCCCAGGACTTTACATGGCTCAGTCTTATAGAAGAACCAAAGTCAGGACGGAGTGTCATTGCCTATCATGTCGGAGAAGTTTCTGAACCCTAAAACTTGGCTCTGTTTTTCATCTGCCACATCCCTCCCCTCCCATCAATCACCCATTCATCAAAAGTTGGTAATTACTTTTTTAGCCATTTACATTGAAATTCCATGACAGCTAACTGAAGTTGGTTTTCAAATCATTAAAAAAAATCAGTTATGGTTTTTCCATTAAGATTCAAACCAAGAAAAATCCTTAAATTGATTTCCCAGGCGTGCTTAATTCATTTTTTAATTAGTTAACGATTTTTCCTCAGGAATATCTCCATATTCCTGATACACACCAGTAGAAAGAAAAAGCTCTCCACTTGGTTATTTTGATAGTGTGTAGGTGCGCTTCATACACGGTGGTTTGATTCTTTAGTTTAGAGGCTCCCTTCTTACCCTGAGTATCAGCTCATGGTATAGTAAACCTATAGAGCAGCGTGTTCCCAGCAGCTGTGACCCTGCTGGATTCTCTTGTTCTTTCTGATTTTTGCAGAAATAACTATGAGCTTGTCTGTTACAGTGAGATTAATTAGTAAGGCATGATGTACAAGCATGGACACCAGAGATCAGGTCCTCAGCACACACAGGAACAGGAAAAGGCCAGACCTGGCAGTACGCACCCACTGTCCTAGGAGGTCAGGAAACAAAGGCAGGAGGGCCCTTGAGTCTGTGAGCTCCAAGCTCACTGAGAGACCCTGTCCCAAAAGCTAAAGTAGAGAGCAACAGAAGAAGACCACCAGCATTGACCTCTACCCTTCACACACACTCACAGATGCGTATATAAGCACCTGCACACACAGAAAGAGAGTGAGAAGAAAAAAAGAAAGAAAGAAAGGAAGAAAGAAAGAGAGAGAGAAAGAAAGAGAGAAGTTTGAAAATAATAACTTACATATTTTCCATCTTTTTTTTTTTTTTTTTTTTTTTTGGTTTTTCGCGACAGGGTTTCTCTGTGGTTTTGGAGCCTGTCCTGGAACTAGCTCTGTAGACCAGGGTGGTCTCGAACTCACAGAGATCCGCCTGCCTCTGCCTCCCGAGTGCTGGGATTAAAGGCATGCGCCACCACCACCCGGCTCTCCATCTTTCTTTTTAAAAAGAATTCATCACGGGGTTGGGAGAATGGTTCAGTAATAGGACAGAGAGTTTATATGTATAAGGGGCTCAATCACTAGCACCAGAATAATGAAACAAATAAAATGAACTTAAAGGTAACTTATTAAGTATTAAAGACATGCTGAACACTGCATTTTACTAGCATCTTGGGATGCAAAGATGGATAAAAGTCTATTCTTCTTCAAAGAATATACTTGATGATAACCATACCCAGGTTTTTTGTTCATTCTGGAATAAAGATATCAGCAGTTTGTTGCATCAGAGGAGAGTAGAGAGTGATAACTCAGCACTGGACATCCAGGTAAGACTGTAGAGAGTTCATGAGTTCAGAGCAAATCACACACCACAGGGTGAAGGGGGGCTCAGTACTGGAGTGAGTACTAAGTGTAAGCTCAGTGCTGGAGTGTCTGCTTACCAGAGCAGGTCACTGGGATCGATCTAGAACCAAACACTGTTGGGGAGGGGTGGGGGCACTCAAGGGGCTGTGCTGTGAATCCACTGGCAACAGAAAAAGGTGGGTGGAAATGCTGGTTTGAACCTAGGAAAGACCGGAGCTCACAGCTCACGACATGCATGTTAATGAATGGCAGTTGCTGTAGAAAACTGGGAGTCTCTGGCAAATGGTCACACCAACGCTGCATTCTAGAACATTCTTTCCAGTGCTGGCACATGAGAGTGTGAGGAAGGGGTTTTTCACGTCCATGTACTTTAATTCACTAAAGAACTCTGAGGTAGGCAAGACCAGCCTTCTCAGTAGAGATACAAGCGCAGGAGGAAAAAGGTAAATTGCTTTCCTCAAGACAACTATCAAGGACTAGACAGACTAAGGAAGCAGAGCAGATCCTGTGATAGTGTGGACTGGCCCCTGGACTCTCTCCTCCGGGCAGCAATACCACACAGGGTGCTCAGCAGCTGGCTGGGCACTGCACCCGGGGCTTTGCATTCACTTCCCATGCAGGTGTCAATCAAATCTGGGAAGTATAAATTTTACAAATAAGACAACTGAGGCCTGAAAAGGGTAAGCAACTGCACGTGAACAAATTCTTTAATCACGAAGCTGAGCATCAAAGTCTTTCTGTGACTCAGAAAGACTTGTTTTAAGCCTACCTTGCTAAAATTCTTTCCAAGAA
>NC_022031.1:15063639-15072424 GCF_000317375.1 Microtus ochrogaster | reverse complement strand
AAGCATGTCATCGGTCCGCACAGGAGAGGGGCTTTTACGTGCTGCTGAAGGCTGAGTGGATGTTCATGTCACATAGCAAATTAGTGGCCCAGCTGCACCTAGAGAGAAAACAGGTCTCCTAGCAGCATTCTTCCCATGACCACACTTGGCAACAATCTACTTAGGACCTGACTTAGACAGATGAAGTTGTCAAACGCCTGTGGAGAAAAGTTCCAGAATGTCTCGAGATATGTTGCAATCTCCTGCTCCTGGATTCAATCTTTGCAGGCTGCACCTCCTTTCCCGTGCACAGCCAGCACAGTGGGGTGGCTTGGGCAGGAGCTGACCCTTGGAAGGACCTAATAACCAGGCTGGAAATAGCCCAACAGTAGCCACTGAAAGCTAGGTGAGATGAGAATAGTGGCCCGTGACACGGAAACAAAAAAACAACAGAATCAGGGTTGATTTTTCACGTAAAGTAAGTGCAGGAAAATAGGCCATGAAAACAGTTGGCAAATGTGGCTCTCGTCTTCTACCTTACTTTGGACATTACCTAAAGCACGATTTCTCCTGAAGGAAAAAAAAAGTCAAGAAAAATGTGATTACACAAGGAAAATGACGGTATATAACAAGGAGACATTTGTCTTGTAGGAATTTAACTACAAGATAATTAAATTCAATGGGGTGTGTAATTACACAAAAAACGAAACCCAATCTCCCTAGAAATTTCCCCTCTCCTACCTTGGGGGAATGAGCTAGACCCTGGCTTTTTTCTGGCTGGTGTTTTCTGTATTAATCTCGTCATTATTTCCAAAAAAAAAAAAGAACCTGTTTAACTTTCAAACTGGTTTTGAGTCTTCTGGAATTTCCATGTAGAAGAAGCATCTAGTTCATAGCTGGATGGAACATTCTGGTACCTGAAAGTGCCTTTCGTGTTTCGCTGCAGCCCACTTTGAGCTTGAGACAAGGACAGCCTGCTGACCAAAGGCTTTTCTCAGTGAAGGGGCTGAGCTGATAATAATGACCTTTTTATAAAGCTATAACCTTCAGACAAGTCTCTTCAGGATGCTGTAACAGATAGAGTATGCTTTTGGGAAAGCGCTGCTTGGTGATCTGTTAGTTTTATTAGCATTTAGAAGCTTATATAGAGATAAAAGAGATAAGGGAAGGATGCTCTTTCAGAACCCGTTTGCATTTTTTTATAGTCTCTAAATTCTGTGATCTGCACGTGTTTATGTTTAAAAACAGTTTGGTGAGCTTGGTCCTTCACAATACTTTCGGGAAGAGAGTCGGCATAGTACGTCAATCATTTTCCTGAACCCCGTCACTTTTCCATGGTTAATTCTTGGTAATTAACAACAGTCCACTTGCCTGTTTTCTGGCTAAGTTTTCAATTGTAAGACGTGCCAGGCATTAAGTAAGGTTTCTCGGGGTGTTTGTTCTAGAATATTGTTTTCTTTATTATGTGTGGATGTGTGTCTGCATATGAGTGCATGCTGATGCCTGCAGAGGCCAGAGTCGTGAGAGTCCCTGAAGGTGGAGTTACAGATGGCTGTAAGTCACTCTACGTAGATGCTGGGAACTGAACCAAGTCCTCCAGAAGAGCAGCGAAAGCTCTTAGACACTCTCCGGCCCCAGGAGCTGCCGTTTGTGAGATGGCAACAGGTTTCCTAGAGAGCAGAGAGACTCAGAGACTCCCCGGTGGCCAGTCACTTCCCTTCCTATTTCACAGGGTTCTCAGCAGAGGGAACTAAGAATGAATGACACCACACTAGCAGCAAGGCCAGCAAATGCCCAGCTGCCGTCTCTCTTGTTGCGTCACACGCCCTGTTTGGCCAGGTGAAGAGACTGGTGGCTTTGCAAGAGGCATGGGAACAGTCACTGATTCTATTTTCCTAATAAGACCTGGGCCGCAAGCTCCATCTTTGTGGACAAGGCTGGATTCCCCGCTACAGAGGCTGTTAAGAGTCTTAGAGACAGGGAATCTCGTCACATCGTTCCGCTCAGTCTTAGGTTTATAACAGGCTCTTCTCAAGAGGTTTGCACCACTGTTTCTGCAGGCAGTGAGCATGAACTGCAGAGCTTTTAAAGGGAAAACATGCTCGTTCCCTCTCTCCCTCCCCTTCCTTGTTCCCTCTCACTCCTCCCTACTCTCCGCCTTCCCCTCCTCCTTATGGAAATCGTGGTCAAACTTGCAAGTACACACCGGTTGCTGAACAGGTATCAGCTGACTGTTTTACTACAGGAGCTCCGTGGAAGGAGTTGAAGTTGCAGTTGCTCCTGCATAACAATGTCTACATTTATCAGCCCACTCAGAGAATTCCTTATGCTGGCGTGTGGTTTCCATATCCATAAATGTCGCTATTTTTCATTCATGAGCATCTTAAGCTAGACACAGTATTTTCACATACAGTTTGAAAACTTGAATGTTACATTTAAATGATTTAAAACCAGGTGAGCAGCATTAGTAATAATGCTCAGTTTAAATGACTTCATTCCAAGACAGTCTTCTGAACACTGTCAATTTGTTCCTCAGTATGTTTCAGAATTTTTAAACCGTTGCTGTTTTCTTGTTTCAACTACATATCCAAATTAAATAGGTTTTTCTCAGAAAATGGGCTTTTGATTTTTTTTTTGGGGGGGGGTTCTTTATTTGGTTGTTTTTGATTTTTCAAGACAGGGTTTTTCTGTAGCTTTGGAGCAAGTCCTGGAACTCTCTCTGTAGATCTGGCTGGCCTCGAACTCACAGAGATCCACCTGCCTCTGCCTCCCGAGTGCTGGGATTAAAGGTGTGTGACACCACCGCCAGGTGTCTGATTCTTCGACAAAGTCAGCTGTAGAGCTTTGGTAGGAACTGTTGATGGGAACCTAGCAAGAGCTTCAGCTTCTTCTTCCTTTCTTTAAAAACTTTAAACTGACTTAAATAGCTAGGCAGAAGCATTTTAAGTCTGACTTAAGATTCAAAGTATCAGTGGGATGTTCCAATTTTTACTGACATCCATTGAACTGAAGAAGAGGGGAAGGTACTGATTTCAGCAGCTACAATGAAGAGCAGCCCCTGCCTGGGGGAGTCTGCCCTGCTGCAAAGCTGTCTGTGTCTATGGACTTCTCTCCTCTGTGTTCTGCCTTCCTGCTCCATGCTTTTGCTCATGTTAAGGGCATGAAAACGCTCACCCCCTCCTCCATGTACCTCACACATGCGAATTGCTTTGCAGACATCACTCTGTTTACATTTTCAACTAACCCTGGGAAGCAGGAGTCTGTATTTTCTGAGCTAAGAAGCTGTCGTATGGAAAGCTGGGCTTATTTGCCTTAGAGCACAGGGCACAGAAACAGAGTGGAGATATTCCTTTCTAAACACAATAAGCACCTCAGTACGTACATAGTATGTTGGCTGGTGGAGAAGGGATGGGGGCAGTACTAACCTGGACTTCATACACCAGGGGTAACAGCGTTACCTGAATCTCAGCACTTGGCACCTGGAAGGTCACTAGTTCAAGTCTGCTCAGGGCTGCCGAGCAAGGACTTGTTTCAACAAAAGGATATGATGGTAACTGAACCTTGATAGCTGAAAAGGGAAGAGAACCTCAGTGTTTCCCCAAGTCTGAGTTTCCAAAGTCAAAGGAGAGTGGACTAGTCACTCTACAGTCACCTCCTTTTAATCTATCCAGATGTCACCTACAAGGGTGACATCAGCAAGCACAGGCTCCACTTCCTCCATGAAAATCTGACAATCACCTCTGTCCTCGGAGCTGCTAGCACAATTCTCATTCTCAACTGAACTGATGGCTAATAATGTAACTTTTACAGAACCTTTTATCACTGGAAGGCATTATAAACTCCTGTGCTTGTCCATTTCAGTGACTTGCCAACAAGGGCACAACAAATGTTCTAACCTGCTTTCCATTTCATTATAATACACAGCGTTGATGGATGTCTCAAAAAGACCAACACCTGCCTGTGATCTATAGCAAGTCTGTTTATAGGAAAGGGGACAGGGATTCAAGACCACAAAGGAAAAAAAAAACTAAAAGAATGTGATAAACTTTTGAAGGCCTCTGCTTATCGTAATACACTGTTATCCAGAGGTGGTGGTGAAACCCAGCATTCAAGGTATCAAGACAGGAGGATCATGAGTTCAAGGCCAGTGTGAGCTACATACTAAGTTCTACCCTAGCCTGGACTACATAGTCCCACTAAGCTTGTCCCACTAAGTAAATGGAGGCTTATGTAAATAATAAGTAAATAAATCTGTCTCACTAAGTGAATAGATAGTAAACACATTGTTAGTTTACAAAAGGGTGCAAGCCACTGTGTAGGTGCTGTGGACCAAACCCAGGTCCCTGGAAGAGCAGAAAATACTCAACCATTGAATCATCTCTCCAGCTTGAGCCAAAAATGTACAGATTGAGCTATTTCCAATGCACAAACATAAGGAAAAACTTATATCCACACACTACAAAGAACTCTTAAAGGGTAAGAAAGGCAGAGAACCCAACAATAAAAATAAGTGCAGAAACCGGGCAGTGGTGGTACACGCCTTTAATCCCAGCCCTCGGAAGGCAGAAACAGGAGGAGCTCTGTGAATTAGAGGCCAACCTAGTTGACAGAGCTAGTTCCAGGACAGGCTCCAAAGCTACAGAGAAACCCTGCTCGAAAAAACAGAAATAAATAGATAAATAAATAAATATAAGCAATAAAAGCAACAGGCTGGAAGAAAGGTACACAATGCACTGTGACAAAGACAGATCACTAATTATCAAGAAATTAAAAATTAAAGCAATCTGTGATGCCACCCAGCACCTATAGGGATGGCCAGAACTTTTAGAAACCCTCAACTTTGGAATAGAAGGGGAATAATATCTGGAAGAAATGAGAAATTATACAATCACTTTGGAAAGGTCTGAATTTTTAATTTATTTTATGTGTATGAGCATTTTGCCTGTGTGTCATGTATGTTTATGACCACATACATGCCTGGTACCCTTGCAGACAGAAGGAGGTGTCAGGTCCCGTGGAATTATAGTTACAAAAGGGTGCAAGCCATTGTGTAGGTGCTGTGGACGAAACCCAGGTCCCTGGAGGAGCAGAAAATACTCAACCGTTGAGCCATCTCTCCAGCTTAAGTTCCCTCAGGAAATTAAGTGCTCGCTTATTGTATGATCCAGCAGCCTCTTCTATAGGTGTTCATCCGAAAGAAATGAGAGCAGAGGTCCAAATACAGACCTGCACACAAATGCTTAAAGCAGCTTTAGGTCTCAGGGTTTTCATTTTCCTAGCGTGTGTGAGACTCTAGGCTCAACCACAGTACTCTGAAAATAAACAAAGAAATAAGTTCAGCTTTATTCAGTGAACTACCCAAAGCTAAAGCCCCCCAAAAGTTCTTCCAACTAGGGAAAGAATAAATTAAGTGTCAGCACAAGGGATTCAACCAATCATGAAATTCTGACACTTGCAGCAAGGACAAATCTGAAAGCATGATGTTAAATGGAAAAAGACAGTCACAAAGGCTTCATACTATATGTTTTCATTTACATGTGACATTCTGGACTTGGCATAATCAGATCAGTCGTTGTTCGGAATAGAGATGGACAGAGAGGGCGAGCACAAAGAGCCTTGGAGGGAACCCTTAGAGCCATGGAAGAGTCTATATGTTGAAGGTGGTGCTGCATGCCAAGCTGAGACCCATCAATCCACATTCCTAAAAGAAGTAAATTATACCATATAGAAATTATGTCTTACTCTAAAAATGAGAGACCTGGTATCCCAAGGGAAGATATGAGGGCTGAGATTAGCTTAACCTAAGCCAACCCAGCTACAGAATTACAGAAATCACAAAAGGCTTCTGGGAGAATCATCCCTCGGCCTAGTCCACTGATAGTGTTAGGCTAACAATAGCCTTATGCTGTCCCCCGCCCACCACGATCCTGTCAGTGTCAAAGACATCACTTCCCATAGAACATGGTTTCAGTTCCTAAATTCCAAAAGCATGTCAGTACTAGCCAAAGGGCATTGGATCAGTCCCCAAATCTTTAGATGCAAATACTACACATTATTTTTGCTATTATTATCATCATCATTATTATTACTATTCTCTGTGTGTGTATTTGCACAAACATGCATCTATGGAGCACATGGAAGTCAGAGGAAAATGTTCAGCAAGTAGTTTGTCATTTTATCTCGTTTATCTCTGGTTGTTTCCACCACACGGCAGACTCCCGGCCAGCTGGCCTACAAGCCTCTGAGCAATTCTCCTGCCTCCACCTCCTACAGCTGTGCACCACCACATCCAACTTTTCATGTGGGTTCTGGACATCAAATTCAGTCTTCCAGGCTTATACGGTTTATATACCCTCGAAGCAAGCTTAGCATTCCAGCCCTTACACTTGCACCGTTACTTCAACACAGGGTTATGATATGTGTAGCAGGCACACAGCTTTAATTGTGTCACATTCAATTTCCATGACAAGATGAAATTATCACCACTTGTGCTTCCAACCAGACTGCCTCCTTGTCACTGGGTTTGCCAAAAATTGTCTGTTACTCTTGTTCATATTATGAAGCCACAGCAGTGTTACCAGCAGTCCAGGTGCAGATTGGCCAGTCAGACCACGTGACAATCAATCACTTTAAAGTTGAGTTGAGACAGGTGGATCAAGAGTTCAAGGCCAGCCCTGGCTGTGGTCTGTTGAATTATCTGGGGTCGAGAAATACCAGGCTGGCTACAAGATAGACCAGTTATATATTTTTTATTATTATTATAAGGAGCAAACTCACAAAACAGGAATGAGAAGTCCAAGCTCAGCTTGTGTAGCACAGGAACCACAGAGAGAGAGTACAAACCCTGGATCGCCCGGTGTTTGTCTCCAGGTACCCAAAAAGTCACACCCTAACTTGGTCCCACCCCTTATAGTTCATTGGCTGACAGAGATTCCCCATCAGTGGGCTATATAGCAAATTTAATAACACCCTGAACCACAAGCAACCCGTGTGTGTGTGTGTGTGTGTGTGTGTGTGTGTGTGTGTGTGTGTGTGGTGACTTTTCCTAGAGGGACTATCTCTAGTCTTCTTAGATAAAGAAGGCAATGACAGATGAGAGAAAGATTCTCTTCAAGTCCAGCTCATTGAACCAATGAATTTATTGGGGTTCCTTACAAGAAGATGAGTGAGGGGTGACTTGGGCAGGTGCCTCACCACAAGGTTCATCCCAGCATGAATGACAATTCACCAAAGCTGTGTCACTGGACACCCACCCCCCATGCTACCTACAGGCAGCTGCACCACTGACAAGGCTCACCTCCCTCAGCCACTGCTTACAGCTCAGACAACCTCTTTCTTGGAAGGCCCCCCACGGCAATGTGACTCTCACGTGCCTCTTGAGACCTCCATCTGTCTCCACGAGAGAACATTCTAATCTAGAGAAAACCGTTTCACAACGAAATCTGCTCGTTTAAAAGTGAAAAAACAGGGCGCTGGAGCAATGACTCCAGCACTTTATTGTGCAAGCAGTTCAAGAATGAGAAGCTAAGCTCAATCCCCAGCCCCCATGCGAGGAGCGGAGATTAATGGGTCAATATTATAATTCCGGTGCTGGCAATGTAAAGACAGGCAGAACTCTGGAACTGCCAGCCAGCTGGCCTTGCCTCATCAGAGAGCCCCAGGTACCAGAGAGAGAACCTGTCCCAATAAAGACAAATGGACAGCTCCTGAGGAATGGCACCTACAGTCAACCTTTGGCTTCTCGTGTAGTTGTGTGTGTGTGTGTTTGTGTGCACTCACACATCTAGAGTCTAGAAGAATATATTGTGAACCACACCATGAGAAATAACCAGATTATCTAAAAACAACAATAACAAAAACATGTTGGGAAGAAAAATCACCCATGCCCATAAAATTCATAGAATAAACATGTTGTAAATAAAGCTGAAGCTAGACGGTCTGAGGTAGGGCCAGGGAGGCTCATAGAACAGTAGAACAACATTTGAAAAATATGCTAGCATATGACATGAACATCCACCATGAGATAATGGCTGGAAATTGTTCACAGCAGGTGCCGATGCTGCAGCCAGACAACATTTATTCCAACTGCTTTTTGTTGAATTTTAGAGTTAAGAACCACTGTTGCTTTAGGAAAAGATGATGTTTCTTGAATCCCCACACATGGCGGGAAAAGGACCGAACTGAAGCTAGAGGAAATAAAAAGGTGGACATCTGATTTTCGATGTCAATACATTCAGCATGCTCCCGAACTGAGGCAAAGTGCAGGAAAACAGCAGGAAGTTACAGATACCACAGGGAGAAGGCAAACTGATTTGAGTAAGTTTCTTGGAGAAGGTAGATGGATAGGTTGTAATTGAGATAAAGCAGATGTTGCGTGTTTTCATGTATATTCATTACCCCGTTAGACTGGAGACTCCTCTATGTCAGGTCCTTTTACATGAGTTCTATTTTTGGAGTGCTGTTGAATTTAGCCATTTAGAAAGTTGGTGAACAGGTGGCAGTCAATTGAAGGAGTCCCTGTCACCTAACCAGCGTTTAGCTCCTTTGAGCTCTAAGTTAGTAAACATAAATTGAATCCAAATAGAAGTCGTCTTTATTTTGGCCGCCTTTCATAACAATGCTCACAAACTTTGGCTCTGACTTTACACTCTCCTTAATGGTAAGCATTAAGGGCGTCAAACATGTAGGTTGCGAGACGTGTTATCTTCTTGGGCCACGCATGTAGAAGGTGTTTTGTTTGCTGCAGAAATCTCTGTGTCTGCTTTCTTTTTTTTTTTTTTTTTTTTGGTTTTTCGAGACAGGGTTT
>NC_022031.1:15051913-15063539 GCF_000317375.1 Microtus ochrogaster | reverse complement strand
TGTAGACCAGGCTGGTCTCGAACTCACAGAGATCCGCCTGCCTCTGCCTCCCAAGTGCTGGGATTAAAGGCGTGCGCCACCACCGCCCGGCCTCTGTGCCTGCTTTCATTTCCACCTGCCTTTACAAAAGCAAAACTGTTGTCTAAGAATTGGAGAAACCCTACACATACTCAAATTAACAACTGTCAGTCTTTACAAGACCAACCACTAGCCAAATGTGGCACCCATGCCTTTAGCCCCACCACTCTGGAGACAGATGGGTACATCATGTTCCAGAACAGCCCAGGTTGCATAGTAAGATCCTCTCTGGAAACAACAATCAATCATTGGACTGGGAATATGAACATACCATCCTTACAGAATCATGGCTCAGACTAGCAAAAGTGGGTCATTTGAACCCAGACAAAAGAGCTTCCTTGCCATTGTAGTTAATGTACAGCTCTTTAAACGACTTGATCTTATCCAAATTTGATCCTCTTTCCCTTTTTAAGTGGGTCTCCCACAAAGCAAGCAGGTCTTTCCATTAAGCCTTCCCTTCAGCTGTTGTCTACTATGGGGGAAAAATGCTATGAATTATCAAAAATAGCAAAAAGAAGCCTTTGAATGGTAATATAACCCAAGTGGGAGCATATTCAGCATCCTTCCTCTTCCAGAGTCAGTAGCCACCAGCTGCGGCAGGAAGGACTCCTGACACAGCCCGTGGTGGACAGCTTCTGTGTCTGAGGAATGTGTGCTCATGTTTGCCATGGCCATTGTTAAAATGTAAGTGGCTGCTTCCTAGTACCCCGAGGACACATCGGTTTTGTTCATCAGTTTGACTTTCCACCGCTCACAGTCATATAGGAAGGAAATGGAATTCTTTTTCTTTAAGAAATCAAAATGGCTTCGTTTGCTGGTTTCCATTTCAATTATTAAAAGTAAAATGGATCAAGAGCATCAGGGCTGATCCTTTCATATGCATAGTAACTTGTAGGAGAATTAAAATACTTTTGAAGTTCAATTGGAAACTATTCTTTACTATGAAGCTTCGATGATTAAATTCCTTTCATTTAAAATATCTACTGAGAAACTAAAAATTTCCTAGTGAAAATTTTAAAGTTAAATAGATAAATAGCTATAGATAGACAGATGATAGATAGATAGATAGATAGATAGATAGATAGATAGATAGATAGATAGATAGTAGATAGACATATAGATGATAGGTAGATAAACAAATGGGAGATAGATAGATAGATAGATAGATAGATAGATAGATAGATAGATAGATAGATAGATAGATAGACAAATGAGAGATGGAGAGATAGATACATACATACATGCATGCATATGGCTATATGATGAAAAAATTCTGCTAAAAGAATCTAAATGAATATATTGACAGATGCTTTATTTTCATGGATAGGTACACTTAATATTATAAAAAATGTTCCCTCCAGCTTCAGCTACATATTAGATAGAATCTCAGTCAAAATTCTATGAAGTTATATTGTCTATAATAACAACCTAGCTAAATCATGTATGAAAAGAAAAGAAAAAATTAGTCAATTCAATGTTGAAGAAGAATAAGATAGAAAACCTGACTTTCAGATTTACTGGGAGGCTAAGGACAGCATGGAATTTTTGAAAAGAGGCACACATAGATCAATGGAGCTTAACAGAACACCAGGAATAGGGCCACCAACATGTAGTCAACTGAGTGTTGTCAAAGGAGCTAAGACTAGACAATGATGAAAAATATATCTATTCAACGAGCATTGCTGGAACAGCTGGTCATCATCCATGTACCAAAATGGATGAACAAATAAAAATTATCTATATAAAAATCTTAAACCCTCCTCAAAAGTCACCTCAAATGTTTTACTAACCAAAGTGTAGGATGCAAAACTCTAAAACCCATAGAGAGGAAAATCTAGATTCCATTGGGTGGAATGAGAATGTTGTTGTTGTTGTTGTTATAAATTTACAGAAACAGGTATGGAAGCTAAGTTTCTGGTCATACTAAGAAGGGCTCTACAGAGAGTTATATCCCCCATCCTCTATTTGCTTTTCATTCTGAGATGGAGTCTCACTAAATTGCCCCAGACTGACCTTGAATTCACCTTGTACCCAGTCTGGCCTTGAACTTGGAATCTCGGCTTTTTAGTAGTCAAGGAAAGAGACCTGCCCCCAGTCTTGGTTTGTGATGACTTCTGAAATACAACAGGATACATGAAGAAAGATGGATGGATAAGCTTGAGTTAAAGAAACTTAAAATGCCTGTTCTGTGATCAACACTGGTAAGAGAACAAGGAGAAAAGCCAAAGACAGAGAGAAAATGTTGACAAGGCCAATGAAAGGCTATTATCCAAAATAGACAAAGCATTCTTAAACCTCTGTCTAAAGCCATAGAATGAACAACACCAAGAATGAAGTCAAGTGCAAGCTCTGGCCTTTGAGTGGCAGTGAGATTTCAATATCGGGTCATCAACTATGGATAATCCACTCTCTAGTGAGGGGTTCAGGTAATGAGAAAACTGTACACACAGTGTCAAGGGACACATGGGGAATCTCTGTACTTCCATTGTTCAGTGGCACTATTCCTGGGGACATAAGAACAAATGTGTCCTCACCCCAGAAAGGGAACTAATGACAGACCAAAGTAAGGCTATCGCTGAAGTCAAACATGGTGAACCAATTAAATTTATAATCACTACTTACAAAAAATGGATAGGGAGTCACTTTTAGGAGCAGAAATGACTCAGACAGCTGCGTCATCAAAAGCCCACCACAGCATGGGTGATGGATCATGGAAGCTGGGTACCTAGAGCACACTGCACAACTTGCAGGCAGCACAACAGTCTGGAGAGTGTCCCCACCAGGCAGAAGAGTGTCCCCGTCAGGAAAGAGAGTGTCCCCACCAGGCAGAAGAGTGTCCCAGTCAGGAAGGAGAGTGTCCCCACCAGGCAGCTCAGCTAGAGCCTCTCCCCTGCAGTTTGGCTTGGCAGATCAGCATCTTTTTCGGGCAGCTTGCCTTATCTGATAGCATCTCTCAGCAGTTCGTAATGCTTCTAAAAGCTGCCCTATATTAGTTGAGATTTTAATTAGAGGTAGTGAAAGTGGTTACCTAATAGATTTGAACAAAAAGAAAGCAAATCCTCAAAAACAGACAGAATGTCCTAAACAATGACAAAGTCTCGAAGAAAAAGAACCAAAAGCAAAAGACATACGGAGGGAAGAACTCGAAAGGTAGGAGGAGTTCATGCCTATTGACTATGCTCTCTTCCCATACTTACACAAGTGGAAAAGTCCACGAGGCAAGAGTAAGGGGTCTTTAATAAATAGTCACTCATCTTTAATGGTTTTAAAGAGTTCCAAATATGTGCGAGACATGGGTTTTTAGCTTCTTCTCTATTGATTTTTCCTATTGAAATCCACAGTGGGCTCCTCCTGACCTTCTCAAGACTTGCAGCCGCCTCTCACTCGGCCAATTCCCTTTTTGGCTCTGCTCAGAAAGCCTTTCCCTTGGCCCGGTCCTCCCCATATTATGTGTTGTTTGTCTGCAGCACAATAGCTGTGCCGTTGCTAAGGCCGAGTCCACCCTTCAGGGCTGCTGAGACTCTCCACCTATTATTCTAAGTTAGTGCCTAAGCCAAGACTCCCATTGCCATGTGGTCCAGATGGTGAAGCTCTCTCCTCCAGGGAGTTTATTTGTGCAGCTTTCACTCCCCTTGGCAGTTCCATCAGGCAGCCCTTCTTCAGCTACAGACAGAAATAGTTACAACCTTATTAGATGGCTAGTCTGAGCCATCAGCCCAGAACACCTTGGGTACTCAACGTTTAATACTTTTTCCTTGACCCTTCCTCTTCATCATCAAGTCTTGGGTTCCCACTGGATATTCTGCTCCACCCTTTTTCTGGTCTGAGGAATGTGCTAAGATGAAAATCCATTCCCAGAGCCAAAATGATTATCACCTTCTGTGGTCAGTATTTGTAGCCAGATTAACGAAAACTGAGAGACAGATATTAGGGTTCTGGCTGAAGATCGGAAAAGCAAAGCAGCCAACTACTAGAAAGCTCTTACCTCTACGAAATCTTCAGACTGAAAGAGAGCGAGTTCCTGTCTCATCCTGCCATATATTCCTCTCTAGTGCTGGAATTAAAGGTGTACACTACCACAGCCCAGTTTCTATGGCAACCTAGTGTAGCTACTGGGATTAAAGGTATGTGTCACCATTGCCTGGCTTGTATAGCTGACTGGTGTGGCTAGCTTTGCTTCTCTGATATTCAGGGATGCTTTATTTGTTAAATAATAAATAAGAATAGTACTATAAGTATTCCAAGTGGGTGATGTTTTAGCCGGGAGCATCTTCAGACATGTTTGCATACACATTCAACTCTATTTCCATTATTTCATCTTCAGCACTATGATGATCCTACAGATAATATTGTTTGGCAGTATGAATGCAAAATTCTGGAATATTTTCAAAAATCTGACTTTGACGTCTTCAGCTTTTCTCTCTCCCATAAGGGTGAAGTCACATTAGGGCTTGAAGAAAGCGATGGTTTTGTTCTGGCTGCTTCTGTTGTCTGTCATTGTTAGGGCTGCACCATGTATTATTTTAATTAACTTAAATAACCAAGCTTCTACTCGAACTCACAAAAGTCAAGAAGTGTACCTGAACAAACAGCGTCATCAACTTTTCAAAGCTAAATGATGTAGTGCAAGCTTTGTGTCTACTGTTTCACTAATACATACAGAACTATCCCTGGGAGGGCACTGTGGCCGAGAAAGCAATGGTGCTCATCACCAAGCCTGCCTGGAGGACCCCAGTTCTGTCCCAGAAAGACAAAGGTGGAAGGGGAGAACTGATTCCCACAAGGTGTGCCTTGACTTCTAACATACACTGTGGCACGCACATGCATTCACACATGGGTAGGTGTGGACAAAAGTGTGCACAGACACACAAGTGAAATATAGTTTTAAAATAAAAAATAAACCATTGGGGCTGGAGAGATGGCTCAGTGGTTAAGAGCACCGGCTGCTCTTCCAGAGGACCTGGCATTGAATTCCAGCACCCACATGGCATCTCATAACTGTCCAACTCCAGTTCCAGGGGATATGACACCTTCACACCAATGCACATAAAATAAAGTTAAACAAATTATTGTTTAAAAAACTATCAAAAATATCAATTTATTTAAAGTTGTTACTGCATTCATACACAGCAGATTTATCAAGATTTATTTCATTTTTAGATTATTTATTTTCTTTTATGCAGAATTGTTTTATCTCCATGTATGCCAATATACTATGTGTGTGCCTTATTCCAGTGGTAGTGAAAAAAGACTTTGGATCCCTTGAGCTAGAGTTATGCATAGAAACCACCGTCTAAGTGGTGAAAACTGAACAGAGAGGGATTCCCCTCTGTATGCTTTAATTATCATTACTAAATAAAAAAAAAACTGTCTTGGATCTGTGCAGAGAACAGAGGTAGGTGGGAGGAACTAAACTGAATGCTGGGAGAAAGAAGGAGGAGTTAGAAGCCATGGAGCTGCTGCCAGAGAAAAATGCTGGTTGGAATCTTGCCGGGAAGCCACAGCCACATGGCGATACACAGATTAATAGAAATGGGTTAAATCAATATGTAAGAGTTAGTCAATAAAAAATTAGAGCTAATGGACCAAGCAGTGATTTATTTAATACAGTTTCTATGTGATTATTTTGGTCCTAAGTGGCCAGAAACCAACCAGTGGCCTGTTGCTACAGAGATTCTTTGCAAGAATAAAGCTCTTAACAACTGAGTCTACAACTACAGCACCCAAATTTTTTTATTTATTTATTTATTATGTATACAATATTCTGTCTGTGTGTATGCCTGCAGGCCAGAAGAGGGCACTAGACCCCATTACAGATGGTTGTGAGCCACCATGTGGTTGCTGGGAATTGAACTCAGGACCTTTGGAAGAGCAGGCAATGCTCTTAACCTCTGAGCCATCTCTCCAGCCCCGAGCACCCAAATTTTACTGTTAAATCAATTCACTTATTAACTGTAATGCTAAAGCAGTATTTTAAGATATTCTTACATAAAATACTCATTCGAAAAACAGTCATGTCATGGTGGCATGCATCTGTGGTGACAACACTCAGGAAATAAAAACAGGAGAACCTCAACTTCCAGAGGAGCCTTGGCGACAGCGCAAAACACTGTCAAAAGCAAAACATAAAGCAAACATTACAGTGCATCCTTAGTTTCAGATAGTTTGTACTTTCCTGCACATGACAAAAAGTTCAGGTAATTAATATTTTTCTGGGATATTTTTGTCTTCTTTCCTTTAAGATTTATTTTTGCTTTTATTTATATGTGTATATGTATCTGAGTCACATGTGTGTGGGTGCCCACAACAGCCAGAAGAGGGCATCCAATCTTCTTGAGTTGGTGTTACAGGTGGTTGTGAGCCTGACACAACCACTAGGAAGCACGCCTAAGGGCTGAGCTGTCTCTCCAGCATTTCTTGCTTGTTTAAACAGAAGGACTCTTGCTTCAGCAAAATCTACAAATGTAGTAGGGAGGCTGCTTGTGTGTTCCCGCCTGCCCTTCGCTTGTTTGTTCCCAGCTGCCCAGACTCCCAAAATAACCACACAGAAATTGTATTAATTAAATCACAGCTTGGCCAATTACTTAAGCGTATTGCTAGCTAGCTCCTACATCTAGAATTAACCTATCTCCATTATTTTATATTTTATCACAAGACTCATAGCATACCAGGAAGGTTTCAGCATGTCTGTGTCTGGCAGTGGCTCCATGGCTTCTCCTCTGACTCCACCTTCTTTCTCCCAGCATTCAGTGTAGTTTTCCCTGACTACCTTTGTTCTACTAAGCCACTGGCCGAAACAGATTCTTTATTAACCAATGGTATTTACAGCGTACAGAGGGGGAATCCCACATCATATAAACAAGCACATCTTTATCAAGAACTCCATTGGACTGTATCATAATTTCAGTTCACAGGAAGTGGAGGGAGAGGTGGGTGATGGGAATCACATCAAAGTTAGTAGTTCACTGATTACTAACTAAAAACCACGTACATGGGGAAATTTCTAGCTATTAAACTCCCAGAGGGCATAGCTTCTAATGAAAACCTCATAACACGCTTTCCCAAATAATGGACATAATTTCAAGATCTAACTTAATTTTCTCATTTCAGAAAAGAAATTGAGGGATATGTGTCAGGTAGTGCTTATGACAGCATTGCCATTCCATGGCAGATAACATCACAGCTGAAACCTCTCTGCAAAAATGCAGATACATGATAATGGGGTTTTTTTTATTGTGTTTACTGAGCTGAAGATGTAGTTCAATGGTAGAGTGTTTGCCTGGCACATGAAAGGCCCTGTATTAGATACTCTGCAACACACACACGCATGTGCACATACACGCACACACACATACACACACACGCACATGCATACATACACATACACACGCGCGTGCACACACATACACACACATGCATATACACGCACATGCATACATAACACACATACACACACATGCATATACACGCACACATACATACACACACGCACACGCACACACACACATACATACACACATACACACACGCACACACAGTAGCAGAGAGTCATTTCCTAAACAGAATTAAAAAGAATTTGCAGTTTGTCTAGACACCATCATTAGCTAAGAAGGCATTGGATTTGGATAACTTGTCTCTCCAGAAAATGAGTATGTACACCCTAGTTAGAATCCAGATAATAATGACAATAAAAGAAAAAATGGACCTGAGGAACTGAGGAGATGGGCTCAGTGCCTGCCTGGCATTCACCATGGGAACGTGAATTCTGATCCCAACACTTGTGTAAAAGCCAGCTGTGGTGGCATCCCAGCATTGTGGGGAAAAAGAAAACATTCAGCTCTCTGAAGCACACCTGCTAGCCTAGCCTATTCAAATTGGTGAGTTAAACACATTCAGCTTGTGACCCTGTCTCTAAAAGCAAGGAGGACAGCCACTAAGGAAGACTCATGGCTTCCACATGAATGCATACACATGTGCATGTACACATATACATTTATGAACACACACACATATATACCACTTACCATACACTAAATAATTTTTAAGTGTACCTACGGTAGACCTAGAAAACAGCTCAGGGCACTTACTGCTGGGTGGGCCCAGGGACTGAGATTGTCTATTGAGGGAACTGTGATCCCATTCTTTGAATTCTGACCTATGACACAGCCCAGTCTGCTTTTTGGGCAACTCCTTGGGCCAATCTAAATAGCGTTAACAAATTCCTAAAGGAAGGCAAGAGTTTCCCAGAGAAAGGCTGGAGACACAGTAAGGCAAATTAAAAAGGCTTGTGATTCCAGCTTAACCAAAATTTCAAAAAAAAATATTCCAAAAGAGATGAAGAAAACATTTTCTTTCCCTTAGAATCAGACGATGAAAACAATAATCCAGCCCTAAGATAGTATGTTCACTGCCTTCCTTACTAAGGATCGTTTCTTCTCTCGGTTGGACAACATCGATAAGCTAATACACATGCTGAACCTATTAACTTAAATGGGGCGTATGCTACCCTGAGGAGTCCTCTTTGAATTCCTCTCCCGTCTTCTGAAAGTCATGGCTAATCAAAAAGCATAGATCCCTATAAAGGAGGCTCCCTCTAATGGGTCTATCACTTGCCTCTTAGCATCAGGTTAATTCAGCAGCCAAGGCTACATCCTGACAATCCCTAGTAGAAATTAGAAACTGGGCTTTGATTGAAGTAACATTACATTCAACCATAGGTTATACAGGTGATTAACTTCCAGCACCAGCTCAGCCAGAAAACATAAGCCACCGCTTCTGTGCCAACTCCAACAGAGTTTTATTTGACGCACCTGAATTTAAGCCCCTTTTTAGTATTCCCTTTTAATCGTTTAATAAAAACCAGCTATAACCTAAGCAGCTTATGTGTGTGTATGGTGAAAACTCAGAACATTTCATCAGACAAACTGATCAGTTCATAGAAAAACCAGAAGCAGGGTATTATTATGTGACAAAAAATATTTAAATTAACTTGGTCCTTTATTGCAAATTATGCTCACAGTCTGTTTAGAATATCTGAGGTCAAGCCTATCAAGACTTTCTGAAGGGCCTTCATTCAGGCCAGGTCTTTCTGTTCAAGAGCTGAGGCTGCTGGTTACAAGGGCACTGGGATTAGAAAGGAGGGTACCCAGCAGTGAGCATTCTTCCCAGACATCTGTAGTTACTGAAATGGTGACCTTCTCTGAGGACCTTGGCACAGACCATTGTAGCCTTTTGTTGATTAATGAATAAAGAAACTGCCTTACCCTGTGATAAGGCAGAATAGAGTTAGCAGGGGTGGGGGATAGGGGTGGGAGGGATACAACCCTAAACTGAATGCTGGGAGAAAGAAGGTGGAGGTGCAAGAAGCCATGTAGCCTCCGCCAGAGACAGACACACCAGAACTTTACCCTGTAAGCCGCAGCCACGTGGCTATACACAGATAAAGAGAAAAGGGTTAATTTAAGATATAAGGGTAAGCCACCAGAAATATGCTTAAGCTATTGGCCAAACAGTATTGCAAGTGATATAGTTTCTGAGTGATTATTTCAGGTCTAAGTGGCCGGGGACGAACGAGCAGTCTCTCTCAACAGAAGATCCTGCCTCCAGGATTCTCAGAATGAGACTGTATTTGAGAGCTGTTTCCTCCCCATTTTATAGCCCTCTCTAGGGCTGGGATTAAAGGCATGCACCACCCACTTTCTATGGCAACTAGTGTAGCTACTGGGGTTAAAGGTGTGTGTCATTGCTGACTGGTCTGTAAGGCTGACCAGTGTGGTTGTTTTACTTTCCCGATCCCCAGGCAAGTTTTATTTATGAAAATGCAAGTGAAATGCCACTACAAAAGATGAGGCGTTAATTCAAAGTGTTATACGGGCTCTGCTTGATACTTTCTTTCTCAACTGTGTGCTGTGTTAGTGAATTCTTAATTTCTCTTCCGCCGCTCTGTTGTTCACCGACACAGACTTAAGAAGCCATGTCGCATTTCCACACACCGCCCAGGGCACACCACTATGCTCGCAATCACAAATGCGGCACACGTCTGAGATGAGACGATGACCTAACTATTTTTACAGGAGTTCTGGATATGACAAAGAATTAACGACAAGCAGGATGGGGCTTTGATTCCCCTACTAGAGATGAAGGCCAAACGGTTTTAGTACAGTTGTTTTCATCGCTGTGCAAGCTTCTGAAGGCTGTGTGGACCCTGCGAGGCACGGAGGTGGCTATGGGATGCTGGCCTGAGCAACTGTCTTCCAAAACTCAGTGCCATAAAGGAAAGGGAGATCTAAAAATAGATGCTTAAGCATGAATACATGAACCAATTGTAAACCAGGCACGACTTTTGACTTTAACTGAGAACAAATCCTTTCACTTAGCATTTCAGAATTCGCCACTTTGCCAAGTTTTCATTAGTATAGGAAAATGCCAGGCCTTGTAGATGATTGCATCCCACACCAGCAACATCTTAAAAAGAGATTGAGCATTTCTGGAAATTTTGAAACCATAGGGGAAAAATATTTCCATCTCTTTGTTCTCTTCCTTCAAGGGAAGAGGGGGGAAAAAGGAAAGAAAAAAGAAATCTAGTGGGAATATAAAACCGTGCAAATAGCCAAGCATATTTTCTAAATCTAAGATAACTTTGTTCCTTTATAAATATTAACTATTCTGTGTAGAAATTGGTTTGCTCATAAAATTATCTTATGCGTGTATACCGTATTTTAAAATAACCCTGTTGAAATAAACTTTACAGGTTACTTGTAAAGTTTCCTTTTTAAAAGAATAAATAAGAAACTGATGTTATAGCATTTTCTGGATTCCATGTTTCTTTTTGAAATTTTTCTAAGCTAGGAAAAGTCAGCCAAAGCTTAGAAGAATCGATATTTTGTTAAGTCTCCTGCTGCATCATGGATACAGAAAACACTTTTACTTAGAAACAATGTTGAGGAAAAAAAAACTGGGAAAGACATTAAACCCACTGACTGTGCTTACGAGACACTGCCTCATTTTGGACTGCATTTTCATGAAAAGTTATTTGGAAATTCCTTTCTCTTTTGCATTTGTCGGAAGTCAGTTTCAGCACCTTTCTGAAGGGTCAATTAGAATGTTGTGTTCCCTGAACATAAAAACCCAGAAGCCAACATCAGATATAGATCGAGATCTATTGGTCCCACCTGTAGGGGATCCATCCCCAGTCTCTGATTTTTAGGCCCTTTCTCAGGTAAAACTGGCTTTGGGGATTTTACATATAATGCCTGTTTGTAGGGCCCACGCTACGTTTCATGTGGAAGTCAGGAAACATCTATTATCAAATCAAATATCTATGTTATGACTATCTAACTCACTTGTGTCCATTATGGTTTGAATATCTACAGTTTTCACACACCTAAAAAAATCTAAAGTCAAGGATGACTTAAAATTTTGCCCAAGGTATTTTTCTTTTTCCCTTTTGAAGTTTAAAGCATGTTTTTCAAACACAGTATTGGTTGCCTGGACAGAAATTAGCAGTTTCCAATTATTTTAAACATTTGCTCTTTTTTTTATTACTAAA
>NC_022031.1:15043649-15050728 GCF_000317375.1 Microtus ochrogaster | reverse complement strand
TCTAATCCCTTAGATCTGAACCTCAGGAGATTCTGAGTGCTGGGACCCAAACTTTGGTCTGCTCCAAGAATAATCCATGCTCTTAACCACTGAACCGTCTTTCTAGCACCTCAACCTCTACACCTGTTGTTTGTTTGTTTGTTTGTTTGTTTATGAGTAGCTCTCATTTTGTAGGATCTCAATCTCACAGAGACCAGCCTGTCTCTCCCGTCAGACTGCTGGCCTTGAAGGTGTGCACCACCACACCGGGTGCCACATTGGTCTTAGTCTTCTGACCACTTTCGACAAACAAGATAATGCTTTTAAGTTTTTGTTTCTATGAGAATATCTGATGACCATTATTGCTGTGCCCTAAATTCTGATTTCCTTTACACAGTAATGTAAGGGTCAAAGATAAGTAACACGCATTAGCGAATGAACACCTAAACCTCTGCCCTTCTGCTTACATTCATAGAATACCATATTTAATTGCTGCAAACCATAAATTATGTAATGAAAGCGGTTTCCTGTGCACACACTGTACTAGTCTGTGTGGGGTGTTGTAACAAAATCCTTTTATCAGGAAAGACATAAATAAAGCCATTTTTTTAAATATCATTTCTGCAGGCTCATGAACAGAATAAGGGTGCCTCTGGCAGAGCAGAAGAACAGGATGGGCCCTTGCTCTTTAGTGGCTGCTGAAACAATTGTATTCTGTTGCCGTCATATTCTGATAACAGGAGCAGAGGTAACTATACAGGAGTCTATTTTGGCTTATGGTCCAGAGGGACGGTCCATAGTAGTAAGGAAAGCATGTCAGTGGGAGGCTAGAGAAGGAAGCAGGCTGCAGACATTTAGGCCTAGCCCCAGTGACGCGCTTCCTGCAGGAAGGCTCCACCTCCCAAAGGTTCCATAACCTCCCCCAAACAGCACCAACTAAGCAGAGGACCATGTGTTTGAACAGAAGAGCCTATGGGGGACAGCTCTCATTGAAATTACCACACCTGCTCTCAAGAAAAGTAGTTCACTTCATGAGGCCACCATTGACTCCTTCCGAGGGATGCCCCCAGGACAGAACTACTTTCCACAAAGCATTTCCTGCTAAAGGCTTCATCCCCTCAACACTGCTATGCTAGGGATCAAACTTTTGGCATAGGAACCTTGGAAGGACACATTCAACCATGTCCGAAGCCTAACACAGGCTTTCAGACACCATGGTTTTTAATCTTCTAATCCCCTGCCATTTTGGTCAGTTTGTGGGGGAAAAACAAACAAACTTTATTCTAGACGTTTATATTTCATTGGCACATATTCCTCTTTACCTCTTTACTCTCTAACAGAAACCACACGTAGGAGAATAACACTAAATCTTTTCACTTTATCAACAGTAGCTTAATAGCACAAATAGGACTCTGGGATATAGCTCAATACACAGCAAGTGCTTAACATCCATGGGTCCCTAGGTTCTATTGTTTCCAACACGCATGCACGCACGCGTGCACACACACAAACATACACAATACATGAGAATCTGACTCTGGAAATCATGTAGAACCAGCATCACCCCCATTTCAGATCATAGCATGTTTGTATCAGTATCCTCCAAGGGACAACCCCCCTCCCAGCTCTGTTAGCAGGAGAGGGGAGAGCAGCAAGCAGCAAGCTAAGGGTATTAGGAACACTGTGTACAGCTAAAGGTAAAATATCTCCAGCAGAAGTTACTATTGTTCAGCCGGGGGGAAGGGGGGGGGGATAAAAACCTCTGTGGTGGGGACAGGAAGCTCATCCACAGAGAGCAAGCTCTGGCAGGGAACTGCAGCTGACTGTCTTAACTTGCCCAGCCCGCTGCTGCTTGATGCTTGTAAGCCCCCTGGTTTGAGGCGTTCCCACTGCTTGATCTCCCCATCAAGCTACGACAGTAGTCTTTGCTGGATGTTCTCCACTCCTGATTTGATGATGTTTTACTCGCTTCCTCCTGCGTCTATCTATCTGCTGTTTGTTCTTTTTCCTTCCATATGTTTAATAAACTCACTCATTCGCAGTTTTAAAAAATGACTATTATAGACCATTCTCAGGTCACACAGAACATCCCCCTTCCAAAAAATCTCCAGCACCAAAATAGTTACCTTAGCATCACCCTAGCACACCCCATGGTCCTGGTACTCAGTTCTGTAACTGGAAAAACTATAGCTCAGCACACAGTAACTTATGTTCTTAACAGCCTCCACTCAGACTGAGCAATTTTGGCTCCTTTTGCTACCCATAATATCACACCTCAGTAACTGGAAAATCACCCAAGTTTGTTCTCTAAAGTATGCCATCATCACATTGTGAGACACAATTCTTGCTGCTTCTTGTCTTCCAAAGGATGAGACATTGGGAGCCCGCCCAAACGCTTATGGAAAGGTTTAGAGGGGAAAATACATTTTCCCTTTTGTGTTGTGGGTGAGCTGACCGGTTAAGAATGTCTAGAATGTGGAAAGCGTTCCCAGTGTTTTCGATAAAATTCCAGGCATACAGGAATTAATGATACTCAGTTGTAGGTGTCGAGTACAGCTCAAAAGCTAGCACCGTGGCTGCAGCATTGAGCTTGCTGGCCTTTAACGGGGCAGTGTTACCTGGCAATTCTGGGTATAATCTCTCCAAACGTCTTCCTTCTCTATGACTTGCAATTTTTGTAGCCATAATGATCTCACCATGTATTTTCACTCTCAGTTCTCAAACCCACATGCAAAATTAAAGCCTAGCACTTTCACGCTCCACCCTAGTAGACTCCATGGTACAGCTCACTTGTAAAAAGCAGATTAGCTGGTTCAGGTTTTACACTAAATCAGCGTTCCTGTTTTTATATGTTTCTCTGGAAATGCAATGAACTCTTTATCCCAAGTTTTTCCCCCCACAAAAGTATGTGTAAATAATGTACTTATTTTTATTATTTTATTTTTGTATTTATTTATCTATTTATTTTTGGTTTTTCAAGACAAGATTTCTCTGTGTAGCCTTGGCTGTGCTAAAACTCACTCTGTAGACCAGGCTGGCCTCAAACTCAGAGATCTGCTTCTACCTCCTGAGTGCTGGGATTAAAGGCATGCGCCACAGATGCCCAGCCATGCGACACCACATCCCTCCATAAATCCTTATAGAATTTTATCCTGTTATATTTTTTCTGTGATCAAACTGACAACAAACTTAAAACCTGGACCTCTGACATGACAGACACTAACAGCATTGCCTCCCCAGCACCCTACTCTCCAGCTCTTCATCATTTCCATCTTCTGGATCCACAAGATCTGTGCTGACTGCAGATGTAAGTCAGTACATCCTCACAGTCAGTTGGCCCAGAAATAGACACTTGACCCTAAAGTAGCCAATCAGATTTCTTGCATGGACATTTTGACTTGAATCCAATGTCGGGGATTAGTCCTTCTCCAGGAGTAGACACCACACAGTGATAAATCCCACCAGTCCTTGGGTTTTAGTGAGCTTGGTCCCTGCACCATAGAGGAAAAAAAGATGTTTCTCCATAGAGGAACATAAGAGCATAAAACTAATTGGGGGAAAAATGAAAAGGCAATTTCCATACACATACACGTACGTTGTGCACATGTGTGAATATATGCACATCAAGATATACTAAAATATATATGTGTGTGTGTGTATATATATACATATATATGTATGATACTTCAACCTCCATATAATATCCAAATGACAATATAATCCATATTTGGCATATCACATATGAATATTTCATTCTGTTGTTGCAAGCCAGCAAAATAAGATGAGTGGGATGAAACTCACAAGGTTGATTAAGCACACACAGTAATTAAGCAAGCAACTTCTAAACACTGAGAAAACTTGCAAGATGTACTAATTGTACATAATGAGTAGGCAAGCAGTTCCAGAAATCCAGGCATAATGACACAAGAATCCTTAAACAGAGAGCAATTTAGTAACTTCTAAGACATGCGGAATATCGCAAAATAAATGGAATCTGTGCAGGAACAAATAAGAATAGTGCTTTGAGGGGAAGGGGCGGAGAGAGCAAGGATCAAATGCTGGATCTGCTGCCTGACCTCCAAAAGCTACGTTCCTGGGCACCCTTTACCCTTTCAGCTGCACCTGCCACGTGCTTATTCTAGTCCAGCAGATGCTTGACACAGGAATTCCAAGAAAGCCCAATGCCATTCTCCTGGCTACTTCACAAGGCCCAACATGCAGCAGGCATATTAAATGCCTCTTTGGGGTTCAGTAAGTGTGTGTGTTGACACTGGATAAATTCCATCTGAAGGGGTTTCTAGTAGTCAGATCATCAACTGAAAGGAATTACGATTCAGAGAGAAAAAAAAAAAATCAGAAATCAGGCCGTGTGGTCTTTCTGCCTGTTTGCTGCCCACCCCAGGTGAGTCAGCCTCTCCCACATCTTATCCCTGGCATCCTTATAGTCTGCTTTTAAAGAGTTTAGTAAACCATATGATTTGGTGATTTTAATTCGGCAAGTGAAATTGTTTCATAACAAAGAGTATCAACTCTCTGTCTAAATCAGTTTCTATGAACAGTGGCTATACATTCCAAACGTGTTAACTCCCTTACTACTTTTGACGTATTTGTTAATCTTATCCAAAAAAATACAACACCACTTCAACATAATATTGACCACTGTGGGTCCCACATCTGTGGTAGGACAGTACACACATGACTCATTATATTTGGATTGCGAATCTATCAAAAAGAGTTATCTGCATTTGTATGGGTGGACTGAGATAGTGGAAAGAGACAGGACTCCGAAGTTACAGGCATTTGCTGCCCCTGCAGAGGACTCAGGTCTGGCTCCCACGACCCAGGCAGTGGATTACAATCATCTAGAACAACAGTTTCAGATGATCTAAACCCTCTTCGTGTATCTGTGGGGACACTGTGAACAGATGTAAACACAGGCTGTCTCATTATATGTTTCTATTGCTGTAATGAAATACCATAAGCAAAAGCAAATGGGGATGAATGAGTTCATTGGGCATTCACTTACTCGTGACATCCTCAAAGGAACAAAGAGCAGGAACCTAGAAACAGGAACTGAAGCAGAAACCACAGAGGAATGCTCCTGACTGGTTTGCTCCACCTCTCTTGCTCAGTCTGCTTTCTTATAGCACCCAGGGCCACTAGCCCATGGGTGCCACTGACCACAATGTACTAGGACCTCCTCCATTAATCGTCAATCAAGAAAACACATCACAGGTGTGCTTACAATCTATTAAAGGTGTGATCACTGCTCTTTGTTGTCAACTTGACTACATTAGGAATTAACCCAATGACTGGGCACACCTGTGAGAGATTTTTCCCCACCTAATGAAATCATTTGAAGTGGGAAGACTTCACTTTCAGTCCAGGTATTTTGAGGTGGGAAGATCAACACTTTCTGCTAGCTGCCTGTATAAAGAACATGGGAGAAAGAAACTGGTCTTTTGCCTGGCTGCTCTCATTAGCAAGCTTCTTCCTCCCCTGGCCTTAGAGCCTGCTTCTTCAGGATTATAACCTAAGCTAAAAACCAGCTGAGACATGCAGCCTCATGGTCGGAACAGGTACTAGATTCTTGGATGTTCTCTTGGTGGACGATCATTGTTGAACTAGATGGACCACAGCATATAAGCTGTTCTAATAAAACCTGGGAGGAGGGTTGTGGGTGTGGGTGTGTGAATATATATAACAAATGTACTATATATGTGTGATATGTATATATATACATATATATATACATATATATGTATATATATACATTCTTTAAGTTCTGTTCCTCCCGAGAGCTTTGACTAATACAGAGAACATTTTTTCATTTGAGGCTCCATCTTTCAAAATAACCCTAGCTTGTGTCAATTAGAATAAAACTAGCCATCACAAAGACAACACACTCATCCATAAAAAATTAAATTAAGTAAATAATTTTTTTTAAGGAAAGGATAAAGAGAGAGATGGGGATAAGAGTGAAAGTTTGGAACCAGATCATGTTCTCAACTATAACATGTTGGATTTGAGACAATCTTGAGGTGGAAACAGATTTAGCAATCAGGGGCTCAGTTCGTTCTGTCTCTCTTTCTAATGCTTCATTTCTCCAAATGTGCTCCTAATCTTATCCCCATGTACACCACACATTAAACTACAACAAACACACAAGGAAATGTTTCCTAACCCTGGGGTCTGGATAAAGAACTCTGCAGTTAAGAGCATGTGCTCTTGTTTCAGGGGACCTGAGTTCCGGTCCCAGCCCCACCCTCAGGCAGCTCACAACCACCTGCAGCTTGAGCTCCAGGAGATAAGTCACCTTCTTCCCGCCTCTGCAGGTGCTCCCTGCATACACACCAAGACACACACATTCACATAAATAAAGGCTAAAATCCAGTATTTTTTAAATGTTTTTAAAAAGAAAAATATCTTTTATTCCTTGCTTTTCTTATATCTAATTTTCTTCCTTTTTTTTTTACTTTTCTTCTTCTCATCTTTTTCTTACCTTCTGTCTGCCAGAGACCATACTGAATGTCAAGAAAATAGTGTTTTGTATGTTAGTGTATGGTGCATGCTGATGATTCCAACACTCTAATGGTGGAGATGGGTTTCGTGAGTTCAAGGCCAGCCTGAGCTATACAAAGAGACACCACATACAAACAAATAGGAAAAGTACATACAGTCTTTATTATAATGAAACAATTTCTCCTTTCTCTTGGGATTTACAATATTGGGTGGAGAAAAGTATTAATCAACTGATCCTCTAACAAAAATTAATAATGAATAGGTATAATTTATTGGAAGAGCATTTATAAAACATGTTAAAGAGCCTGATTTCAAACTCCAGGTCTACATGATAACAACAATAAATTTAAAAAATCAAATTCATTGACATAGAATCTGGTGCATGGGGGTTGTGACTAGTCACATCTTGGTGGCAAGTTAAGGAAAGTTCCCTTCATGATATGTACTTGGCATTTAAGATACACCTCCAAAAACAACCACAAGAACCTGGACAAAAGGCCTGGGGAGCAACAGGACACTTAAACACCATGTGGGTGGAGACAGGAGGATTAGCATAACTGGTGAAATGAGGGCTGCTC
>NC_022031.1:15036351-15042639 GCF_000317375.1 Microtus ochrogaster | reverse complement strand
AACTTCATTCTTTATTTTAGTTTTACTGTTAAGTTTCCCACAAATATAATAGTCAAAGTCACATGAGAACATTTTTTTCCATTCCAAGTCTGAGCTGTATATTCCAATATATACTGTCATGATTTGGAAATACATAGAAGTTTAAAGCATCAAAAGGAATTATGCCTTTACTTTTGTAAAATTAAGTGTTTCTATGCTCTCTAAGAAGGAAAACAAAAGCATGGAATTGCCATGAAATCTTCCAAAGGAGAGAGCCAACCAACAGCTCTACCCAGCCATAAGGAATATGAAACATGATGGTCAACATGGGACCATAGCCTTAAGGGCACAGTAGTGGCACACACACTTTAGTGGTAGCCAAAAGTTGTCTCCTTAGACTTTAAACCCACTCGAGAGTAAAATCACACCTGGTAAGGGAACCAAACAACTGCTCAATGCTAGTGAATTCATGGCTCCTAGAGGAGAAATTACAGCCACCACTTTACTAAATCTGTGTAATTCATAATTACAATCTAAACATTTGTCCTTAAACCCACAAACAAGCATTGTCCTCACCCCTCATCAAGCAAATTTCACTTGGCAACAGGCAAAAACCATTACAGAAATCCACAACCAATAAAAATGCCAAGTTGTGAAGCCCAATTCCAATGAATAAATCTGCAAAGACACTCCTGCACCTGAGGTTCAGGGACTATTGTAGAAGGCAGGGGAGGGAGGGTGTTTGGAAAATCCTTCAGCCAGTAGCCTTTAAATTACCCGCCCGCTTGGGTGTAGCCTCTTGTACTATAAAATGCTGATGTAAAGCATTTCTCTTCCAGCTGCTGGATGCTCCATTTGAGAAGAGGACTGTGATCTGTGAGTCTACCCCTAAATAAATAACTTTTTATTATATTCAATTCTGAGCTAGTGGGGGATTTTAAAGAACCTCTCAATATAGTTACTAATTCACAATATGCAGAAAAAATGTCTTGCATATTGAAACTGCTGAAATTTATACCAGATGATACAGAATTGACTTCTTTATTCATACAGGTTCAAGATATAATCAGGAATGGGCCTTTTCCCATATACACAACACACATCTGATCTCATATAATGGACCAGCATATGTCTCTAAGAAAATAAAACAGATTTTTGCTTATTATAATATGAAGCATATTACCAAACAATCCTGCAGACCAGGCAGTTATAGAAAGATCAAATCAAGCTATAAAGGATATGTTAAACAAACAGAAAGGTATGGAAAATACCTCCAGAAATAGATTACATAATGCTTTATTAACCTTGAATTTTCTTAATGCTAATGAAACAAGAACAACAGCAGCAGCAGAGAGACACTGGATAATAGAAAAGTTTTCTAAATTAAATCAGCCAGTGTATTTCAAGGATGTATTGACCTCACAATGGAAACCAGGAGATGTGCTACACTGGGGAAGAGGTTTTGCTCTTAATTTCACAGCAGAAGAAAAATTATGGATGTCATCAAAATTAATAAAGATTTGGATTGAAAGAGAGAAACCTCTTGAGAAAGAGAAATGACAGCTCATCTACAGCAGTGACAACCATACAGGTGGTAAGGAAACCTCAGAAGGGTTGGGGCAGGGTTTTGTTCTTGTCTTTGCAGGAAAATACTCATCTTCAAAAATTCAGGAGACCCTGGCTATCTAGATGCTTAAAGAGGAAAAGATAACTATCCAGATAGGATCACAAAGCAAAGAGAATTACGATCTATGAGGACAGGTCATCTGAGGGTAAGAATGAATCTCTGAACATAAACTAGAATAATAGTTATGATTCACTTAAAAATCAAAGCTGGCTTTGGAGTTGGACAATGGTTCTGTCCTTCTCTAAATCCAAGCATGTTGTTAAAATAAAATTTTAGAGTTTCTGTCTTATATCAGGACCCATGGTATGGGACAAAAAGAAGAAAGAATTTAGAAAAAAGTACTTTTCTTCATACCTATTTTTGTCTCTTTTATTGAATATATGTCTGTATTAATAATGTTTAAGTTTTCCACAATGAACAATGAATTTTCCTGCAGTAATCTTTGAAGTTTCAAGGAAGAAGATGGGACCACACAACAACAACTCCACCTAGTTGATATGATGTCATGATGCTGATAGCGCTACTATAAGATATGTTTGGGGTACCAGCTACTCAAGATGGTTCCAACTTGGTTAGCTGAAATGGTGCACCTTTTTTACAACATTCTGGCCAGAACTTCAAATAAAAACCTCAGAAAACCCGTACCGAATACTCAGAGACCATTTGTGATTATACTAGATAGTAAACTTGAAACTTAAGCATCATTTTACTTTAGCAGTATCCCAAAGAAAGAACATTGGCCCCATGACAGCTGGAAGTAATTCTAGAAGACAGCGTCCCCTCTCCCAACAAAGTTTGTCCTCAGGATTAAGGACATCAATTAGGAGTAGATTATAATTGGTATAGGGTTGGGGGTTGGGGGAATTATGTAGGCTCAGGGATCCTTTTGGGAAAAAAAAGCAGATATTAAATGGGATAATAGATTAGTATGAGCTTACTCACACTAATAATAATAGCAATAGAGTGAATACTTGTGAGCTATTATTTATAGGCAATTTACATTGGTATAGATTCTTGTATATTGATACAAACTTAAATTATATTGAATATGTTTATATTTCTGCCTACAAAATTTGTATACCTAGGCAGAGCTATTTTGTCATATTGTATACATGCATGCTTCTATCTCTGCTTAAGACATTTTGTATATTGATAAAATTTTAGGAAACATTTGTGGGAGCTGCGGGCCTCTTCCCATAGCTCGGCTCCTGGCTGCCTGGCTAGCTTATACCCCAAAATAACAACACACAAACTGTATTCATTTAAACACTGCCTGGCCCATTTCATCTAGCCTCTTCTAGGCTAATTCTCACGTATTGATTTAACCCATTTCTAATAATCTGTGTAGCACCGTTAGGTGCACTTACAGGGAAAGATTCAGCATGTCTGACCTTGTAGTAGAAGGAACGTCCATGTAATTATTTCTGGTAAAGCTAGCCTTGCGGGCAGAGGGGTGCTGGGGACGCAGCCCCGCTGCCCCTTTTACAACATGACCTGGCGTCTTGCTTCATCACATCTGGCTCAGAGAGAAGAGCTGCATGACGTCTGAGCTCACTTCCTCTTCCTCCCAGCATTTTGTTCTGTTTACTCCACCCACCTAAAGGCTGGTTCAAGGCAGTTTCTTTATTAGCCAATGACCTTCCTCCATCAATATTGCAATATACATTTCTACATCAAGATACTTATACATTGCTTATATTTTGAGGTCATTGTCCTTATTTGTTTCACAATTGTTTAAAGATTGTTTAATATTCTAATATGAAGTCTTAGTCTTTAAATTATATAGGTATTAAAAATTATAGGTCAATAGTCATTCATATCTGTTATACTTATAGTTAGACTAATCATAGAGATTGTATTCTGCATAGATAGGTAATCTTTGACCACTTCAAAGAGCTGTAGAATATGGCATTTAAATAACTTAGGGTTCTGTTGATATGAGACATGATTCCTCCTGGCAGCACCAATCTATTCCCAAGAGAATGTTGAGCACTGAAGACACTCCACTTGGAGCTTGTTTTCTTCTCAGCAAAACTGGCCTTTGGGCAAGGAACTACCCATGCATTGACCACTGACAAAATGCACAGTGTCTGGACAGGACAAGCAGGATACAAGAAAAAAGACTTTCGAATCCTATCAAGACAAAGTGAGACAGTTTTGAAATTTTTCCTGCCTCTAAAAATGGTCTGTCAGTTACTCCAGGCCTTAGTCAGAGCTGGTTGCTCCAATACTGCAAATGAGACATTGGATGATTGCCCAGGTAGCCAGTTGTCTCTGTCATTTGTTGCACATTTTGAAAGTTGCTTGATTGCACTTTCTGCTTACTCAAGTAATATTATTTCTTTTCTCAGGTCTTCGATGGGGTTGAAGACTAAATAGTCATAGTTACTTTCCTCTCATGGCTTGGCCAAATTATTTATAATAGAAGACTTAGACTCCTTAGGATAGGATAATTACTGAAACATTTACCACATATTTGTTGCTTGATATTGTTTATGCTGGTTGTAATTCTAATTTTTATACTTGATATTTGTTCTTATTGTATATAATTTTGTATTAGGCTTAGAACTCTCTTATTTAAACAAAAGGGGAGGTGCTGTAGGAAAATCCTTCAGCCTTTCAGTTATCCATCCACTTGAGTGTAGCCTCTTATACTATAAATGCTGATATAAAGCATGCAGTCACTCTCTCTTCCAGCTTCTATATTCTCCATTTGAGAAGAGGACTGTGATCTGTGAGTCTACCCCTTAATAAATAACACTTTATTATATTCAATTCTGAGCTAGTGTGGGATTTCTTTTTAGTGTCCCTCTCCGGGGGGGGGGGAGGGGGGAGGGATTATAAAAACCAGAGAATTAGAGAGTTTGCTGTGAAATTGTGTCTTCTAGTAATGTCAGAAGCTACCCACACAAGTTTCATGAACCCAATGGCCCAAATGGGAGTTGAACAAGAATGGTACCAGTGAACAGGCTAAAGTGGTTGGGGAAAAGCCCACAAGGCCTCCACCTTACTCAAAGAGCTTTGGGAAACAAGAAAGACTGAGAGTTAGAGAAATTGTCTTTTAAGGGGAAGAGCACACCAATTGATTATCCTAAGTACTCAGCCCTGAAAAAATACATACAAGTAACATTATACAGACTGAGCAGTTTATTTAGGAATACACACACACACACACACACACACACACACAGAGTGACACACTTCCTCCAACAAGGTCACACCTACTGCAAAAAGGCCACACCTCCTAATACTGCCACTCCCTTTGGGAACCATTTTCTTTCAAACCATCACAGTAGATAATGTCAATTAAGTCCCTCAGCAAAAGTATACAAAGAAAATAACTTTCCCACTAAAGAGAATAGCTTGGACTTTGCTTGGCTCCTTGAGATCTATACAAACCATGAAGTCCTTTTCCTTGGTTTTGATTGCTAACTATATTTCAACATTATAGAGAAGGGATGACCTAAACTCTGCCACCGTAAGAGCAGTCATATACTTTAGGTATGCAGTTTAGTACTGTGGTTGAACTGATTGAGTAGCACCACTATTCATTGTGTTTAGATTTATTTTGTTTTTATCTATTAGTGTGTGTATATGCACATACACATGTGCACTTGAATGTAGGTGAACTTTTCTGTCCCACTAGCCAGCTCCCAAATAACCACACAGAGACTTACTGTTAATTATAAATGCTCGTTCAATAGGTTAGGCTTCTTACTGACTCACTCCTACAACTTAAATTAATCCATATTTCTCATCTATATTCTACTACATGGCTTGGTACCTTTTTTCAGCACTGTATGTTCATCTCGCTTCTCCCCGTGTCTTCTTGCAACTTCGCCTTCATCTTCCCCATGTTCTCTCAGTCTGACTCTCCCACCTAGTTTCTTCCTGCCTAGCTATTGACCAGTTAGCTCTTTATTAAACAGTACCTCTTCACAGCAGACCAAAAGGGTTATTCAACAGCAGTTGAGTGTGCACATGCATGCACACATGAATGTGGAAATCAGAGGATGACTTGGTTTCCTCCTTCTACCATGTGAGCCCCAGGGATCACGCTCATATTTTCATGCCTCTTGACAAACAACTTTACCCACCAAGCATCTCACTAACCCTAATTGTGTTTCTTACTTTCCTGGTTGGAGGCATAGTGATAGACTCACACAGAAGCATCACAGTATGTGCACATTTTAAAGTACATATTCAAAATCCATCCATCCTTTTACTCATTGTTAAGTTGGCAAATTAGTATAAAGTGCTACTCGTTGACTTTTTGTTCCCTCAGACTTACCAGAATTATTTCAATAATACAGGTCAGGCATGCTGTAAAAATATACTTCCCGTACTGAAATAACATTTATTACACAAATGCAGTTTTGTCCTCCAAATAATCTTTTATAGGCTACTCAATGAATACATCATCAAGAATGACTAATATTTAAGATATGTACATATGATGAGGTCAAAGATTGTCAAATCAATTTGGTTGTCTAAAATTCTAGAAAAAAAATGAGATCAGAAAGATATTATCGTTGACCTACATTTAGCAGCATCTTAATCAAATATTTTTAATTTCTTTTCCTATATTATTGTCTTTTTTGGTTATAATGTGGTGGTTTGAATGTGGTTCTGATCAGCTAAATATTTTAATGCTTGGACTCCAGATGGGACTGTTTAGGAAG
>NC_022031.1:15033924-15035161 GCF_000317375.1 Microtus ochrogaster | reverse complement strand
CTTCTTCAAAGTAACATACCTTTTGACTTCAATTTTGAAGTCAAGGTATTTTCAAAATACCTATCTTGGATTAATTCAGCAGCATTTATAAACAAATATCTTTTAGCAGCTGTTATACCTTCCTCAGTATTCAAACAATTAAAAGAACATAATAACATACAGTATCCAGATTCTCTGTGTGTTTTCCATCTTTATGTGGCCTTATTTTAAACTCTATTTCTTTTATTTTTAATTTTTGACTTTTTGAGACAGGGTTTATCTATATATCTTTGTCCTGGAACTCACTCTGTAAACCAGGCTGTCCTTAAACTCACAGAGATCCACCTGCCTCTGCCTCCCAAGTGCTGGAATTAAAGGTTTGTGCCGCCACACCTTGAACTCACAGAGATCTGTCTGCCTCTGCCTCTGCCTCCCAACTGGAATTAAAGGTGTATTTCCACCACACCTTAAACTCACAGAAGTCTGCCTGCCTCTGTCTCCCAAGTGTTGGGATTAAAGGTGTGTGCCACCACCCAACTACTCTCTTTTTTTATTCTAAGGACTTTACCCTTTTTCTTTTCTCTCCTAAGCCTGCATATATATTTTTAAACACACAGTAAACCATTTAGAGGTTTTCTTTATTTTTGAATCTATTTTTACTGTATATCTCTCATTTCTGACCACTTGAGTCTTTAATTTGCTAAGCAATATAGCTAGGATTAAAGCCATGGCTTTGACGACTTGATCCACCCCATTCCTTAGCTTTCTGAGATTCCAGCCTCATGGCAGAGGTACTGGCCAGTGCCATGTTTATTGCCACAATTCCATGGCGTTTCAAGGTCCTTGCCACCACCAAAAAGGATGCAGTCAGCTTTTCGTCAAAGCCATTTAAGTGTTCCATGGCAGGATCTCTTAAAAGAGCTGCAGAGTTTTGAAGCTAATGATGAGACAGGAAGCCTTCTTAAAAGAGATTGCTTGCTTGCCTCTAGCTGGCAGAGCCCACCTGAGAAAATACTGCTATCAATAAGCCATGCTTAACTCTTTTCTTTTCTGTATAGCATTACTTCCCAAGCTCTCTCAGGCTTTATGTGGATGCAGTTGTCCACATGGGCACCATTTGTTGACTGAGGTTTTCTGTCCCACCAGGTCCCACAAGCTATTTAGCCCCAAAGAAATTACACAGAGGTCTACATTTTTTATAAACTGATTGGCCCATTAGCTCAGGATTTTTATTAACTAAATCTTATAATTTACATTA
>NC_022031.1:15024491-15033519 GCF_000317375.1 Microtus ochrogaster | reverse complement strand
CTATTAACCTATATTTCTTAAAATACATTATATTTTTAAATGAACTACACAAACAATACCTTAATCAAGGGCAGAAATATACATATACTATAACAAAATTGACCTTAAATTTGCATCAATAAAGCAAGATACATACCAAAACATCTCTATAGCATATCCCCCTTTAAATGTAAAAAAAATATATATAGCCAATATTTGGGAATATGGATGTAGCTCTGTCCATACTACTTTCTGCTATTTGGGAACACTGTTAATCAGGTCTTTCTTCGTGTATTCTGTTTCCTAGGTTCATCTCAATCAGCAGTTGAGCGAAGTATTTTCTTTGTGGGGTGTTCACAGCAACCTTTCAGGAGTCCTGTGCCATGAAACCATATTGGTCTGGAAGTAATCCACAGGTTTTCATCTTTTATGGAAATGAGAAGAACCTCTTTTCCAAAGCAAAATAGTCTAGACCCAAATTTGGAAGTCAGGATACCTTTATAATATACATGCTGATTTAGCTTAGCAGCCATACAATGAAATGTCTCTCTGTATTAGCTCCTTTACAGTCAAAAAATTCAAAGAAAACAGAATAATATACATAATCCAGACTCCCTGTATGTAGTCCATCTTTACATGGCTTTTTTTTATTCCTTTCAATCATGACTTCCTGTACTCTGTCTCTTTAAAGACTTTTAAAAAAAAACCAATTTACTACTTTTTCAACTCTCTATACTCTTTTTCTTCTCTCTCCCAAGCCTACATACATTTATCCAACACTATAACTCATCTGGGTTTGTCTTTATTGCATATCTGTAATTATTTTATTACCAGAAGCACTTCTTAAAATTCTGAGCCCTTCTTAAAAATTAAACTGTGGCATTACTAGGTAAAATACGGTACTGTGTGCTTGCCCCGCCCAGTCTAAAACTTAAGCTGTGCCATTAGTATGGTACTTCTACCTTGCTCATCACAGTCCAGCATGGCAAAGCCACTTGCCAGAGCTGCTTACACCTCTGAGCCATGCACACCACCCTAGTTTCAGGCACAAAGCTCATCCACATTGCCATAAAGCAAGTTGCAGCATGCTGCTCACAAACCCCATCCAAATGCTCTAGAATTGTCTAGAATTCCTTTTCAAGACCTCTCAGATTTTACATGAATTTAGTTGGCCAAGTGGGCTTTAGTTTGTAGTGAGGAGGGCCTGCTTGTTCATCCCAGCTGGCCAGAACTAAAATAATCACACAGAAACTGTATTAATTAAAAGACTGCTTGGCCCATTAACTCTAACTTCTTATTGGCTAACTCTTACATCTTCATTTAACCCATCTCTATTAATCTGTATATTGTGTGTCTGTCTGTCCTTCTCTCTATCCCCTGCTTGTGGATCAGATGTAAGATCAGCTGCCACTCCAATGCAATGTCTGCTTGACTGCTGCCATGCTTCCTGCCATGATGAAAATGGATTCATCCTTTAAAACTGCAAACAAGCCCCCAATTAAATGCTTTCTTTCTGAAGTTGCCTTTAAAAAGTACTGATGGCCATGATTTCTCTTCACAGCAATAAAACAACAAATAACTGAGACAGATATGAAGGTTTGTACTCCCAACAAAGAAATCATTTTTTTTATTTCTCTTGAGCTGTAGAGAATTTTGTTCACTTAAACAAAACACTCTCGAACTATAAGCTACAGGTTTCATGAATTTAATTTGTCACACAAGTGATGATTTATTTGCAAATACTAATATATTTTAATGATACTACATTTTCCCCAGTTTTTAATTTGCTCACAAAGGTTTAGCCACATTTGAAACTATGTTTAGTTAATGATGACACCAATTTATTAAAAATAAGAAAAAGTATAAATGGTATTGAATGCATCATAAGATATCACATGCCTAAAGTTTCAGTAAAGTCAAACTAAAAGCATTACATTGTTAAAATGGCATATTTTTAAATAGTTTAAGCTATTGCTTAGGTATATTAAGCTCTTCGTACTTAGCAAATGTCTAAACATGACAAATTAATGAATGAACAATTGAATTATTTCAGAAACCATGTAGCATCTTTTTATATCAAGAATGGTGATCAGTATTAATTCCTTAGGAGTAGTTTGAAAAAATACCAGGCCAATAGAAACATTATTTGACGAATAATAAAACTTCCAGAATTCAGTGGCCAGCAGAGAACAACAGTCACTTGCTGACTTCCTACTCTTGCCTGCCACTCAGCAACAGCACTGGTTTCTAGTTCTAGCTGCTGCCTAACCGTTACTTTTCCATCCATGTATTTTTTCCCAATTCCCTACTAAGTAAATAAAGCTGTGGTGATTTGAAAGAAAATGACCCCCAAAGAGAGTGTCATGATTGGGTGGTTTGGCATTGTTGGAGTAGCGTGGTCTTATTGGAGGAAGTGTGTCACTGTGAAGACAGGATTTGAGGCCTGTTTAGTCAACTTTCTGTTGCCTTCTGGTCAAGATGTAGCCAGCTCCATGTCAGCCTGCTCCCTGTTATGATGATAATGGACTGAACCTCTGAAACTGTAAGCCACCAACTCAGTTAAATGTTTTCTCTGTAAGAGTTGAGTGGTCATGGTGTCTCTTTACAACAACAAAACCCTAAGACAAAAGCCAAGTCAACTCAATTTCCAATTTTTATCAGATGAATCTAAGGTATTCAGTGTGTATAGACTGACCCTGGAAACTATATTACAGGAAGAACGGCATATCATTCGAGTACGCCAGGTTAACAAGGAAGATTTGTATTCCTTGCTTAGGAAAGTTTTTCTCTTCCTCTCTCTGAACACAAAGAAAAAGGAGGACCATTTTTTAAACTTTTTCCAAGCAGCAAACCAGACTCATGACTTCAGGGAAAACATCCTTTGATCCAAAAAACAAACAAAGCTAATGTCCATGACAGTATCGAGAGCCAAGAACTAAAGTCTTGTCCATAACTCCTGCCAACCAAATCTCTGCAACTTGTTGAGCTGAAGGTAAAATTGTCTGTATTTGTAGGCTACTTTAAGCAAGGTCTTCCTTTCCAAGTGGAAGAAAATCTGCATCAATTTCAATAGTTTAATGGGCACTTACTACTGCCAGATGCTCCAAGCAAGCTGGAAATGCCTAACTGTCAGAGATTCTCTAAACTAAGATGCAGTTAGTCAACAAAAATGTGAATTTAAAGAAATAGGTTATTTCAGAAGAGAAGAAGAAGAAGAAGAAGAAGAAGAAGAAGAAGAAGAAGAAGAAGAAGAAGAAGAAGAAGAAGAAGAAGAAGAAGAAGAAGAAGAAAACAATTGATTATTGTACTCCAAATCTTTAATTGATCAATGGATGGGTTCAGATGAGAATCTGGGCTCCTCTGGTAGTTAAGAATTTGTTCTATAAGGAAAAACATTAGATGTACACATAGAGAAAGTCCTTCCAATCTCTGTTCATTTCCACTGTGTTGTCATTGTGCTGAACCATCTCGGTATTCTATTTGCCATAATCCACCTCCTACTCTTCCCTTATAAACACAAAAAGAAAGAGAAAGGGAAATAAGTGCACGTGTGTGGGGGTATGTCTGTCTGTACACCAAACTAGAAGAAAATAAGTCCACCGCACCACAGAGCTATTGTGAGTTCAAACTGAACTGGAGTGTGCAAAGCAGACTGAAGAAAAGCCAAAGCAAACAAGTAAAACCACTGGGATACACATTCTAAAAGTGGTATTTAGGTGCTTGAATTGCTAAAAATAAGCATCAGCCTTGCATATAGTGCTATCACATTATTGTTTTAATTTGCATTTCTCTGATGACATCTGAAAGAGTCTCTTTTTTACATGCATGTTGACTATTTGCATGTCTTTTTTAGTGAGGTGTCTGTTCACACTGTATGCTCATTTCTTAGTAAGTTTTTTGTGTATATAGAATTTTCATATATTTTGAATTATCACATGTTTATCATACATGTGTCACACAAACACAGATGGAACACTCCTAGTCCAAAACTCTTATAGCCAGAACATAGGAAGGTTTTTCAGGACATCTGAGAGTTAAGATTGTCAGACTAAAGGTGTTCAAATGGCAAAGTCTACACATTTACTTCAAAACCTAAAAACAAAAAAACTCTGTGACTTTCCCAAGGGATTCTCAACCTGCAACTTTTTCATGTGTGGCTTACCCTGTCTGCCAAAAGCGTTTTGTTTTATAAAAGACTATTATATTCCAGTTTCTGCTTTTAGTTCTACATAACTGTGGTAGAGAAAGCACAGCACAGGCCTTCAACGGACCCATAATCAAGTCAAGGGACAGACATTAATAATGATGTTATTACAAGTGCAGTGGCATAGCAATCTGGAAATATTTATGCAACAGATTTTTGGAGTGACTAAAAGAAGTGACCAGGGTAATTCTTCACCCAGAAGGTCAAAGACAATGCAGGCTCTTTGTCACAGTGTAAGCAGACCAAGAAACAGCATGGTTCACAGGGAGAGCAATACGTACCAAGGTGTGAGACATGAATGGTACTGGAAATGGGTAACCACGACACCTGTTGTTCCCATGTGTGTATGTGTGTTTGTGCACACATGTGGGTAGGCCATCTTCCAGTGTTCTCAAGTTTCTCTGCCTTGGGACTTGAAGCAGAATCTCTCACAAGCCTGGAACTCACCAACTGCTTGGCGGGTGAGCCTGAGGCTCACCTGTTTCCACCTGCTTCTGCCTCTTCAGGGCTGTGATGATCCAGCCACGCTGTACACCCAACTCCTTAAATTGGGTTCTGGAACTTGAACTCTGGTCCTCATGCCTTTTACCCCCTGAACTGTCTCTTTAGCACAGCTTGTACTGCACAACTATCTTCTGCCTTTAGAACATTCACAAAGCCGGACTAATGGCTCTCGGCTCTTCCTTTGCTTTCATGTTTATCAAAGCACAATGGGACTAAGTTGTTGATTTATTCTTTTTTCTATAGAAATAATTAATGACTGTCAAAACTGAAACATAGCAGCAGTGTTCCCAGCGGGAAACCACTCTAGGTTACAAAAATGTATTTGCAATTGCAGGGCAAAGTCATTCCAACATTACGAAATAGGATTTAATTTACTTTGGGTAGAATTATTCCCAATATATGTACACAGTGAATTCAGGATTCACAGTGGGAGTAAGCGACAAATGAATGTTTCTTCAAATATGTTTTCCTTCCAACTTCAGCAGTGACAACATTCAGCCTGCCTTCTGCAAGTGATCATTGCCAGAAGAGACCCCAACTGTGTGGTCAGCACTGGTCCGAGGCAGGGCTGGACTTCTCCACTTTGCAGGAGTTTTCTCTGAGCACACAAGTGCTGGCCTACAAACCAGTTTGTCTCCCATATTAAGACATTGACAGGCACACTCCTGAAGTAAGGAAAAAACGCTTCAAAATTCAATAGACCCCCTCGAGGTTTCAATCCTCGTCTGCTAGGGTTCCTTTTTTCTTCTTCCTCCTCCCTTCTTTTAAATAAAGACTTCTCACAGCAGGGAACTGACAGACCCTGAAATCAACAGGAAATGAAATCTTTCTGCAAGACTGCTTAACGTTAAGACCAAACTCTCCATCCTTCTAGTGTCCTTGTGACAGAAGGAGGTGTGTTGAAACCAAAAGTGGAAGTCATTTGCATCTGCTGGGCTAGTCCTGTCCTTCGTGCTGGCCACTGTCGCTGTCTTTAGGCTGTCTGGTGATGAAGAGGGTCCTCATCAGATTTCCATCCCTGGAGCGGGTAGACCAGCACGTTTATTCATTAAAGTAACTTTTATGTAGCTCAAAGAGAAGAGCTGTCAGAATCTGTAACATGCTAAATTCATCACTGTTACTTGGAACTTCGGATTTTTTCTTCTCTGTCTTCTGTTCTAGGGTTTCACGACAAATATGATGGCATTGTTCTTTCTAACTCACTCTTAGAATTGAGTTTGCTGCCCAGTGTGGTGACTCAACCTTTAATCCCGGTACCTTGGAGGCAGAGGCAAGAGTCTGATGTCACCCTGTACTATATAGTAAGTTCCAGGCCAGCCAAAGCTACATACGAAGGAGAACTTGTCTCACGCAGTCAAACACAAAAATAAATAAAATTTTAAAATGCCGTTTGTAGATATACCTTTGTTCTGAAAACAGTGCATTTGAAATAAATTATAGGTTTTATTCAAATATATAATACTTCAAAAAACACTCAATTTTAAAAATTCAAAACAAACCTGGCATGGTGGTGCATGCCTTTAATCCACAAACTCCAGGAAAAGGTAGAGGCTGATCTCTGAGTCTAAGGCCAGCCCAGTTTGCATAGTGACTTCCAGTCCAGCCAGGGCAATATAATGAGACCCTCCCTAAAACAAAACAAAACAAAAACTACATGGGCATCTCTAAGGAAATTTGAGACAATCATTTTTGGGTAGGGAAATGTCATTAAGATTTTTTTGGGGGGAGGTTCCAATTGCTCTATTTATCTTGGAAATGTCATGGAAATTCACAGAAGATTTCAATATGGATTTTTAGCTTTCCATTACCAAAACTTCCAAACATGTAAGAAAGTATAGAAACTTGCCCATTAAGTCCCCCAATATACCCACGAATCACCTTAGAAATTGTCAACTAAAGAGCAGTATTTGGGGAGTGGAAGACAGCTCAAATGGTATAGAGTTTGCCATGTAAGCATTAGGGCCTGAATTGTTCTCAAAACCCACATACCTGTAATCCCAGGCCTGCTGAGGCAGAGGCAGAAGAATCCCAGGAACTTGCTGGCCAGCCAGTTGAGTCAAATTGGTAAGGTCTGAGTTCAGTAAAAGTCGTTGTGTCAAAGATTAAAGTAAAGAGCTAATTCAAGGAAGAGGCCAGCCTGGGCTACAGGGAAAATTCCAGGACAGCCAAGGCTTACAGTGAGACCCTGTCTTGAAAGAAAGGAAAGAAGGAAGGAAGGGAGGGAGGAAGGAAGGAAGGAAGGAAGGAAGGAAGGAAGGAAGGAAGAAAATACCTGTCATTGACATATGGTCTTCATGCATACATGTGGAAATGTTCACACACACACACACACACACACACACACACACACATTTGGAAACTCATCCATAGGAACTTATCAGGATCTTGACAGATAATGCATTCCCAAATTCATGGCAACATAGCCAAGACACAGAACAGACTACGTTTCCTTTCCTTTGACAGACAAATGGATGAAAAAAAAAAAAAACATTCTGTGAGCTGGAAATAGCTAAGTGATAGAGCATTGCCTAGCATGGATCAGGAGGCTCACCAAAAGAAGAAAAGAAAGGGAAAAAAAGGAAGAAAGGAAATGTATGCATATATAATGATATATTTTAGCATTAGAAAAGAGTATCTTGATGCTTGTGACAAAGCTGAGTAAGCCTAGAAGACACTGTGCTAAATGAAATAAGACATGCCAGGCAATCATACAGTCTCATTGAGTATATGTTCATTCTGTTGGAATTTTGTTGTTGTTGTTGTTGTTGTTGTTGTTGTTGTTGTTGTTTTAGAGACAGGGTTTCTCTGTAGCTTTGGAGCCCTCCTGAAACTAGCTCTCATAGACCAGGCTAGCCTTGAACTCATAGATATCTGCCTGCTAGGACTAAAGGTGTGCCTCCTGGCTGGATCTTTGTCTTTTGAGAACACTAGTCTGACTAATCCAGAATTGAGCTCAGGACCTCACTCACATTAGCCAAGTGATTTCCCTCTGAGGTACATACATCCTCAGCCCTAATTTTCCAGAAAATCATAAACATCCATACATGTATCTAGAAATCCCACAACTGTAATGTTTAATAGAAATCTGCCATTCTAAATGCCACTTCCCATGAAGGAATTTTAAATCATCAAATTTATAGAAGCAACAAATAGAATGGTAATTACTACGAACCAAAGAAATGGAGAGGTGCTGGACAAAGCAAACAGACAAGCGTGGTGCTGGAGTTGTAGGAGACGGGTTCTGGGAGTCTTCTCTAAAGCATAGCACCTATGGATAACTGTGTAGAATTCTTAGGTTTACTATGAGAATGTGTTCTCTTGTCACCACATGCAAAAAAAAAAACAAAAAATAGTGACAGCAATGATACAGGTGTCGAGAAGAAAGTTGGTGAAGGATTTGCTCCTGGCCTTAATGACAGTTTCATGGCTGTTTGCTCATCTCCACAATCTTCAAGTAGCTTGTGTTAATTATGCACTGCCTTTTACATGCCAATCATATTCCAATAATGTAGTGTTTTTAGCCCAGCCTTAATCTACCTCTGAGTTATATATTACTTACAACAGATCTGAAACCGCTCATTTGACTAAAGATCTTGGCTCATCTTTCATGGGAAATGGCATTTAGAGTGACAGGTTTCTAGAAAATATTACTAATTGTGGAACTGCTAAGAAGATGACATGTATGGTTATGTTATTGTAGAAAATTAGGGCTGAGTATCTACCTCAGTGATAAAGCAGTTGCCCGATGTGAGAAGGTCCTGAGTTCAATTCTGTATTAGTCAAGGTTCTCTAGAGGAGCAGAACCAACAGAATGAATATCTACTAAAAGTAAATTTATTAGATTGGCTTACATCATAGGGTATGGGAGGATACCAACAATGGCTATTTTATACTGGAGAAGCTGCAAAGCCAGCAGTTGCTCAGTCCATGAGGCTTGATGTTTCAACAGTCTCAATGCAGAACTGAAAGCCAAGATGAGGAACTGCTCATCCTCAGTCCAGGTCTTAATGTCAGCAAAAGAATGTATCAGTAGCAGCAACAGGGTAAATGAGCATGCCAGTGAGAGTGAAGGCAAGCAGGTGAAAGCAAATCTTCCTTTCTCCATCTTTTATCTCAGCTGTTTTCAGAAGGTACTTCCCCATTTAGGTGGGTCTTCCACTTCAGCTGTTCTAATCACAAACATCTCCCTTAGAAACTCCCAGGACCTTACCTTTTAGCTGCTTTCTGATCCGTTCAGGTTGGCAATCAATATTGAAAATCTTTATGTGAAACACAGAAAGAAAGGAAGGAAGGAAGGAAGGAAGGAAGGAAGGAAGGAAGGAAGGAAGGGAGGGAGAGAGA
>NC_022031.1:15017122-15024391 GCF_000317375.1 Microtus ochrogaster | reverse complement strand
GGGAGGGAGGAAGGGAGGGAGGGAGGGAGAAAGAGGAGTCAAAACATTACGAAGAGAGATAATTTGCACTGTTACCATATTTCCCACTATCCCCAAGCCTTAGAGTCTAGGGAATATTTATTTGAAATGTCTTATGGCCCCCATAGGTTCATTTTAATATAACATTTTTATTAATTCTTTGAAATTTTATGCTTGCATATAATGTAATTTGAATTGTGTGCTGTCCATATATTTAGGGATATGGAGCCATCCCCTAGCCGACCTACCAGGTGCCATTCCCTTAAAGGAAACTGGCTCTTTCTTCTCTAGAAGTTACCAACTATCAGTAGACGCTCATTTAGGGGTGGAGCTCATGTGTGCCCTATGCTGAAATATTGACTGACTCAATTTTGGGCAGTCTTGGCAGGTCACAATAGCTGCTCTGAGTTCATGTAAGTAGTGGTCCTGTCACGTCCAGAAGACATAGTTTTGCTCTGGGCCTGTGGGCACTCCAATTATGGGCTCATAGACAGATTTACAGTACTAGTCCCTATAGAGTAGGTCTTGTATCCAACTAGAAGCAGTTGGTTACTTCATCACAATCATACATCTATTGTGCCCACTGCCATCTCTTGTCATGCCAGTTGTTGTTATAGTCCACAGGGTTCACAGCTGTGTAAGGCTGTTGGCGTCTTTCCCCCCGGTGGCCTGCATATCACCTTCTGGTACCCTGAAAGCTGGTCCACAGGGAGGAAGCTTTCTGGTCAATAGCCATGATTCTTCCATGTCCTATGACCAAAGTATGTGGTATCTTCAGCAATAGGATCCTACAACCAGTCCTGGTGAGATCACACCGGCACATATTTGTTCCTTGGTTGGCTGGTGTTTTAGGAAACTGTGGGACCTTTTAGTAAGTGAGGGTCAGCTGGCAGCTAGTAACTGATGTTATATATCAACTCAGTCCATGTTGTAGTTCAACTCAGGCTTCATCCTATCTTTCTGCTTCCACACTACCTTGATCTGAACAATCTCTTCCAATATTCTACTCCTGGCATGAACAGGAAGGCCCATTTATGCTTCCTGGGCCACAGTGGACTGGACTCTCTGAAACCATGAGCAAAAATAAATCTGTCTCCTTTTCAGCGAATTTTCTTCAGAGATTGTGGCCAGTGACATGAAGTTAACTAGGACTACATGGGAAGTACAGCATAAACTCAAGACAAGAGAAGTTTAACCTTGCTAATCTTCTCTAACATTATTCTACACTGACAGGCTCTATTCTTATCGCCAGTGGAACTTCCATACCCGACTTCACAATGTAGCGCTCTGTGGTGGGATAGATGACAAAGACACCAGTGAGGACTGCTGGGGAATAACTGTAGGTTTACGGCCGTTGTGTGTGTGTGTGTGTGTGTGTGTGTGTGTGTAGTACAAAAGATGGAACCAGGATCCTGCAGACGCCAGGCTGACACTCTAGAGTTAGCTGCTTCCCAAGCCCTTGTTCTCTATCCTTAAACTGGATCTTGTTCTTTATAAAAGTGGTGGTCTCTATGTCTGTTTGTTTTAAATGTGTCTAATTTGTTGTTTATTTAAATATATCTATGTATATTTTTGTGCACATGTGCCTTGGTGCTGGTGTAAAGGTCAGAAATACCTTCCAGGACTCAATTCTCATCTTCCATTGCAGGGCCTGGGGCCTAAACTCAGGTCGCCAGGCTGTTTGATGAGAGCTTTTTACCCTGAGTGATTGCACTGGCACAAGTTTCTATGTTTCTAAAACATCATCCTGTAGGCTCAGTGTGACAATATGTACACAGCACGTTGAACACAGAGGCGGGAGAGTCAGCAGGTTGAGGCCAGTCTTGGCTACATAGTGAGTCTGAGGCCACTCCAAACGAAATGAGATGAGGTCCTATCCAAAAACAGAAACAAACAACAACAAAAAAAATAACACCACCACAATCAAAAAAAAATATTTCCTCAATGTTTCTGCCATTTCCACAGTCAGTCATTTGTTCCACTTGTGCTTTTGATCTTTAGAAATTCTTTAACTTTGAATTTTATTCTATAATTATGTAAAATGTTAACAGGACTCCGAGATGTAACAGGAGATCGTCAGAGTATTTCATCCCAGACTTTTCTCAAATAGTTTGGCTTTAATTCCATTAAACTGTTAAAAGAAAAAGCTCTCAATTTAAGTCTGCATTCTTTGACAAATCCTCATTTGTTGTCAGAGCAGACATTGTTTCCCTGCTCAGCAACCAGCTTCCCTTTCTTCTGTGCCAGCTGCTTGCTGGTTGACTCTGAAAAGATGCCCTGACTCCACAGAGCTCCCCAGCAGATCCACAGCTGTGGCTCAGCCCTTGGGCTCTCATTCACCCAGAGCGTAATTGGTGTAGGGGCAAGAGTAAAGTGCAACTGTGCCCAACCACATCTGAGCTGTGGATAAAAACTGAATTTCATGTGGAAAGCCAGACATCCTGTTTTCCCAAGTGTTAGCTCTTCTTTCTATACATGATAGTATAATTTTTCCATGAGTAGTCACAAAAGATGAAGAGATGTTAAGAACTGGGAATGTAGCTGGTGATAAAGCCCTGGCATAGCATTTGCAAACTGGAGCTGGTTAGATGCTGAGTACCATTTATAAAGTATATGCAGGAGACAAAGTCAGGCATTGGTGTGGGATGGTAGCACAGACCTGTAGTCCCAGCAAACATCACAAGCTGGAGGCTAGTCTGAACTATACAGTAAGACTCTGTATCAAAATATGAATTGTAGTAACTCCTGGAGCACAAGTTTGGATTTGCAGTGTAATGTAAGGGCTTCACCCACACCCTCCTTTGTCCTTCTCTTCCTGGGCATTATATAAGTGCCATTCTGTCACTCGTCATGCCTGTATAACCTGAGGCAAATCATTTTATTAGCCAATATCTCAGTTTGCTCATCTATGAAATGGGAGTCAGTGTAGCAGTTGCTTCAAAGAGCAACAAGTACAGAATGCCCGGGGAAGCACCTGGAATGTAATAAACTTTGAGTGTTAAGTAATACTATTCACTGAGACATGCTCTTCATACATTCTTGTTCTTGTGCTTTTCCTCCAATTGGTATGGGAGGTCCTTCTATCTATGTGCTGCTTTTATTGGTTAATGAATAAAGAAACTGTTTTGGCCTGTGATAGGGCAAAAAAAAAGAGAGCTAAGTGGGGAAAACTAAAGTGAATGCTGGGAGAAAGAAGGCAGAGTCAGGGAGACATCATAAAGCCACCGCCAGAGTCAGACATGCCAAAACTTTGTCAGTAAGCCACAGCCATGTGGAGACACACAGATTAATGGAGATGGGTTAATTAATATGTAAGAGTTAGCTAATAAGAAGCTGGAACTAATGGGCCAAGCAGTGATCTAATTAATACAGTTTCTGTGTGATTATTTGGGGTCTAAGCTAGCTAGGTGGCTGGGAAAAACAAGTGGCCTCCTGTAACAAATTGGTGCTACATCCAATATTAAAACTTTTCTTTTATCCTTTTATCAAAAATAGATTTTTTTTTACACCAGTAGCACTTATACAGGATCAACAATTAATAAATGGGACCTTATGAAACTGAAAACTTTCTGTAAGGCAAAGGATACTGTCAATAGGACAAAACAATAGCCTACAGAATGGGAAAAGATCTTCACCAACTCCACATCTGGCAGAGGGCTGGTTTCCAAAATATATAAAGAACTCAAGAAACTAGACATCAAAAAAAAAAACAAATAATCCAATTAAAATATGGGGTACAGACCTAAACAGAGAATTCTCAACAGAGGAATCTCAAATGGCTGAGAAACACTTTTAAAATGTTCAATATCCTTAGCCATGAGAGAAATGCAAATCAAAATGACTCCATATTCCATATTATACCTCTCAGAATGGCTAAGATCAAAAACACAAATGACAGCTTATGCTGGAGAAGATGTGGAGCAAGAGGAACACACCTGTATTGCTGGTGGGAGTGCAAGCTGGTACAGCCCCATTTGGAAGTCAGTGTGGCAGTTTCTCAGAAAATTGGGAATTGATTTTCCTCAAATCCCACTTATACCACTCTTGGGCATAAACCCGAAGTGTTGGAGGGAATGAGCTACTTGTTGGTTGCTCAGCCCCACAATAATCACACAGAAGCTGTATTATTTAATCACTGCTTGGCCCATTAGCTCTAGCTTCTTATTGAATAACTCTAAAATATTAATTTAATCCATCTCCATTAATTTGTGTATTAATTTAACCCATCTCCATTAATTTGTGTATTACCACATGACAGTGGTTTACTACCAAAGTTATAGCATGTCTGACTCTGGTGGCAGCTCCATGGCTTCTCTACGACTCAGCCCTTCTTTCTCCCAGCATTCAGTCTAGCTTTCCCTTCCTACCTAAGTTCTGCCTTTGTATAGGTCCAAAGAAATTTCTTTATTCATTAATGGTAATCACAGCACACAGAAGGGACTCCCCCATCACCAAAGGATTGTCAATCATATCACAAAAACAATTGCTCAGCTATGTTTATAGCAGCTTTATTCATAATAGCCAGAACCTGGAAATAATCTAGATGTCCCTCGACTGAAAAATGGTTGAAGAAAATGTATTACAGATACACAATGGAGTACTACTGAGCTGTTAAAAGCAATGATATCAGGAAATGTGAAGGCAAATGGATGGAACTAGAAAAAATCATCTTGAGTGAGTGAGGTAACACAGACCAAGAAAGACAAACATGGTATGTACTCACTTATAAGTGGATATTAGCTGTAAAATAAAGGATAGTTATGCTACAATCCACAGACCCAGAGAGACTAGGTAACAAGAAGGTCTCAAGGGGGGACACTTGTATCTCCCTGGAAAGGGAAAAGAGAAGAGATCTCATAGGTAGACTGGGGGTGGGTGGAGGATGGGAACATGAGGTATTAGGTCAGGGGATGGTAGGAGAGTTCTGAAAGAGACGACTTGAAAGGAGAATGTTTTGTGGACAGGTGGAAACCTGAAGCAAGAGAAACTCCCAGGAATCTACAATGATGATCCTAGCTAAGACTCCTAGCAATAATGGTAAAAACCTGAACTGGCAAGACTTGTGACCAGGCAAGACTTCCAGTGGAAGTATGGGAACACCAACCCAATAACATAACCTTTGACCTACAGTCTGCTCTGCCTATGGGGTGTTCTGAGGTAAGGGTGGTACAGAGGTTGTGGGAGTTTTCAACCAATGACTGATCCAGCCTGAGACCCATGATATGAGAGTGACCCACCCCCGACACTGCCTAGAGGGCCAGGACCCAGAGTTGGATGGCCCAGATACCTAGGATAGAACCAAACACAATTGGAGAAAAAAATGGCAATGTAACGATAATCTGCTATACTCATAGATTGGTGCCTAGCCCAATAGTTATCAAAGAGACTTCATCTGGCAACTGATGGAGACATGCAGAAACCTACAGACAAACATTAAGCTAAGCTTGGGGAAATCCTGCTGAAGAGAGGGAGGAAGGATTGAAAGAGCCAGAAGGGCTAAAGACATCACAAGAAAATCCACAGAATCAACTAACCTGAGTTCATAGGAGTTTACAGAGTCTGACCAACAACCAGGGAACCTGCATGGGACTGACATAGGCCCTCTACATATACATGACAGTTCTGTAGCTTAGTCTAACTACAATGGACTAACAATGGGAGTTAAGACTGTCCCCAAGGCTTTAACTGGCTTTTGGGAACATGTTCCTCATACTGGGAAGGCTCACCTAGCCTTAATACAAGGAGAGAAGCTTAGTCCTACCTCAGCTTGATACCTTTTGTTGATGTGATAGGTTTTGTTGATATCCATGGGAGGCCTGTTCTTTTCTGAACAAAATTAGAGGAAGAGTAGATTGGGGGATGGACAAAGAAAAAGTGGGGGTAAAGGATTAGGGAGAAGAGGAAACTGTGGTCAGAATATAAATAAATAAATTAGTTGATTAAAAAAAGAAATCTGATTTTTTTTTCCTCATATACTATATCGTAATTAAAGATTCCCCTCCCTCTACTCTTCCCATTTCCTACACGCCTCCCCTCTCATCCAGGTCCACTCCCTTTCTGTCTGTGATTAAAAATCAAACACACCTCTAAGGGATAATAATAAAATACGATAAGAGAAAAAAACTAACATATTGGAATTGGACAAAACAAAGAAACAGAAGGAAAGCGCTCAAGAGAAGGGGCGATAATCAAGACCCAATTATTTGCTGTCAGAGACCGGCTTCGACAAGTCTATGCCAGAGCAGGAGCATGGGGATTAGAAAAATAAGCAAAGAGAATGAAGACGTGAGTGAAAATAATAAAACAGAAACATAGGATAGGACCGGGAGGGAGTGCCAGGGAATACTGAAATCCACCTGGGTTTAATTTTCCATACAAAGGACAACTAGAACAGTTGCTTGCTTCTATACTGTGTGCCATCAAGTCATGAATTCAAGAGAAAAGCATTCTATTGTTTAGGCAGTGAACCCACCCTAAACCAAGCATCCTGAAGGCAGTCACTCCCTAAGTCAAACTTCTTAATTCAAAAGAAGGAGTAGAAGTATGCTAGAATTCCCTGACCTTTGGTCAGGATGGAGTAGATCTACCTGTATAGGCCATCTTAATGTCCAAAACACCAAGTAACCACACTCCAGGTCAGGGTGTGTAGCTATACTTGTTAACAACTTTAAGCAAGTTGAAATTCTCTGACCTCCAGACAAGGTGAAAATAGGCTCACATTTGTTGGGTCTCCACGATTTGCACATTCAGGAATCCCATGCAAACACTGACCTGGAAGCCATAATGTATACAGAGAGCATCTGGTACAGGCAGGCCCTGTGCATGCTCCGGGTTCATACATGCTTTGATCATGTTGATTTTGTTTTCTTGGTGTCTCCATATCTTCTGACTCTTACATTCTTTCTCCCTCCTCTTCCACAAGGTTACCTGAATCCTCAGGGGAGGGATTTGATAGAGACATCACATTTAGGGTTGAACGTCCTAAGGTCTCTCACTCTCTGCACATTGGCTGTGAATGTCTATATTTGTTCCCATTAGCTGCAGGAGGAAGTTTCTCTGATCATGGGTGAGCAAGGTACTGACCTATGGGGTATAGCGAAATGTCATCTTTTTGCTACAATTGTTTTCTTAGAACAGTAGTATTTGGCTTTATCCTAGGTCTCTGGGATATCTAGCCTCAGGTCCTAGGTCTCTGGGATATCTAGCCTCAGGTCCTAGGTCTGTGGGACATCTAGCCTCAGGTCCTAGGTC
>NC_022031.1:15001094-15017022 GCF_000317375.1 Microtus ochrogaster | reverse complement strand
GGTCCTAGGTCTCTGGGATATCTAGCCTCAGGTCCTAGGTCTCTGGGACATCTAGCCTCAGGTTTTTGGTCACCCAAGCAGTGGCAGATACGTGTTCCATCTTGTGCTGTGGGCCTCAAGTAAAATCAGATATAGGTTAATTACTCCTACCAGCTTTGTGCTACAATTCCCCTCCCATATCTTGCGGACAGGACTACATTGTAGATCAAAGAGTTTGTAGCTGTTTACATTTGTCTCTTGCTATTTTAAGGACTTTAACTAAAGCTTCAGTTATGTTGCAATACTCAAGGCCGGCTGTGGTAGTGTTGATGGGCTCTAGTGGAGATTGTCCTGGCTGTTATTGGCTGTGTATTTTTCTCTGACTTCTAAGCATCTTGGTTTGGGAAGATTGTAAATCTAGGTGCTGATATCTGTCTTGTCTTTGTTGGGTGGGTGTTTAGTTCCTTGGTTTTTGTTTCCACTCTGGTTCTTAGGAGAGTATGGTATCTGTGTGTTGCCTGGTTAGAAATTCTTTTGGCATTCTGATGGGTGTAGATACTGGGGGTTTCCAGGGAAAATGTGTTTCTAGGCATTGAGAGCTGACACTTATGAATAGGATGGGCTAGGAGTGGGTGCTGAGGTAACCACAGGAAGGAGGGAGGGAGGGAAGGAGGATGCTCCTCCAGAACCTGCTTAGTTTCCTAGGAATGGGGGTAAAGGGTGAGGTGAGGTCACAAGTGGTCTGCTACATAGATGGAGGTTAGTCAGGGTGCTGGACTTGGAGCAATGGCGGGAGAGACGAAGATCTGCAGCCAGCCCACCTGCTATGCTGATTATGGGTTACAGGCCAACGTGGACTAAAGAGCAAAGTTCTGTCACAAATATAGTAACAATTCTCAATGTTGCAAGCTTACTTGTTTATCACAACTTAAACTTGTACATACTTGTGTGATATTTTTGTGCCGGGCTCTTTATGTGACACACAAGTCACATTAGAAAAAAACATGGTGATTTAAACATCTAAGCCTACTTGTCCCTCCCCAAACTGCCCTTCAGTATGAATGAAGAGGTTTTATTTTGTTTTATTTTGTTTAGGTTTTTTGAGACAGGGTTACTCTGTTACTTTGAAGCCTGTCCTAGAACTAGCTCTTGTAGACTAGGCTGGCCTCAAACTCACAGAGATCTGCCTGCCTCTGTCTCCCAAGTGCTGGGATTAAAGGCATGTGCCACCACTGCCCAGCTGAAATTTTCTTTAACATACAAACCAGCAAAATTATAAAAGATAGGAAATAAAACAAGAATATCAAAGGTTTAAAAACAGGAGAAAAGCCAGGTGTGGTGGCTCAAGCCTTTAATCCCAGCACTTGGGAGGCAGAAGCAGGCAGATCTCTGAGTTTGAGACCAGTCTGGTCTACAGAACAAGTTCCAAGACAGCCAGAGCTAAACAGAGAAATCCTTTCTTAAAAAGAAAAAAAAAGAAATAAAACAAAACAAAACAAAACAAACAAAAACTTGGAGGAAAAAAAGGCAGATGAGAGAGCCATCTCATGAAACACAAAACAAATGACTTCTGAGCCAGAAGAGAGAAAACAGGAAGGGACCTGTTTTAACATTGCAGAAGATTCCCTCACGGGCTCAGAATGCCATGACACTGGGGACTTCTGGAAGTGGGATAGATGGAAATCACACAACATAAGCAAAAACAGTCGAAAGCCTGGAAAGATGCTCAGCCACATGTGTTCTCCCACACCTTATAACTGATGACCCCATACTACCATGGCTGGAGACTGGAGCCAGGTTATCAGAAGATTCCCTGGGGTAACTGTGGGGGTCAGCTATGATAAGCTAAGTATGGACAGGTCACCCAAAGAAAATTCTTTATTTCCAACCATTATCACCTGCCAAACTAGAACTCTGCCCTGATAAATTTAATAAGAGGCCTGAGTCTCAGTAACTGGTAGCAATAACTGGTAGCAGGAAAGAACCACAAGCTGAGATTATCCAACCACCACCTAGGGAGCAGACCATTCAAAAGAAATGCCTGGATAGAAACATCTGCCAGTCCACATTCACCAGGACACCCTAGACAAATGTCAACAAATCAGGGGTCCTGAACCTCAGAGACCCCTCACCTCCACCTTTACTACTATAAAAGCCCAATTCTAATTAAGTTTGGGGCTCTTTGGTTATTCCAATACATTGGACATGCATAGAGACTGAGTTTGCAAACTTGATTAAAATAAAGGCTCTGTGCTTTTACATGTGGGACTCAGTTTCCTTGTTGGAGGATTTGGGCCTAACAATAAGATCAGCAGGCCCAGATTGTTGGAGGAGAAGCTGGAGAACCAGACTTCCTCTCTTCTACCCACTTTCGGCCCCCAAAAACCACAGTAAGGATCTGGAAGTCATCTTCTAGAGTCTGAGTAGCACAAGAAGATTGAGATTTTATATTAGAACTATGAACACACAAAAGATCCTGTCCAGGCCACCAACGGTGACGACAGTTGCCAAATCTTCCCAGAGTCCAAGCTTGTACCACCCACCATCCAATATGCAATAGGCAACATGGAACATGTGACATTTGAAAACAGTGATGCCACAGGACCCAACAGACAACTTGAAAACTGACACTGTGTAAAGGGAAAGTTTAAAAAAAATTGTACTTGATACTTTCCTTAATTTTATTTCATTTATTTATTGCTTCTTTGTTTGGCCAGTTGGTGTAAAACACTCCTTTAATTCTAGCACTCTGGAGGCAGAGGTAGGCAGATCTTTGTGAGTTTGAGGCCTGGTCTACAGAGAGAGTTCTAGGACAGCCCAGGCTACAGAAAGAAACCCTGTCTTGAGAGACAGAAAGACAGAGAGAGAGAGAGAGAGAGAGAGAGAGAGAGAGAGAGAGAGAGAAAGAGAGAGAGAGAGAGGATATCTCACTATGTAACCTTAGCTTACCTAAAACTTACTGTATAGATCTTGAACTCTCAAATCTGCCTGCTGCTGCCTCCCAAGTATTGGAATTATGGGTGTGCATCACCACACTCAACCTACATTTGATATTTTTGATGAAATCACATAAAATTGCATAACTGTGTAATAAGAATAGTATGCTTTTCAAATGGATTTTGGAAACCCAAAATAATGTTCTCAGTCTCTTATAAATTTAAATATGTATGCAAATATAAAATACACATCCTTAGAAGAAAAGGAAGATAGGTCTCCAAGAAAGAGAAGTTAAAGGAGATGAAACTCATTTACAAATGTAGATAAAGGCAGGCATACATGGACTATGTATAGTTACAGGTATATATCAACTATGTATAGTTACAGGCATATATGGACTAAATATAGTTATAGATATATTTCCACTATGCATAGTTAAAGGTATATATGTATTAGGTTGAGAGGTCCAGAAAGCAAGACTAAGTGAGCAGCATAGGGCATCAGCATAAAAATATGCCAAGGGGTTTAGGGATGTTGCTTATGGCACTATGCACTAGATGCTGAGTTTGATGTACAGCACCATACAAACTAAGAATTGTGGCAGGTAAAGTCATCCTCAGGACTCTCTGCCATAAGGTTGAAGAATCCTAAAGATAAGTGGTTCCTTCCCTGATGCCAAGGAGGGGAAGAAAAAGAAAAATGTCCAGTTTGGCTTTGTCATTCAAGCTTCCACCTGGACATCAGGCTCCACACGACTCTGCCTTTCCCTAGTTCTCTTTGTAAGATTGATAGCAGAGCTCCCTATATTTCTTTTTCCTTACATGTGGGTTGGATGAGGCTTACCTCTCAGGTTTCCTAAGAGTTTGCTTTTCATCCAGTGTGGGTACCTAATAATTAGGAAAGAGTACGTAGATCTTTAGGAAATTAATGGACAGGTGATTCTCAAGTGTTAGCTACACCCAGATAAATAAAATGACATTACAATGAGTCTGTAAGGTAGGTGTGAAAAAAATAATAAATGCTAAGCCAGAAGTGAATGATGCCAACATTTGATGACAGTTTGTCTGTACGCAGAGAGGAGGAAATTTACTAACCATATCATTCCAAATTCACAGATTGCTTGGGGTGGTCTTAGTAACAGAGAGATTTTGAATCATCAGCAGCATCAGCAGCATCAGCAGCATCATCATTACCGCATGTGTGGCAGCGAACAATGTTGTGGAATCAGTTTTCTCTACCAGGATCCCAGGGATGGAACCAGGGTTATCAAGCTTCACTGAAAAAGGACCGTATCTGCTGAACACTCTTTCTCTCCCAATAGTAGAAAATTTTGAAGAAGAGAACAGGTTTAAGAGGGCCTTGGAGACATGCCTTAGTGCATAAGAGTATTTGCTGCTCCTGCAGTTCAGTTCCCAGCACCATTTGGTGACTCCCACCCACTTGTAATTCCAGCTCTGGAGGATTCATCACCTTCTCCTGGCTTCTGGAAATGCAAGTACTTATATGTACATGTGCACTCTCTCACACACACAGAGGGGGGGAGGGAGGGAGAGATAATAAAATATTATTTAATTAAGGAAAAAATTTCTAAGATTTACAAGAAAATACTTTGAAGTTCTAAATTTAGGTGGAGCAAAGGTATATAGAATTCTTAAAGCAGATTCATTTTTTGCAGTCCCAGTAACACTTGATGCATAGCTGTTTGGCTATGCCCCTTAACCTTTCCAGGGAAAGATTTAATTTGCCCCCTACTACCCTTCCCTCTTCAATAATTTCTTTTGTCCTTAATAGAACACTCCAGAAATACATTCCCTGACTCATTGTTGACTTACAGACATTTTTAGATTGTTTGTTTTCTATGACAAGTTCTTCTGAGACTCACCTAGGAGCTGAGTGAGTCACAATTCTGTCCCCGGCATCTTCCAAAATAGATTGTTAAAATAGCTTCTGCACTGAGATACAATCCACACACCACATAATTCCCCCTTTAAAAATGCGCACCGTAAAAGTAGCTGGTGTGTTCGCAGATTCGTGTAAACATCATTTCAATCAATTCTCCGACCGTCTTCCTAGCCCCAGGAGAAACCCACATCCATTAGCCGTCATTCCTGCCTCCTTCTCAGCCAGCTCATTGCGACCCCTCATCCACTTCCTGTCTCCACAGAGTCACTTATTCTGGATATTTCATATAAATGGAATCAAGCAATACTCCCCCTTTTGTGCCTGTCTTCTCTCGCTCAGCAGTGTTCTCGAGGCCCAGCCATGTTAAAGCATGTATCAGCTTGCTATTCCCTTTATGGCTAATTAATATTTCATTGTATGGTTATGCTCTTTTTTTTTTTATCAGTTCAACAGTTAAGGCACATTGGGTTGTTTCCATCTTTTGGTTATTGCATTATCCAGACAAAATACCAGAGATTGACAAGGTGCCGGTGGGCAGGGTGTGGTAGCACATGCCTTTAATCCCAGCACGAGGAGACAAAGGCAGGTGGGTCTCTGTATATTTGTAGCCATTTGAGGCCAGTCTGGTCTACACACTGAGTTCTAGGCCTGCTAAGCCTGTAAACCGAGACTTTATCTTTTAAAAAACGAAAGTGTCTAGAGGAATAATTTTATCTCACTGTTTCCATGGTTTCATTCTGTGATCCCATGACCCCACACTTTGAGCCTGTGCATCAGCGAATTGCGGTAGACACACACGTTGAGGGAAACCGCTCACACCGTGGCAGCTGGGAGGTAAAGAGGAAGACTAGAAAGGCTTGGGATGTCGCATCAGGGGCACACTCCCAATAATCTAACTTCACTCTAGGAGGTCCCGCATCTAAATGTTCTACCATTTTCCCATGGTGCCAAGCTGTGGACCAAGGTTATGACATGGACCTCGTGAGAAACGGTCAAATCCAAACAGCAACCTTAACCTTTGAATGAACATTTATTCCTGAGTCTCTTGTGGACAAATGTTTCCATTTCTAGTGGATTTGCATGTAAATTTCACACTGCTACAGATTAGATTTGAATCTGAGTATCCTGGATCCGCTAGAGTGTGTGAGGGAGAGGGCAGCTGCAAATGCTTGGAAAGGGGGCCGGGAAGGAATCCATGGAGGGATGGAAGGGTACGTGGGCGGAGCTTAGTTCCCTCATTTTCCAATTTCTAAATCCTCCTCATAGAAAATGATAAATTGTCGACTTGACACAGGGTAGGGCCATTTGAGGAGGAAGTTACACCTGAAAGCTTGCCCAGATCAGACAGGCCTGTGGATATACTTGTGGGGAATTCTCTTGATTGTTAATTGATGTAGGAATGCCCAGTCCACTATGGCGGTGTGTGACCCTGTTCCCTGGGCTGGTGCGTGGACTGTATATGAAGCTTGCTCAGCGTAAGTTTGGGATGAGCAAGCGGCAATGGCTTCTGCCTTCAAGTTCCTGCTTGAGTTCCGGATCTGACTTCCCTTAATAATGGGCTGAAACCTATAAGCAAAAGTAAACCCTGTCCTCCCCTAATTTGCTTTGGCCCATGGTATTTGTCACAGCAATAGTATGAATATATATATAAATATGAAGATCTTTGCATCATCATTTTGCTTATGAGCAACTGAAAACCCAAAGAAAGAAAATTGCTTAACAAATTGTTAAGAATTAAGAAGACCTTAAAAACCAATGCTTCTAATTTTTAGTATATATTCTTTTAAATAATCAGTATTGAATTAATATATTTAATATTCAGATGCATCTATTTAGAAAAATTTTAAATGTCAATAATCCTTTCTTATTTTTTCTTTAATCTAACATATATTAATTTTTAATATAATACATTCTGATTTCTCCTCCCCTTTTCCCAGTTCCTGTTCATTTCCCCTCGGAACCTGAACCACACCCTTTCTGTCCCTCGTTAGAAAACAAACACAGACTTGTGAGGAATAATAATAAAATAACATACAATAAGAAAATATTAAAAACAAACAAATTAAAATAGAACAAAACAATCATACAAGAAAAAGACCCAAAGGAAAACACAAGAAATACATATAAATGCAGAGATACACACTTTCCTGTACACACACACAGGAATCCCATAAAAACATGAAGCCAGAGTCAAGAACATATCTGCGAAAGACCTGTAAGGCTAAAAACAAAACACTAGCAACAAACAAACATGACAATATTTCGAAACAAAGAAGCTCCAAAGATCCTACAGAGTTGTTTACGTGTTGGCCAACTGCTGCTGTTACAGAGTTCCAGACTACCAAGACCAAAACCTTAGATCTCAACAAAGCCAACAGTTGTTCTCCGGTTGAGGACAGGATAGTTTGTTCAGTTGTGTATTTGTCTGAATGCCTCTAATTCTAGGAACATGTCTAAAGGGAGGGTCACTTACTGAGCTCTCGTCTGCTGTGTGGGCTTAGCCCTGGGGGATGTAAACCAACCCTCTGTATGATTGGGGGATTGCCAACTGTTAGGAGTTGAAGGCTTTGAACTGTGGAAGTCAGTTCCAGTTTAAGCAGTTTAAGTTCTTTTATTTATTTATTTATTTATTTATTTATTTATTTATTTGGTTTTTCGAGACAGGGTTTCTCTGTGTAACAGCCCTCACTGTCCTGGAACTAGTTCTTGTAGACCAGGCTGGTCTTGAACTTACAGAGATCTGCCTGGGATTAAAGGCATGCACCACCACTGCCTAGTGATGGTTTTGTTCTATGTGGTGGTGCCTTCCTCTTTTGTTCATTTTTTCACGATTTTCAGACTGATTGGACTGTCCTTCAACCTCAAAGATCCAGGTCCCTGGAAGAAACCACCATTGTTTTTGCTAGTCTATTGTCTCTGGCTCTCTTCTTTGGCTGTCTCTACTGTTAAAGGCTTTTGCTTTTTCCAGTAACTGTGACCTAGTCATCCCTTCAAACCCCTCCAGTTTCTGTAGCTTCTGTGAATACCTGGAACTGACAGAATCACAAAGGCAATATTGATAGCCTACTGGACTGCTGGTCTGAATCAATTGAGGTATAGTCTCAGTAAACACATTGGCGCCTCTCCAGGAACACAGCAGGGGACTCCTAACTAATTTGAATAATTACAGACACTTTAGAGAAATTAGCTGGTCTCTAGCAGGTGCTCTCATTCTGATGAGTAGGGCCTGGCCACCAGCTTCAAGTCCCCTAACTTGGTTGGTGTCTGGGTCCCACATGGGTTGAGTCAAGGACAAGACATGCTCAACCCTGTCATCTGATCCTCCCAAGTCACCCATGGGTCCACTACAGCCTTCTGGATCTCAGCAGCAAAGGAGGGTTTCCCTCATTCAACATCCTTGCCAGCATGAGCTGTCACTTATCTTATTGATCTCAGCAATTCTGACAGATGTAAGATGAAGTCTCAAAGGAGTTTTGATTTGCATTCCCCTGATGGCTAAGGATGTTGAACATTTATTTCTTGACCATTTGAGTTTCTTTTGAGAATGATCTATTACATCTGTAATCCATGTTTAAATTGGGTTAGTTGTGTTCTTAATATCTAGTTTTTTGAGTTCTTTATATATTTTGGATATTAACTCTCTATCAGATATATACTTGTTAAATACCTTTTCCCATCCTGAAGGCAGCCACTTTGTCCAAATGATGGCAGTCCTTTGTTGTGTAGCTGATTAATTGTCTATCTTATTGCCTGTGCTGCTACTGTCCTGTTCAGGACATTGTCTACCGTGATGATGAGTTCTACTTTCTCTTCTGTCGGGTTCATTGTATCAGGTTTTATATTGAAGTCTGTGATCCATTTGGAGCTGAGTTTTGTGCAAGGTGATAAGTATGGGACCATGTGGATTCTTCTACATGCAACCATACAGTTTGACCAACACCATTTCTTGAAGATCCTTTTTATCAGTATATAGTTCTGAATTCTTTATAAAAAAAAAAAACCTCGTGTCTATAGATGTGTGAATTTATGTCTGGGTCTTCAATTATTATCCATTGATCAACATATCAGCTTTATGCCAATACCCTACTGTCATATTACTATAGCTCATAGTACAAATTGAGATTAGAGATGGGATACCTCCAGTGGATCTTTAATATTTTGTATTGTTTTTAGCTATCCTGGGCTTTTTGTGATTCTGTATAAAGCTGAAAATTGTCTTTTCAAGATCTGTGAAGAATTGTGTTGGTGTTTTTAAGGAAATTGCTTTGAATCTGTAGATTGCTTTTGGTAGGATGGCCATTTTTGTTTGTTTGCTTGCTTTTTGTTTTCATTCTTTTTTATTACTTTAAAAAAATACCAAATCCAAATTTCCACTTCCTCCCCTCTTCCCCCTCCCCTCTCACTCCCTCCACACACCTTTCCCCTCACCCCCGTCCAATCTTAAGAGAGGCCAAGGCACCCTGCCCTGTGAAAAGTCCAAGGCCCTCCCCACTACATCTAGGTTGACCAAGGTATACATTTAAAGAGAATAGGATCCCAAAAAGCCAGTACATGCAGTAGAGACAAATCCCAGTGCCATTGTCATTGGCCACAAAGTCTGCCCCAACTGTCAACTATATTCACAGGGACTAGTTTGATCCCATGATTGTTCATTCCCAGTCCAGTTTGAGATGGTGAGCTCCCATTAGCTCAGGCACATTGTCTCAGTGGGTGAACCCCTCATGGTCTTGACCTCCTTGTTCATAACATCACTCCTTCGACTCTTCAACTGGACCTTGGGAGCTCAGTCCATCATCAGTTTGACTACAGGTCAAGGCCAGTTCAAGCACTCTCTCCTCTATTGCTTAGGGTCTTAGCTGGGGTCATCCTTGTGGATTCCTGGGAATTTTACTAGAGCCTTTTTGGTTTCTCCCTAACCCCCAAAAGGCTCCCTCAATCAAGATAGCTCTTTCCTTGCTCTCATATCTGTCCTTCCTCCATCTCAACTATCCTATTCCCTCAAGCTCTCCCCAACTTTCCCCATCTCCTTCCTCTTCCCCTTCTCTCTTTCCCTCTACTGCCCCCAATCCCATGCTCCCAAATTTTGTCAGACAATCTTGTCTGCTTCCAATTTCCAGGTGGATCTATATATGTTTTTCTTTAGGTTCACCTTATTAGTTAGCTTCTCTAGGATCATGAACTATAGGCCCAATGTCCTTTGGTTGTGGCTAGAATCCACTAATGAACGAGTACATATCATATTCATTTTGGGGGGTCTGGTTTACCTCACTCAGGATAGTGTTTTCCAATTCCATCCATTTGCATGCAAAATTCAAGATGTCATTGTTTTTTTTACCACTGAGTAGTACTCTAATGTGTAGATGTGCCACAATTTCTTTATCCATTCTTTCTTTAAGGGGCATCTAGGTTGCTTCCCAATCTAGCTATTACAAATAGTGCTACTATGAACATAGTTAAACAATGCTTTTGTAGTGTCATTGAGCATATTTTGAGTATATGCCCAAGAGTGGTATTGTTGGATCCTGAGGTAGGTTGATTCCCAATATTCTGAGAAACCGCCACACTGATTTTCAAAGTGGTTGTACAAGTTTGCATTCCCTCCAGCAATGGAGTGTTCCCCTTACTCCACATCTTCTCCAGCATAAGCTATTATTAGTGTTTTTGATTTTAGCCATTCTGACAGGTATAAGATGGTATCCCAAAGTTGTTTTGATTTGCATTCCCCTGATAGCTAAGGAAGTTGAATATGTTCTTAAGTATTTTTTGACCATTTGAAATTCTTCTGTTGAGAAGTCTCTATTTAGTTCAGTTCACCATTTTTTCATTGGGTTATTTAGATTTTTAATGTCTAATATCTTGAGTTCTTTATATATTTTGGAGATCAGTCCTTTGTCTGATGTGCAGTTGGTGAAGATCTTCTCCCATTCAGCAGGTTGCCTTTTTGTCTTATTGACTGTGCCCTTTACTTTATAGAAGCTTCTCAGTTTCAGGAGGTCTCCCATGCTCTTGGATAGGAAGAATCAACATAGTAAAAATGGCTATCCTACCAAAAGCAATCTATGCATTCAATGCAATCCCCATCAAAATCCCAGCACAATTCTTCACAGACCTTGAATAAGCGATAATCAACTTCATATGGGGGGAAAAAAGAGAATAGGCAAAACAATTTTATACAATAAAGAAACTTCTGGAGTCATTACCATCCCTGACATCAAACTCTATTACAGAGCTACAGTACTGAAAACAGTTTGGTATTGGCATAAAAACAGAGACATCAACCTATTGAATTGAATAGAAGACCCGGATATTAACCCACAACCCTATGAATACCTGATTTTCTACAAGGGAGCTAAAAGTATACAATGGAAGAAAGAAAGAAAGCATCTTCAACAAATGGTGCTGGCATAACTGGATGTCAACCTGTAGAAGAATGAAAATAGATCCATATCTATCACCATTCACATGTCCAAATGGATTAAAGACCTCCATATAAACCTGACCACACTGAACCTGATAGAGGAGAAAGTGGGAAGTAGCCTGCAACACATGGGCACAGGAGACCACTTCATAAGTATAACCCCAGTAACAGAGACAATAAGGATGGCCATTTTTACTATGTTAATCCTATTGATCCATGAGCATGGAAAATCAGTCCATCCTCTAAAGTCTTCTTCCACTTCTTTCTTTAGTGTCTTAAAGTTTTATCGAACATGTCTTTCACTTGCTAGGTTAGAGTTATGTCAAGACATATGATTTTTTTAAGGCTATTGTGAAAGGTGTTGCTTTTCTGAATTATTTCTCAGAACATTTGCCATTTATATATAGGAAGCCTGATTTTTGTGAGTTAAGTTTGTATCTAGCTACTCTGTTGGAAGTGTTTATCAACTGTAAGACTTTTCTGGGGGAGTTTTTAGGAACAGTTATTCTATTGTCATATAATTTGCAAATAAGGATTCTTTGATTTCTTCCTTTCCTATTGTACCCTCTTAATCTCCTTCAGTTGTCTTATTTCTCTAGCTAGGATTTCAAGCACTATTTTGAATATGTATGGAGAAAGTGGATAACTTTATTTTGTTCTTGCTTTTAGTAAAATTGCTTTGAGATTCTCTTCATTTAAGAAGATGGTAACTGTAGGCTTGCATAAACTGCCATTATTGTGTTTAGGTATGTACCTTATATTGCTAGTCTCTCTAGGACTCTTACTCATGAAGGGATGTTGGATTATGTCAAAGGCCTTTTGTGCATCTACTGAATAATGTTGTTGTTTCTTTTAGTTTGTTTGTGAGGTGGATTACATTCATTAAGTTATATTACTGAACCATGCCTGCATCTCTGAAATGCAACCTACTTGATGGTGGATGATCTTTATGATGTGTTCTTGGATTCAAGTTTATAAGTATTTTATTGGGAATTTTTCTATCTGTGTTCATAAGGGAAATAAGTCTGTAATTCTTTCTTTGTTGGGTCTTCATGTGGTTTGGTTTGAAGTCTATTTGGTTAGATACTAAAATGGCTACACAGTCTTCATTCTTTTTTTTAAGATATTTATTTGTTATGTATGCAATAATCTTCGTGCATGTGTTCCTACAGGCCAGAAGTTGGCATCATATCTTATTACAGGTGGTTGCTGTTCTGATAAGATTTACTCCTTGTGTTGTCTTGCATATGGTTAACCTCTTTAGGTTGAAGTTTTCCTTCAATACCTTTTATATAATTGGATCTATAAATAAATACTACTTGAATTTGTCCTTATCATAAAATGTCTTGTTTTCCATCTATTGTGAGTGAAAATTTTGCTGGGTGTAATAGTGTGGACTGTCATCTGTAATCTCTTAGAGTTTGTAAAACATCTGTCGAAGACCTTCTGAATTTTAGAGTCTACTGAAAAGTTATTCTGATAGGTCTTTCTTTATATGTAATTTGTTCTTTGTACCTTGCAGTTATTAATATGCTTTCTTGTTTTGTACAGTTAGTGTTTTGATTATTGTATGCCAAGGGTTTCTTTTATAGTCTAGTCTATTTGGCGTTCTTCAGTATGCTTCTTGTACTTTAATAGGCATCTCCTTCTTGAGGCTAGATAATTTTTCTTCTATGATGTTGAAAATATCTTCTGTGCCTTTGATCTGTGTTTCTTCTCCTTTCTCTATACCTATTATTCTTAGATTTATGGTCTTTTCATAGTGTCTTAGATTTCTTGGAAGTCTTTTGCACGATTTTTTTTTAAGATTTAGCATTTTCTTTAACTGAGGTACCTATTTCTTCTATTATAACTCCAATGATTGAGATTCTATCTTCCATCTCTTGTGCTCTGTTGGTGAAGCTTGCCTCTGTGATTCCTGTTCGAGTTCCTAAAGTTTTCCTTGACAGAAATCTCTCAGTTTGGGATTTTCATTGTTAGTTATATTTCTACTTTCATGTCTTATAGTGATTTCTTCATTTTCTTCCTCTGTTTTTTTCATTGATTTATTTAGTGGATTTATTTATTTCCTTTTTAAAGACCTCTAACATATTTATGAAGGCTATTTTGAGGTCCTTGTCTTGTGCTTTAGCTATATTTGGCTTTAGTGGTCCTACTGCTGTAGCAGGGTTGCAGTGCTTTAGAGGAGTCCTTTTGTCCTGGCTGTTTGGATTGTGTTTTTAAACTGGTGTCTAGGCACATAGGTTTGGGACAATTGCAATTCTAGCTACTAAAACCTGGTCTTGTCTTTGTCGGGTGGGTGTTTTGTTTCTTGGTTTTTGTTGCCCTCTCTGGTAGGGAAGAATATGGTAGTTGTGGATCATCTGGCAGGGGATGCTTCTTAGATCCTGCCAATTGTAGCCTCTGGGCATGCTGGAAAGAATGGTTTCTTAGCTCTATTTCTTAGAGCTGACATGTAGGGAAGGAGATGAGCTAGAGGGGCTCTAAGGAGGGAGGAAAGGATGACACGCCACCAGGAACTGCTTAGTCCCCTGGTAACAGGAACAGAGAAGGAGTGGAGGCCACAGGGGGTGATCTGCCACATTGCTGAGCATGAGACTGAGAAATTAGATTTGGAGGAGTGGCGGGAGACAGATCTAAGATCACCTATCTACTTTGCTCCCTTTGTATTTGTTTAAGTTTAGGATGAGCTAAGAATTTATTTCCGCAGGAGCACAAATACCTCTTGCTGTTTATCCAGCCTCCTGTCCTTTTCCATGGGCTAAGTGGAAAGCATTACCTAAGTACCATATTTAATTTTGAAAACAATCTCACTTTACAAATGAGGAAACAAGTTTTTCTTAAGAATTACATCATTTTATACATAATGAAGAAGAAACTCAAAGCCTGAAATGTGTCATTCTATCCAATGCTTCTTAAGTATTTTGTTCTAAGGATAAAAATTGGGGAAACATATTCTGCCCATTCTTTCTGTCCTCTTAATCCAAACTGTTGCTCCATAGACTATAATTTTTTAACTTTTATTAACTTTTTGTAGATTTCACATCATGCATTCTGTTCCCACTTATCTCCCTTCTGCCCTTGCAACCTCCCCCTCCCAAATCAAAAACAAGAACTAAACAATTCCAATTATAAGAATCAGAACAGAACAAAACAAAATCAAAAAAAGAAAAGAGGGGAGGGAGAAGAATCTTGTGGAAGCTGTAGTGTGGCCCATTGAGATACAGTTTACCCTGAAGCCCATTCACCTTTGCTTGCAAGGGCTCATTGCCATGAGTCATTGGTCTGGCTCAGGGTCTCTGGCTTCTGCTACACCACTAGCAATGGGCTCTCACTAGGGCTCTTCTTGGATATCCTGTTGTCCTCTGTCATGGAGATCCTGCTGTTTTGGGTGTGTACGTGTGTTCCCTTCACATGCTCCAACAGTTCATAGATTTGGTTAATGCTGGGGTAGGCCAACTCTTAGCCCTGGTTCTGGGCCTGGGTGATAGCTGAGTTGGTCGGCCCTCAAGTTCTCTAGCTCAGCCAATGCAGCCTGCAGCAACAAGTGAGATTATAAGCTTTTAACAACCTGCAAGTGCAGTATTTGTAAACTAGGAACATCTTACATATAAATTTATAAAGATACTAAATGAAATAAGAAATCAATTCATTTCTAAATAAAATATTATATATCTTTCTCCTAATTTATCAAACTAAGTGACATTTTCCCTTTAAACACAGATAGGGTTAATTGCTGGCAACTGTTAGCAATTAAGGTGTGCTGTCTTGAGAAGAATATGCAAGGCTGAGACAGGTTCACAAAACTGAGCTTTCCAATTCATGAAATAGGGACACAGGGCCTGCATCTGTCTTCCCAAAGTTCTTTTCAAAACTCCCACATCAAACTAAGGGCAGTAGAATTTGGTTATGTGTACACTTCCTCTGAAGGTTATTTTTCTGTAGACATGACCACTTTTGTGTGCATTTGTGTGGGAGGGATGGGAGGAACAGAAGTCAACATTGCATGACTTCGTCAATTGCTCTCCACCTTGTGTTTTGAGACAGTGTCTCTCACCAAACCTAAAGCATAGCAATCTAGCAAGTCTGGCTGGCCAGCAAGCCCCAACAACTCTCTTCTCTCCATCTTCCCAGTGTTAAGATTACAAGCTACTATGCCTCTCCGCCCCCCCCCATCCTCTCTTCCCTTTGTTGAATTGAGTGCTGAGGATCCTAACCCAAGTCTTCATGCTTGTACAGCAAGCCCTTTACTCACCTAGACATTGCCCCAGCCCCATGATAGCTCGTGGGTTTTGTTGTTGTTGCTGTTTTTACTATAAAAAGGAGCTTTTATTGTCTCATATAGTGTATACGGTAGTTAAGTAAAGAGAGACAACAGAAAATCAAGGGCTGGAAGCATTTGCTTTGCATCGGATGAGAGATGTCACTAGCACACTTGAATTCAATGGTGGCCAATAAGAAGAGTAACTGCAACAGAGGGGGGCCTCTCTGGGCATAGCTGGGTGGTCAAAGGAAGTCCATCAACTAGTATACTGACCATATTTTCCATGAAATCATAACATAGGATTCCATGATGGAGGAAGGTCATTGGTTAATTCAATAAAGAAATTGCTTGCCCTGATAGGTTAAAACATAGGTGGGAGGAGTAAACAGAACAGAATGCTGGGAGGAAGAGGAAGTGAGGTCAGACTC
>NC_022031.1:14964573-15000746 GCF_000317375.1 Microtus ochrogaster | reverse complement strand
CCCCGCCGCTCCCATTACTACAATCCCATAATAATTTTTTAAGCGAACAACTAAATTTATTGGTAGAAAGGCATTTTGCAAAGATATTAAAATTAAGAAGCATTCAAGGAATTTTAATATGAATCACCTTTACTAAAAAGATATACAACTCTAGTACATTATATTTGGGAACGATCCCAGAAAATAGAAGACCGCTGATTTAAAGACCAGGAAAAGAAGTCTGCAGTTGCTACTCTCTGACTTCTGCACAGGAAAGTCCTTACCGTCCTGCCAGCTCCATAGAATAGCCTGGAATTTGTGCACCTCCTGTGGCTTCTGGCTGAAATCCAGAGGCAGGGGAAGGACTGTTCAAGCCAAAAAGAAACATACATTTCACTCCAGAATGAGCTAGTTTCAGAAACAACGTGTTTCTAGAAGCAAGCAGAAATCACTCCTTGCATTTGCTATGATGTCAGGGTCATTTACATGGAAATTCTAGGCTCACACCCTCTTGGCTGAGATGCCCCCCACCCGCTTCTAATCATTTTCTTGCTCTCCAGTGGAGGGCTTAGTTTGAGTTTAGTGTTCTCTGATGAGTTAGGCAACCTGTTGTTTTCATGAGTGCTCTGGGAATTCTTCAGTGGAGTACGAATTCTTCCAAATTCCAGGCCTATTGTCCTTGCCTATGACCTTTAGCCCCAGTTTAAGACTTTTCATAGTCTCCCGCATTTAGCTGCGGGACACTCTGCCAAGCCCAATGCTACAAAGCCTTTTGAGCTTTGGCATCAATGTTCAGCCGTATCCCTGGATGAATGTTTGCTGTTTTTTCCATAACTAATAGTAATGAGGGTCAGCATATTTATTGAGTGAGACCCGAAGGCAAACCCTTACTTACTTCAGTGTCCATCAGTAATGTGATATTTGTGTTTAAAGGTCAAATCAACCTTTCTGGCTCTTTCGTTTGTTCCTTCTCTTCTCTTAGACTACATCGAAATCATAATGCTGGATTTGTGACGTCACTCTCAATTGTTTCCAGATGGCTTCTCAATCTGATCAAAAAGAAGATGAGGCCAGCGTATGTGAGTGGAAACCTAGATCTTCAAACAGAAAGAGGGTTCAGGGAAAAAAAGTATAATAATGTGGAGATCACAAAACAACCATAGGTAAAGTAAATTGCCTTTTCCCTCTGCCTAAAAACAGTCTTTGATCAATTGTGCCAATGTATAAAAATTTGAGCTCTAAAGAAGCCAGACAGGCTTCTAAAACCCAAACATCAAAAGCTTTGCTTCCATTAGAGAAATTTAAAGCCATGATACTTTGAATGGATTTGAAATTCACTAAAATCAGTTCTAATAATAACCTTCACAGGCAGAAAGGCAAAGAACAGTAGGTTACGTGGCTTCATGCTACCATTTTCTCTGGTACATTAGTTTTCCAAAGATGGCATTTTGCCTTGTACCAAATAAGAGGGCAAAGGTTACCAAATGCAAGCCTGAGGAAGCCAGAAACCAGAACAGACCTCACAATGGAAGGGGAAATCCAAGCTGTCAGCTCTGAATGGGGAGAAATTGTATGTGTGAAATTGACAACCACCAGCAGCCTGGCACCTTCAGAGAGGCCAGGAAATTAACTCCACCGGGTTCCTACTGACTGTATTAGAGCTACTGTTCTGTCAAGATTTATTCAAGATCCAAGTCTAGAAATCTCCAGGCCCCTGATTTGCATTGGCGATGTCCGTTTTTATTTGGAAAGCCTTCTAAACAAATAAAGGGATCAATAAAAATGATTTTTAGGGATACAGAAATAAATATAAAAAAATATAAACTACGTCTTGAGAACCGTTAGCAATAGACACATCTGTCTTCTCACACATTGCTTTACAAGCTGGGAGCCAATCTGTGTGTATCATTTCGGTGTTTGCATTTCCGCTAATACTATGTAAATTTTTGGTCAGGAAGTTAGCCGGAGCCCGGGGACACCAGAGAAAGATAATAGAAAAAGATGGTGAGCGGAGCACCTGGGAGAGAAGGCAGCACAGATCCATCAACCCTCCATTGTTCTACCACAACGGGGAAGAAACTGAACTCAGACACACGCCAATAGGAGACGTGCAGAGGAAAGAGCCACAAAGCAGTTCTCTTCTCAATGGGCTCATGGAGGAACAAACCTAACCCAAGGAAATAATAATAATAAAAAAAAACCCAACTGTACAATGAAAATTGTAAAACCCTGAAGAAATGACAGAAAAGCTAGCAGACATGCCTCCCAATCATGTGGAGATTTAATATTGTTAAAAGGCCAAATTAGCAAAAATCATCTGCAGATTCATTGTAATCTCCAAAGTTCTAATGACATTGCTCACACGAATAGAAAAAAAAAAAATCCCAAATTTATATATAACCCCAAAAGTCCTCTAGCAGCCAAAGCAATCCCAAATCAAAAGGATAATGTCAGAAACCCACAGTACCGACTCTGCCACAAAACCATAGTCACAAAACAGTGTGCCACTGGCACATAATGTAACAAAGTGGAGCCCATGCGAGACCTATCAGTAAGCTCACACCGCTACAGCCATCTCGTTCTGGACAAAGAGGTCAGAAGCGTGCACTGGATAAAGATCTTGCTACAAATGGGTCTAGAAAACCAGGATTTCCTCTCATAGGAATCAACTAGATCCCTATCTCTCACTCCTGGAGTGGATCAAAGTCCCTAATAAAGAATGGAAACTTTGAAACCAGGAATATTCCAAGATACAGGTGCAGGCAAGGACTTTTCAAATAGCCATCAGTTGCTTAAGAAGTGATAGTGAGAATTCGGAGATGAGATTGCATTAAATCAAATGCTTTTATGCCACAAAAGAAACAGCAGAATGAACAAACAGCCTGCAGAATGGCGGGGGGAAGTTCCAGCTATTCATCTAGCAGAGGACAATATGCAGAATACATGAAGAATTTGAAAACTTAAAAACAAAAATAATATGTATTTTAGCCAATTAGCAAGCAAATAAATTGAACAAGCATGTTTTAAACAAAGTTCAAATGGTCAAGCAATATGCAAAAAGGAAAATGTTCAGCATTTTCAGCCATCAGAGCAGCAGCAACTGAAACTGCACTAAAATCTGGCCATGCAGAATAGATTATTACCAAGAAAACATTAAACGACACACAGATGCTGTCAAAGGCACAGAGAACAAGGACCATAAATTAGCTCTCTCACCATGAAAATCAATATGGACGCTCCTGAAAAGACAATTCAAACTAGGACTGTGAGATGGCAAAATTATTGAAATTGTGGCACTTCTGGCAAAAATCAACAACTTGAGTCTGATCCCTGGGCAGAAGGAGAGAACCAAGTCCCGCAGGTCATCATCTTAGTTTACACATTTGTAAACAATCATGTTTGTTTATTACATAACTGTTTGACTGTTTCCTTACAACAGCAGCTACCATTGGGCTGACTATATCAACTTCAGGTAAATACACAAAGAAACCAAAGTTTGAGAACACCGGGGATCCCTGCTTACTCAAGACTATTGCAGCATCATTCCAAGATCTTAGGCTCAGTCCCTATGTCCATCAAGTTTGAATGCATTAAGGAAAATGAAACTTACATACTCAATGAATGCAATATTATTTGGTTGTAAAAAAGAAAACATACTAATTGCAGGAAAAGGATGGAGCTGATGGTGTTCACTGAAATAAAGACAAATACCACAGATATGTCTTCTCTCAGATACTGAATGTTTTAGCCAGGTCTCCGGTATTCAAGGCTGACCAAGGATGAACTTGAATTTCTGGCCTTTCTCCCTCTACCTGCCAAGTGCTGAGATTATAAGCATGTGCCACCATGCCTAGTGGATAATTCACTAAAGATCCAGTCCAGGGCTTCATGCATGATGAGCAAGCATGCAACCAAGGAAGCCACAGACCCAGTCTTTTTTTTTTTTTTCATCTAGTCAGTCTTGGCTGGCCAGGAATTTGTAACCATCTTCCTGCCTCTGCATCCCAGTCTTGAGATTACAGTTGTGTGTCACCATACCTAGTTTCAACCCTTACTGTAGAGAATTTTATTATCCCTAGTGTTTTGTTATAGCAGGCAGGGTGTGCAATTGAAGAATAACGTACCTTTCATAATAAATGGTGGAACTGATACCCACCTAGCAAAAAAAAAAAAAAAAAAAACGCATACATTATTATAATAACAAAATAAGAAAGAAAGAAGAAGGATTGTAGAGAGGGTTCTGCTGTTAAGAGCTGTTCAGGACCCCAGTTCTTTTCCCAACACCCACAAACCCAGCTCCAGAAGAATCTAAGGTCTCTGAAGGCTTTTACACCCCCTGTGCACTCCCCCCCCCAACACACAAACACAATTAAAAATAAACTAAATGTTAAAATACAATGACAGAAGGGAAATCAGTAAACAGAACTAAGGAAACTGAGAAAAGGATTCTAGGAAAATTGATGCTCACGTGATGCTCAGTGACCAGCAGAGTTGCCATTCTTGACATTGCTGTTTGATTAAAAGTGAGACCCCAGCCCTCTTACACCCCTATATCCAAGGAGTCTGGGATGATTGGAAGCATCACCCCAGCCCCTGACATTCATCCTTGGGGTTCCAGTGGAGTGCCAATGGAGCAGAAAGCTCCATCCCAAGCCCCCTTCCCATGGGAGCTGTGTTGCTCGGGACTCCACCTCCAGAAAAGCTCACCAAGTGCTGACCCCTCCCCAGGGAGGGTCATGAGCATTCCCACGGGCTATTTAGGCTGCCACCGAGAAAAATAACAGGTGGTCTTTGGGTTTTGTGTGCCCCCCCTCTTCTGTTTCTCTCTCTCCTTTCCCTCCATGCCTTTCCCTCCACCCAGAAGCACCGCTGTAAACGTGGGCATTGATTCAGTTGAATTTGGTCTGATTGGAATTATTTGAGTTGGAAGAGAGGCTCATCTTAAGATAATTCCTAACAATTGTGACTTCTAAAACTTTTCTAAGTTTCTTATGCCCAAAAGAAATGTATTTGCCCAGAACTACCCCTGAGCAAAGTCCCCATAGCCTATCCTTCCACCCAGACCACTGACTTATATCATACAACAAGTAGCTTTAATCTGTGTTTTGCTTCTGAACTCACAGATCGCCTTTTTCATATCCCTCTGCCTTCCTAGTTCAAAGAAAAGTTAAATGTTTTATATTCTATTGAACTAGGTAAAATAAAGTCATTTTCATGTCATTGTCGGGTGGGTTTTGAGCATATCCCCTCATTTCCCATCCTTGGCGGGTCCCAAATGGTCCCTGTGCCCCCTCACACCCTTCACTCCACAGCATGGACCCCTGGATTCAGGCTTTCATCCCCGAAACACTCAATGTTTGTGGCAGCAGTCTCTCTGGACGCATCGCGTACAGTATGCTCATCTTACCTTTCCTCAAGCAGCAGCACATCCATGCAGAAAGGATCTGGGAAGTCACCAACTGTCTTGCCCTATGAAGAGAGGATGCGAGAGCCAACAGAAACCTCTGCCTGCTGATTCCACAACTTCCTTGATTGTCAGGACATGGTAAACAGGGCTACAGAGATGGCTCACTGGTTAGAGCAATGGTTGCTCTTTCCGAGGGTCTGGGTTCAACACCCCTACACCCACATGGCAGCTTAGAAATGTAATTCCAGTTCCAGAGAATCCATATAGCTCTCTGGCATACATGGGCGGCATAAGGCATGCATACAGTGCGCCTTCATACATGCAAGCAGACACTCATATGCATCAATAAAAATTTAAGTTAAAAAATTAAAGATATAGCCGTGCGGTGGTGGCACACACCTTTAATCCCAGCACTCGGGAGGCAGAGGCAGGCGGATCTCTGTGAGTTCAAGACCAGCTTCCTCTACAAAGTAAGTGCCAGGATAGGCTCCAAAGCTACAGAGAAACCCTGTCTCGAAAAACCAAAAAAAAAAAAATTAAAGATATGATAAAGTAAGAAGTAAATTTGGATATAATTGTGACCACCCTCATGGCCTGTGAGGAGGGCCGTTCTCATGGCAAAAAAAAAAAAAAAAGACCAAATATAAATATAACTCACTGACTCTCAGCATCCCACTACAGGGACCTCAAACATAACTCACAGCTGAAGAACTATCCATCAATATTCATATCTCTCTGTATCTTACTATGTAGCCTAAGCTGGTCTTGAGCTTGCTCTCCTCCTGCCTCAGACTTTGGGTACTGAGCGTATAAGCACATACATCACATCTAGATGGAGTCGGAGTTTTCAGAGCCAAACCCTGTCTTCCTGACCTTACTCAGTGTGACATCAAACAAAGGAAAGCATTCCCCTCAAACTGAGTCTCCCCGGGTGATTCCTGGTGAAGATGGAAGATAGACTTTGGTAATAAATGGGGGGAGAGGTCTTTGAGAGCTTGGGAGAGCAGGCCTAGGGCAAAGTGAATGGGAAACATTTCCACGTCGGGGAAAACAAAACTCAGATGTGCAAAGTAACCCACTCAGCATCACTTCAAGACTAAGAACAGAAATAAGACTAAGATGACCTATTTCCCAGAGGAATACTCTCTTCTCTCCCATGGGTCTCACACCCTGCTCTCCTAAGTAGTGCAATGCTCTCTGAAGAGTAACATTTGAAACCCATGGAAGGAACAGAATCACCCTCGGCAGCGCTCTGAGTCCCACTAATCTTGGGGGTGAGATCACTGTTCTCAGGCCTCTGACCTCATGATCCTCAGAACATTCCCACATATGGATACCATGGGCATCCCTTGTTGTACAAACTACTGAACCTAAAACAGTGATACCCAGTGTGGCCGCCAGTAAGAGCACGGTCTCAGGAGAGGGGATAATGGTGTCCCAGTACTTCACCATTTTGCCATCACCAGTAACACAATGGAGGTTTGAATGATGTTGGAATGCAGCGAAAGAAAGCATTATTGCCTCTCCATAAGCAGAGAAAATATTCTTGTAGGTGGCATCTGAATGGGGATTTGAAGCACCAAATGGAAGCTCTCCTGATAGGTGGTAGGATGGGCATGTGCCTTTGCACCATCCTCAGAATACTGGGTATCCCAGAACCTGGAATCAGGGATGCAGTAAATGGCCTTCCTGGGAGGAAGGAATACATTCTAAAGAGACTCTTGTGCCCCTCTCTTTGGCTATCAGACTATTAAAACAACAACCCCCAAGAAATTAGGCCTTCCACAAGAATCTTCTGCTAGGCGAATGAATGAAACTAGGAAAAAACTCATCTTGAGGTAACCCAGTCCCAGAAAAGACAAACATGATAGGTACTCACTTTTAAGTGGATATTAGCCATAAAGCAAAGGACAACCATGGACTATACTACAGATCCAGAGAAGCTAGGCAGCAAGGAGGGCCCAACAACCGACCCCTGGATCTTCCTGGGTAGTGGAAATGGAGGGAAGTTCCTGGTTGGACTGGGACGGTGAGGTATGGGAACTTGAGGGATCAGGTTGGGGGTCTGGGCAGAGGAGGAGAGTGCTAATAGAAAAGACTGAAAAGGGGTCTCTGCCCTTCTATGAGTCTACAAGGATGGCCCTAGTTAAGTCTCCTGGCAGCAATGGATACATAGCTTGAACTGGCCATGCCCTGTGATCGGATTGGTGACTGCCCCAATTGTCATTGGAAAGCCTTCATCCAGTGACTGAGGGGCAGATTCACAGCCAAACATTGGACCTCACTAGGGGAGTCTGACTGAAGAGAAGGAGGAGGGATTGTAGGAGCCAGGGGGTCAAGGACATTGAAGGAAAGCCCACAGAAATGACTAGTCTGGCTCATGGAAACTCACAGAGTCTGAACCAACAACTAGGAAGCCTGCATGTGACTGACCAAGGCCCTCTGCATGTATGTGACAGTTGTGTAGCTTGGTGTATTTGTGGGAATCCTGAAAATGGGAGCAGGGGCTGTCCCTAGTGCATTGACTGGTTTTGGGGAACCCGTTCCTCATGCTGGATCGCCTTGCCCAGATTGAATATAGGAGGGAGTGCTTGGTCTTGGGACAGCTAGATACACCATGTTTTGCTGCTGCCCATGGGAGTGAACAGGGAGACTGGGCAGATTTAGGTGGGGATAGGGGGTAGGAAAGAGGAGGGAAGGGAGGCTGCAGTACGGATGGGAAAAACAAATAATTTTAAAAAAAAAAGAATCTTGTGCTGAAGAAGAAAAGTCTGAAGCCAAGGGATGTGGGAATGAGGTGTCAGCCGGGGGAGTAACTTGTCTCCTGGAGAAAGACGTAGAGTGTCCAGAAGAAGCTTGGGTGAGACAACCATGGGCCACACTCTTGCAGGTTGCATAGTTGATCAGCTAATCTCTTGCCTTCCACTTAAGCCTTACCCTCAAATCAGAACAAAAGAGATGGCCTAGGGAAGGGGCACACCCCATTTCTTTGTCCCTTTCCACAACACAGCCACACAGAAAAAAAAAAATGTCCTTAATCTGCTTTTTCACTTTTGGTCTCATTTGATTGGCTGTTTGAGATGGGTGGCTGAGCCTGGATTCTTGAGCACAGGTAGAGACAGCAAGGTCAGAAGAAAACAGCTCTCGCTGCCCTGTTGTGAGAGCTCCAACCAGGAACTAACAACAAGGAGCTTCAGTAGTCTGGGCAGAAATTCCTGACCCTTTGCGCACTTATTGACACTTCTAGGAGCGTGTTTTAAATCTTCATAAAGAAAAGGAACCTGTTTTGATGACTGTCACATGCTAGCTAGAAAAGGGCCTGCACCTCTGGTCCAGTCTGTGGTTATTTTATTTTATTTTATTTTATTTTATTTTATTTTATTTTATTTTATTGTTTGTTCTAATCATCGCAGTCCATCAAACCAAGCCAAGCCTGTGTACTAACTTCCTCTCAACCAGGCACAAGCTCTGTCTAGATCATGATACTGTCTGGCCTCTCGCAGTCCAACTGAACTTAACCGTTTCCAGTTAATGGTACATCAGCCCCCACCCTTTATCCTGCCGACTTCTAGAGGCCTGATCAATCTAATCTCTGCACCTGTCTTTCCGTGCTGACCTCATCCCATAGGTCTTTTTCCATGGCTGTATATGGTTTTGTTCTGCCCCAGGCCTAGGCTTCTCCATCCACAAAGAGACCCACATTTAGACTTTTTATAGTACGATAGTCTCTCTTATGGACAGATTCTGTATCAGTAGATTCAGTTAACTGCAAAACAGACATACTCCAAAGAAAAGTATATAGACTTTCTTAGTTGTCATTTCCCAAACAATGTAGCATACACACCACTTCAGTTGTAATAGGTTTGCGGTGGTTTGAATGAGAATGTCCCCTGTAGGATCAGATGTTTGGATACACGGCCGCAGGTGGCAGAGCTGTTTGAGTAGGTTTAGGAGATGTGGCATTATTTGAGGGTCGGCAAGAGACCGGACTCTAGAGGGGTTCCCAGGTGTCCAAGGAGATGTTCCCAGCTTGTTCCTTGAGCAGCTGAGGAGAGGGCGCCTGAACTGGCCCTATACTGCAGCCACTCTGATGAATATCTTGCATATCACCATAGAACCTTCATCTGGTGATGGATGGAGATAGAGACAGAGACCCTCACTGGAGCACTGGACTGAGCTCCCAAGGTCCAAATGAGGAGCAGAAGGAGGGAGAACATGAGCAAGGAAGTTAGGACCGAGAGGAGTGCACCCACCCACTGAGACAGTGGGGCTGATCTAATGGGAGCTCACCAAGGCCAGCTGGACTGGGGCTGATGGAGCATGTGATCAAACTGGACTCTCTGAACGTGGCTGACAATGAGTGTTGACTGAGAAGCCAAGGACAATGGCACTGGGTTTTGATTCTATTCCATGTACTGGCTTTGTGGGAACCTAGTCTGTTTGGATCTTCACCTTCCTAGACCTGGATGGATGGGGGAAGTCCTTGGACTTATCACAGGGCAGGGAAGCCTGATTGCTCTTTGGACTGGAGAAGAAAGAGGAGAGGGAATGGGGGGAGGGGAGGGAAATGCGAGCAGGGAAGGAGGTGAAAATTTGTAATAATAATAATAAAGAACACTTTTTTAAAAAAAGGAGATGTGGCATTGCTATAGAAAGTATGTCACTGGGGGCTGACTTTGAGGGTTTCAAAAACCCCATGCCAATCCCACTGTGCTTTCTGTGCTTGCTGCTTGTGGTTGGAGGTATGGGCTCTCAGCTTGTTGTTCAAGCCACCTGCCTCCATGTTGCTGTTTCTTCACTGAGAAAGTGGTAGACACATGTCTCCAGAACCATACACTCCAAATAAACCCTGCACTCTATAAGTAGCTGTGGCCAGTGCATTTTATCATAGCAATAGAAAAGTAACTATGATGCTAGATATCCAGAAAACCCAGAAATAAAGTACTATTGGTCAATATGTACAGGCCATAGGCAAATGGAACATCATTTGATTGGTGCATACATAGGGTTAAGTGTCCACGGGTATCCTGGAGACAACTCTTGTGGCTACTGAAGATGAGTATATCTCCAAATTTGATTACATTAACTGACCCAAAGTCCTCCAAAAGAATTGAAAATAGGTATTTGTCATTCATCTTAAACACTTACTCTATTTGTAATGCATGGCTGTGGTATGCACCAAGAATTACTAGTTTTGATAGACCTTATAATTTTAGTGTGAGTGGTGTGTCTGTCAGGTACCAAAGAACCTCAGGACAAATGGCTAACTGTGGTGCCTATTAGCATAGGCAAGTGTCTGCTTAGCCCCTTGGCTCACAGGATACCTGTGGCTCTTCTCAGTACTTCTCACTTCACCCCTACCCTAAACCTTTCCAGCTTCGCTTCCCTTCCCCCAACTTCTCTTTCCTACATAAAAATGCCATTTTGGCTACATGTTCTCTTGGCTCTCGGTTGGCCTTTTTGCCCTCTTGGCCTTGGCTCTCTCCTCTTCCTCTCTCACTCCATCCTCTCTCTTCTCATGGCTTGGTCCAGTCTGGACAGATGCATTTGACTGTTCTCTCCTTCATATCTCCTCCAAAACCCTTCTCCTCAGCACAGGTCATGTCTTCCTTTTATTCCTTCTCTACATCACATTATGTATTCATAGGATACATCTCTAAATTTCCAAATGTAAACACAACATATATGACAGGGCTATGACCAGCTATGGCCGTTTCATCTTTTAACATGCCAGAAACTACACATGCCTGTCATCTGCCTTATACTATTATCACGAGCAGAGATTCTCCAGAACTTGGTACTCAAATACCACTTCAGAGATGAGTGAAAGAAGGCAAAAGAAGGGATTTGAGATGTGAGTTCATACTAAGGTTGTACGGGAGGATGTAGGGACTGCATAATTTTCGTAAGTTAAATACATTGCTAGCTTAGCTTTACGTTAATTCATGTCTTAAAACCATCTATCGGTAATAATAGTTAATATGCTGGACTTGGATTTTTTGAACTTCTGGCATCTGTAAACTAAAAACCTGTTCATGGTGGGACAATGCTAAGAAGCAGTTAGCTTTTCGTCAAGTGTCAAAAGCCTAATTGAACTACTGTATAAGTAGACCATGCAGCCCTGGGTGTGTCACAGAGCAGGAGGCTAGACCACGCAGCCCCGAATGTGTCACAATGCAAAAGACCGTTTCATTGAGTAAGTCCGGTCTAGACAGGAGCAGGGAGAGGTTTGATTGCTTCTCCTTCCACATGTCTCTTGGTCTTCCCTAACCCACTCCTTACAACCTTCCGTTAAAAACTCCACGGCCTTTAATCCCGGCACTCGGGAGGCAGAGGCAGGCGGATCTCTGTGAGTTCAAGACCAGCTTCCTCTAGAAAGTAAGTGCCAGGATAGGCTCCAAAGCTACAGAGAAACCCTGTTTTGAAAAGAGAAAAGAAAACTCCATGTCCTTGGTACTATCTCATATATTCCTTCTCAAAGAAATGAAGGGTAAGCATTTTTGTTATTGTTTGTTTATAAAATTACTCTTGCTGGGAGTGGTGGTTCAAGCCTCTAACCTTAGGAGTTAGAGGTGAGGGAAGCGAATCAGAGTGCAAGGCCAAACGCTGCGTAGCTAGTCTGAAGATAGCTTGTTATATGAGACCTAGTCTCAAAACAAACAAACCAACACCATCAAAATAAAATTAAAAAAAAAAAACCAGCAAAATATCCGATCCTCTGGTGTGGCAATGCACACCTCTCATTCCAAACACTGGGAAATTAGAATCAAGGCGAGTTTGAATCCGCTTGGATTTAATATGCTCCTTCCAGACCATACAAAACTACATACAGAGCCCTTGTCTCAAAAGAATAAACAACAACAAAAGCAAACAAAAACCTACTGCTAAATCAGATAAATTTCCAACAGAGAAATTACAAATGACCAGATTGCTCTATTCCAGAATCAGAGTTTTCTGTTAAAATCTGGTTCCCTAAATTTCTGTATTATAATACTCAGGTTAATATATAATTTCAGGATTTTCATTGATTCTCAAGTGTATTCCAAATTAGGAGTCTTATAACACAAACAAAGGCAAGAGTTGGGTGTGCCTTGGACACTGAATGTTCCTAAAAAGATGACTTCTCCTGTCCCTGGAGCCTGCTTCCTCTGCTCTGTTTTACTTTATCACATGTTCGGCAGTGATGAGAATGGAACCTGGACCCCAGTGGTGATGGGCTGGTGCTCTTCCACTGAGCTACACCCCCAAACCTGACCTTCTGTTTTGACTTCGATATTATATTGAATTCATTTTTATGAGATTCAAAAAAAAAGCCTGAATAGAGGCTGTTGAGTTTTTCTATATGTTTATTTTCGTGTTGCCCATCTGACAGCGATGGGAAAAATACCACCTTCCCTGGGCTCAGTGTCTGATGCTGACATGATAAAATAAACAGCAGGTAGCAGTAAAATTCCAAGGAGCAACCAACGTGCTACTTTAAGCTGTCCCTCTAGAAGACTTTGCTTTCCAGAACAGTGAGGTACAAGCCCTTGTTTGTCACTTACTGGCTTTCCAGACACGTGATCTGAGGAGTTTTCTACCAGCTTTAGGGACCCGTCCCCCCCCAAAATTTCCCTTGGATCCAATCATTTACCTACCTTAGATGATTCTAAGTTTCTTCTCCTGAATTTAGTCACATGACTCTTCAGAAAATATCTTCACAATCTCACGGTCAAGTGCAGACCTTCTTAGACTCAGTGAGATACGTTGAAAAATAATTCCCCATGTATATTTTCATCTGGAAATTTCTTCGTATGATTACTGAAGTATTTTCCTTAGGAGAGCTTGTTATCAATAAATAAATTTAATACATTTTCTAAGAAATATAGTTAGGTAATAGAAATGGTAGTACAGGACACATCAAATTTATTTTGGAAAACCATTTAAGAAATATTTCTGGCGGGGGGGGGGACCCCATAGCTCTTTTTAAATGCTGAAGCACTTTATATTCCCCCTTTGGCTTCCTTTAAATCTAGTTCCTAATCCCATAATTGAGTTCTTGGTGGTTTAAGCTGTTATCAGACATCTCTGGGATATTAGAACTCACTTCTGGTTCAAATGAAGCATAAGAAAAGCATGCTTGGTGCTGTCCTGAGAAAATAAGGCGTGCCAATTTAAATTCCCCTGGGGCCAATTAAAGGACTTGGAAATGACTGATTAGGAATGCTACTTAGTGACTGCCATGGGGATATTTACCTTACTTCTAAAAATCAAATACATGTGGCTATCAGACCCCACAGGAGATGTAGGGGCGGGGAGAAATGAAAAGGACCAAGGTGGCTGAGGTGTAAGTAGGTAGGCACACTGGCTTCCCTGCCACTCAGTGTTCCTGCTTTTGTGTTCTCCTAAACACAAAACACAGACCATACAAGGGACCTTTTTTTTTTTTTATTTTTTGCTCTCCTTTTTTCTTTTCAGGTTTTGTTGTCGCTGTTGCTGTTGGTTTTTTATTTGGCTGACTGACTTTTTGAGACAGGGCCTCACTATGTCGCCTTGGCTGGCTTGTAACTGGCTACATGCACTAGGCTGACTTCAGATTCACAGGGCTCTGCCTCTGGTAGGCCATTGCTTGAAGATTCACCTGAGTCACAGTGCAGTGCAAAAATAGGGAATTATTTCTACAACTGTGGAAAATTCTTCTATCTAACACAAAGGCAGGAGGCCATAGGACGGTAAAGGAGGCTTCAGATGAATGACCCTACCGCTTTAAAATTCTTACAAACAGGATGCAAAGTATTGAGCAAAGGACAGACTCATTAGTGAGATAAATTCTGGAAGCAGGAACTCATGTCTAGACCCTCCTTCTTACTAGACAATGTCCATAGCTCTTAGTATTTCTAAACCTCAATTCTCCTGTCTGTAAACGAGAGCTAAAATTAGGACCTCCCTCATCACTGTTTTGTGAGGCTTAAAATATCATCCAAAAAGCCTTGAGTTCCAAAATTATTAGTTATTTTGGTATATTAAAAACTTGGAAAAACAAACTGTCTTTTTTGTGTGTGTGATTGATTGGGGCGGAAGGGGGTGGGTGGCTAAAACCAAAGAAGTTATCTTTATAACTTATGAAAATACGTCAGCTTTTGTAGGGCTTTCCTTAACAGGAAAAAACTGAAAGAAACTGAAAAATAAAATCCCGGAAAGTCTTTTGGGAGAAAAGAATTGTGATAACTAATTTTGTTTTCAAAATAAATAAGAGCCAAGGTAATGAACCATGAGAGCGTATTGTCTTTGGAGCTCTGGCTTTAATATTGTAATGGATGGTATTAGAAGTAATTAAACCATTAATTAGAAATCTGTATTGGTTCAAAGCAATGAAGAAGCTACTTCAGCATTAGCTGCCGACATATTTACTTGACATCAAAGCTTTTGGTAAGTTATTCCAGAGGGAACTACTTAGCATAAGAAAGGGTTAGCACCAGCATAGGACATAAGAGTGTCCTAATTTTTTTTAAAGAGAGATTTGTTGGAAAATACTTGTCAAATATGCCTTTAAATGCAAAAATATTGTGACTGTCCTTTCTGCAGATTTACCAGGGAACTTAGCCGATGGAAAAGAAGTTGTGGTTGTCAAAATAATAAGCAAACTATATTGTATAACTATCAAGAGGAAAAGAATCCATTTTCCATTATTTTGCAGTTTTTATTTTTTTTTTGCACGGCCTATTGTGAATGACTAAGGATGACTTTCACACGGGTATGTTAATAACAGCGATTTGTTGACTATCTTTTCAAAAGAATCTGAAGAAAATCGAAGTTTGAATTTAGCCTGTGGAGTTCACATAGGTTCCACAAAACAGCCCAACATAGTTGCTTGTTTAAGAGAACAACTGAAAACATAACAACAATAAAGAAAATTCAGAACCACTGAATCTTCATAGTCAAGGGCAATTTTTCCCATCTGTAAGCTGTGCTTCTTGGTGAAGACTATCACAGCAGTGAGTTTATGTGGGCAGCTGTTTCCCATCTGCTTCTCACAGACTTCTGGACTGCCCACTTCCCAACACTGGTGAGCACAACGCGTGTATTATTTTCCTTTTATATGTATTTTTTCAAGTTTTCGTTTCTAAACACGGTCTGCTGTAGCCAATGCTATTCTTAAACTTGCTGTGTGGCAGAAGATAACTTTGAATTTTGATCACCCCACCTCTACCTCCCAAGTGTTGGGATTGTTGATCTTCATTGCCATAGTCTTCATACATAGTAGGCAAACACTCTGCCAACTGAACCAGAAGGCCCAGCTCCCAGACTGCCACTCCTGAAGTAAAAAAGGAGGGTGTGTCAAAGGACCACATCTGCTTTTGAAGGACTGTGTTCTCAGCAGCTCAGCGTGCTCAGGAGAATTTGCAGGGTGCTCAATCAGGCCAATGGGGACGTGCTGTTGTTCGAGAAGTAGCATCTGCATGTGTTATAAGCAGGTGCTCTGCAATACTGCAATTTTTATTAAAGGTTTAACTATCAGCTCAGTGGTGGCATATTCCTGTCCTTCCCAGCATGTGAGAAGTAGAGCCAGGAGGATAAGGGGTTCAAGGTTATCCTCTGGTACATAGAGACTGGAGGAAGGGCTTCAGGAGATGCTGCTTCAAACTCTCTCAATTTTTTCTCTCTCTCTCCCTCTTTCCCTCCCTCCCTCACCCCCTCTCACACCACATACAAAGGTGACTTACCATGTCAGCACATGTGCTGAGTTGGAAAAGAAGAGACAAAGGAGTATCTGTCCCCCAAACTGTTAGGATTTCGAAACAAATTCATCTGGGGACCTATGAGAAGGACATTCCCTACTCTGGTTTCAAATTCAGGACCCCCCTGCCTCCACTTCCCAAGGTCACAGGAATGCCCTGTTTCATTCTCTTTGCCTTATACTCACAATTCTCTGTTCCCTGCAGCCGTGAGGCTTGAACAGTTACTGGTTGGCCCATCAGTTTTTGTTCTTCTATTCATACGAAGCTCGGCTTCATTTTTTAAATTTTTTCCGGCACATGTCTGAAAAGCTGTGAACTCTTTATTTTTTTAAATATGATACTGGATGAAAAGCTGCAAACCTTTGTTAATTTCCTACTCATTAAGCAAGAAACTGGGGCATAGTCTTGCCCTACATTCAAGCTGCCATATGACCCAGAGAAGGAAAAGGTGCAGTCCAGGGTCTGATGCCCATTGCTTCAAAAGCCATCTACCCAGCGTTTATCTCTCTGATATATCCCCAAATCTCTATATTATGAAAAGAGTACAAGAAAGTAGACAAGAAGATGAGGTCTCTCGGGACCTGTCCTATTTTTTTTTTACAATAAAGCATGGCCTTAATAAATTACACTTTGTCCAGTAACAATGAAACAAAGCTCTCTTGTCCTTCCTGACCCAACAATCCCCACATTTATTTAATCACTCTGATAGCTTAAAGAAGAAATACCAAATAATTGGCAATATTTTGTGAATCTGAATTCACACTGGCTCTTTCAGTCATGTCATACAGCCAGAATAAAATATAATCACTCTAAGAGAATGCTTGCAGTTCTTGAATTTTGTCTCTAGAGAAAATTATATGTTGCTTTTTAGAGAAAATAGACACGTTAATAGATTAATTCTTGGAGCTTATTAGTCTTCTACCTATGGCTCAGATATTACCCTTATGTCTTCCTCGGTTGTGGTTTTGTCTATTATTCCTTCCAAAACAAAAAACAAAACGAAAAACCCTCTACTACATACTAGATGTTGAGTAATGCCCGTGACTGCACTCAAGCTCCTACCTACCCCACTTGGTGGGGATGGAAGCTGCCAACTCACATGTGTCGGGCAGTGCTCAACACTGAGTCAAATCCATGGCCCCAGTTTTCTGCTTTCATCCACTTTACTTTGACTGGGAAATGTACATATTACAGAGCAAAGATTACAATTTGGCTTTCCAGACATAGGGTCTATTCTGTCCCAATTACCCACACCCTACCTGCAAGTCGGTCTAACCAAACCTCAAGATCCTTCTGCTGAAATCCCATTATTACCTTTCACACATTTAATTCTCCACTTAAAAGGGGATGAAAGCCCAAGGCCCCAATGCTGCTTTCTACAAATAGGGATTTAGAATCGGTTCCTAAGACATTTAGGATTGTATTGCCATTATTCTATGCAACCCAACATTTTGTGTTAAATTAACCCATGTGTGGGTCACTCTTTCTTAAGTCATCCACCACCCCACCTCATCCTCCTCAAATAATTTAAGGTTCGGGCTGGAGAAGTGGCTCAGAGGTTAAGAGAACTGACTGCTATTCTGAAGGTCCTGAGTTCAATTCCCAGCAACCACATGATGGCTCACACTCATAATTTAAAAAAAAATAACAAAAAAATAATAATTTAAGGTTCATTTATATATACTTTTCAGTCTGTTTTAAGCTGTGCTTGCTGGACAGGCTTTGCTTCATGGATAAAACCATTCTCTGTAGCCAGGCACAGTGGCATATGCCATGAATCCCAGTAAAGATGAGCAGGTCTTTGAGTTCTAGTCTGGTCTACATAGCAAGTTCCAAGCCAGTCAAGGCTACATAGAAAGATTCTGTCTTTAAAAAACAACAACAAAAAAAAAAAATGGGGGCTGGAGAGATGGCTCAATGGTTAAGATCACCAGCTGCTCTTCCAGAGGGTCCAGGCTCAGTTCCCAGCACACATGGCAGCTCACAATTGTCTATAATTCCAGTTTCTAAGGATCTGTCACTCTTGTAGAGATAAATGCAGGCAAATAATTAAATAAAAAGTCAGTGCACATAAAAACAAACAAATCTTTAAAAACAGAAGGCTCACTGCTTGCTGTGACAGCTCCCACTGGCTTGAGGATGATCTCCCACAGAGTAAATCATACAGCCACAGTGAATCTGAGGCTAGCGCGGGTCTCAGCCTATGAATTCACGTGGCAAGCAATCACTTTCTCTCTCTTTTTGGGAAGGACATGGTTTAATGTGGAAGAGGCAGTAAAGTGTAGTTGAAGGAGAATAATAAATTAACAGAGGCTGTGCAGTCTTGCCTGATTTAGAATCGTAGGCTGTTCCAATGACAAGACCTATAGTAGAACTGTGTACACATTGGGGTGTGAATGGCAATGGGCTACTTCCTATACATGTTTCTTTATATGTGCCTATATGGGACTTTTCGTGGCCTTTGCCATTTGCTGGACACACAAATTTTAAGATCTGCTTTCACTGCATGAAGGAATTCGGCAGCATAAGGAAGACTTCAGATACTCCTTAGTAGATGCACTGGTGACCAGCACTGTTTCCTATTTCTGATTTCAGAAATAGTTTTGTTTTTATTTTGAGACAGGTTCTCATTATAACCCAGACTGCCCTGGAATTTGTATGGAACCCAGGCTAGCCTCCAATTCATATTTATATTTTCCAAGTCCCCAGATGCAATGTTTGGGGGTTTATCTCAGGGATAATGCTTTTCAAGAATGCCGAGGCCTGGATTTGATGCCCAGAGCTATAAGAAGTAGGGAGAGGGGTAGAAGAGAAGGAGAAAAGAGACCGATTGCATCAGATTTAGAGGTGTGTAAACCGCCCAGGCGGGTTACTCAGTCTAGGGGTGTAACCCGCCTGGCAGGGTCAGTAATTCCAGGGTCCCGGAGAGGCACTATCTGGAAGATATGGGCAGGAAAAGAGGAAGGAGGCCAAGCAGGGTTTTTGTCAAAGCCTCCGTTTATTAGAGTATGGTTACGGCTTATATAGGATGAGGAGTTTGGCTTGGGATGGGGGCAGGGGCATGGAATCTTGCCCGTGGTCCACGGTCACGTAAGCCAGGAGGTTACGTTTGGTCAGGTCACGATTCCTCGGCCAGGAGTTCACAGGTTGACACACCTAGTTCTCTAGATAGTTTGGAATGTGAGGTAGGTTCCGCTAACAGATAGCTCTCTATTAACAGCTAATTTGGGTGTGGGATAGGCTCTGCCAGTAAAACAATTCTAATTATTGTTAGGGGTGAGTGGGGTTTTCTGCTAACTCCTCATGGCAATGGTTCCTGTAATAATTTTGGGGGAAACGGCTCCTGACAGAGGTGTTTTATTCCAGATTATGCAGGTGTTTGCTGGTGGAAGCCAGAGATTGACACTGGGATCTTCCCCAGGTGTTTTCCACCTTACTTTTTCAGATAGGCTTCACACTACAACAGGAATTCACCAATTTTGCTAGACTTACTGATCAATGAGTTCCAAGGATCGGCCTGCAGTCTCTCCCCAGCACTGGGATGACAAGTGTTTGCTACTGGGTCCAGCTATTTTTATGTGGGCTCTGGGGGAGCAAACCCAAGGGTCTTAGTTACTCTTCTCTTACTATGATAAAATACCAATAAAATGACAATTTACAAAAAGATGGCTTATAAAAACTTTCAAAAAAAAAAAAGATGACAAGGTAACTATAAAAAGATGAGTTTAATTTGTGGGTTAGTGTTTCAGAGAGTTGCAACCATGACAGCAGAGCAAAGACACGCTAGGAACAACTGAGAGCTTTTATCTTGATCCCCTAGTAGGAGGAAGACACACACACATACACACACACTAAGAATGGCACAAGTCCTTTGAAACCTCAAAGGCCTCCGCTCCTGACACACCCCCTCCAACAAGGCCACACCTCCTAGTCCTTCCCAAACAGTTCCATCAAATGGGGACCAAGTATTCAAACACATATGGGAGCCATTTCATTCAAACCACCACACCAGGTCCTCACGATTGCATACCAAGTACCTAACCACTAAGGCATCTCCCCAACCCACAATCCTAATCATTCTTTCATGTCAAAACCAGTGTCAGAAAAACGGTGGTAGCAGAGGTGATGGGGTACGAGGAATTACAGTGCTTCTGTTCTGATCTTTACAAATATTAAAGATGGCCAATACAAAAGCCTGGCTGCTAAGCAGCTTCTCTAAATTTCGAAGGGGCCATTCACCTTGGAAAAGTACTGGATTAAAATTGAGTGTGAAGCTAGCAAGAGCAGGCAAGGCACTTACTACATATACTGATGACCTGAGTCTGATCCCCAAAAGTAGAAGGGCAGAATCTATCCATAAAGTTGCCCTCTGACCGCCACACTTTCAGGTGCACACACATATAAATCATAAATAAAATACTGTGCTTTGGTTTTTTTTTAAGATTTATTACTTTTTATTTTATGTCTGTCATTTGCCTGTGTGTATGTAAGTGTACCACATGTGTACCTGGTGCCAGTGGAGGCCAGTAGATGGCATCAGATCCCCTGATATTGAGATTTCAGGTAGTTGGATACCACTTGGGAGATGAAGGGAATTGAAGGGAGGCCTTCTGCAAGAGCAGCCAGTGCTCTTAACTGCTGAGCTATCTCTCCAGTCCTCTTAAAATGAAGTTAAGGTTTTTTAAAAACTGAGTTGGGTCCAAAGAAGTCAAGGAAGCATACATTAGGACTATCCCTGGCATGCTAAACTGTCATAACCAAAAGTATTTTGGTCTTTTCTCTGTCCCTGTCTGATTCCTTCCTGGTCACAGGACCCGATTTTTCAGACCCCAGCTGTAGCCCTGTGGCTCAGAACGGAGATGCTATGCGGTTGGTACTGTCATCCTCTTCCACACCTAGGCCAGCTCTCTCAACCTCTGCCATTACTGGGCTGGTTTCCTTGGCCCTCTGGAACCATCGGGGGAAGAGCACGAGGCTTTGGGACCCTAAGTCTTCATATCAGCCGCCTGGCGGCCCTCCCCCTTGGTAAGCCTTGATGGTGGCTTTGTTCTCTTTTTCTCAAGCCCGCAAACAAGTGGTTTTTCTTTATCACCGTAATAGTTCTCTCAACAAAGAAGGTAGTTTAGGGCTTTCTCTGGGGCTGATAGGTGTTTCAGTTTAATGAGGTTTTTATTAGACTGTATTGGTTTCCCTGAAAAGAAATTATGAGCAGCCAACAGCTGATAATAGAACCAGACTGGAAGAAACAATAACCAAAAGAGGCGAACAGTAACGCAGCGGCAGATGCTTTCGCTGGAGCTGGGGGATTAAACACTACCTCCTTTCTCCCTTGGCCACCATTGTGCTAGCAAAAAAAAAAAAAAAAAAGTGAGAGTGGGCACTCCTGTGCCAGTTCTGTGTGTGCGAAAGATACGGCTATAGACACAGACTCAGCTAGACCACCATCTGCGGAGGAGAGAGAAGGGTGGAGAGCCCAGTCTAGACAAAGATGAGGGACGCTCAGAGTGCCCGGTTTACAAGGGCTGGTCGGTTACCATGGGAACTAATTGGAGCTAATAAGTAAAGGGACGTTTTAACTGTGGGAACAGAATAGGAGGGGCCGCTCTTCAATATCACCATTACCTATTAATCTTTCATTTTAGGAGTGTCCTGCCTCAGTTTCTAGGATGAAGCCATTCATTCTGAACAGAGCTTCACTCTGCTCCTGCTGACTTTAAAATGCTGGATATCACCTTTGAAAATGCAATGTATTTTAAGTTTAGATCTTTCAAGACAGAATCAATTTCACTCCCCCCCCCACCTTAAAAAAATAAACTGTTTGCAGATGGCAAGGAGAAAGCAAGGGAAGTCATGGAAAATTCTTAACTTCTCAAATTGACACTCCCCCATGCAGGGAAGCAGGCTTCAGGGAGGGTGGGAGCTGGGACTGCAGCCTGCAGAACCAGCTTCGGGTCTGGGTTTGCGTTGGTTTTCCGTAACAAAAGCATTTCAGAGAAATGTGTCTTTGTGGACTAGTTTTACAGTCCACCTGAAGGGTAGCACACCCACCCAAGCCACGGCACAGAACGCAAAGCAAGCAAGGGCCGGGATCTATGACACCCTTGTACTTTATTTTAAAACAAGTATTAAACAGGAATGGATAGCTGAAAGGATCCATAAAAGAGAAGTAATGACTGAGATTTAATGAAAAGGTCTACAGAGGAGACGAGAATGAAATGTTCCCACTAAAAAAGCCTTTCAAACAATAATGTAAGTCAAGGACAGGGCCTCTTGGGCAATGTCTCCTAGAAGGGAGGTTACAAGCTCAGCATGGATGAAACATATTGATTTAACACCTTTACAGTTTCTTAAGTTTTACTTTTGTAACTCAATTTACAGTTTAAGAGATTGCAAACTGCCTTAATAATGTCTCCAGGGTCTTCCACCTCACTCAGTTGAGGCAATCCAGAGTTCCAGACTGAGGTCTGGCTGGATTAACTATTACCCCCTCCTCCCAAGGCAAGAGGGAATAAAATTGCCCTGCAGTAATTGGCACTATTAAAATTTTATGGTGCCCCAGGGAAGGGTTAGGCCTGTCCTGCCAATTGCATTGTTGACAATGTCTCTGTTGGTTATGTATCTGGAGATGGGTGCGTGGGAGGCAGTAGTTGAGTGAATTTGTGATATATTGTCAAGCAGAAACCTTATCGTCACTTCTGGGAAGATAATAAGCAAATGAAATCAGGACTCCCACCTCCCAACCCCATCCCCCCCCCCCCCCTCCCCCCCCCCCAATCCCCTGGCAGCCCAACCGGGAAAACATCACTCTGAGACAATAACACTCCCCTTCTCGATGCTTCGGAAACTTGGACCAGGAGCAATTGCAGATAACGTACAACATCCCACTCACAAAAAGCCAATCAGATCAATGCTGCTTTTTATGACTTTGCTGTTCCAAGTATTAGCTGTCTATTTCTAATCTGGATTTTAAGGGTTTGGGAAAGTTTTAAACCCCTCTCTCACTCCCGTAGTGATCATCTTTAAAACCTCAGAAGGTGTAATATTTAAATGCTAGCTTCCAACAGGCACCCTTAGGAAGTAGATGGTATTTAACATTCCTCTTTACTCTTTAAGATTAGCCAAATTCCTTGAATGTCTGATGGAATTTTTGAAAGGATAAGATGTTTTTAAGTAGTGAATTTATTTCTCAATATCCTTTTATAATCCTCTTCTGACTCAGGCTATCAATGCAATCATTTTTATAAAAACAGTTCTTTCCAGCTTTAAAAAAAAAAACAAAACTAAAACTAAAAAGGATGTATTTAAACAATCCCAAACTGAAAACATTTTAAAGCAAAATTGTTAGTGAGGTGCTTGAGCTACGTGGATGTTATAAGCGCTGTTAACTAAACACCAATAAAAATAATCACTGGCGGAGTGTAGGCTTCTAAGCACCAAGAACTGCAATCTCGAGGTGTCTGTGGATGTAGGAAGTGATTAAAAGCCACCACCTTTATCTAGGAAAGCGTGTGCTGTTTCTACAGAAGTAGGAACAAGATGACTTTCAGTGACCATCTCTGGTTTAGCCTGGGAGACACGTGAAGAGCACAGCGAGAAAGAAGTTTCGGCTCAAAGCCGCGGTACCGCCCCCCCCCCCCCCCCCCCAAGCCCTTCCAGGAATGTTGGAGGCAGCCGCCCCCGAATCAAAAGGAGGTAGGAGTTTAGATCTCAAAATGTAGATGTCACATTTCAGTGCAAACTACTCCCACATTCAGCACTTTATCAGCATGACAAGAAGAACCTTTTATCTCCCGTGGGGTGATGGGGGGGGGGCTTGCTGAGGAGATTGTCCTCAATAGCTGGGCTGTAAAAGATTTTTAGTGTTGCTGGGAGTCCCACCGAGAGTCCCCTCCACCCCACCCCCATCCCCCCAGGAGCACAGAGACTTGTGAAAAGTAACGCACAACTGGCCACCAGAATAATTCATTCGCTCTACCTTCCCTACCGCACCTCCCACTCCTCCTTTTTGTGGCAGTCCTTTCTCTCCGAAAATCTCAGGTTACTTGACTGGGGAGTTCTCAGACCTCCCGTCCCTGCCCAGCCCTCAGCCTCCAATCCGTAAGAGACGCTCAGCCCCAGCAATTGGATTGGGCAGCCTGTCTTGACACAGCTCTCTGCTGAGGGCTTGAGGACGTGTTTCAACAGATGGTTGGGGTTAGTGTGTGTCATCACATTCGAGTGGGGATTAAGAGAAGGAAGGCTGCCCTGCTGGAGCTGTGTGGTCTTCTCCAAGTGAGAGTTGCAGGCACATTCAAGGACTTGACTTTGGGGAAGAAGAGGAGAAATTCATTTGCAGCGGGCACAAGAAAAGCGGTATTTCCAGGTAAAGTAAAAGACACTAAAACAAAACAAATCTCTCTCTCTCTCTCTCTCTCTCTCTCTCTCTCTCTCTCTCTCTCCCTCCCTCCCTCCCTCCCTCCCTCTTTCTCTCTCCCTCTCTCCTTTCTCCTCTCCCCTCTCCCTCTTTCCTTCTCTCTCGCCGCCGTGGTTTGGAATGTAATGCTAGCCCAGCACACTTGTCAAAGCCGGTGCTCGCCGGTCCATCAATGCTGCTATTGTACGGCTGACAGATAACAGTGCACATAGCTTGGCTGTCTTTGTAGCGCTAACGCTTCTCGAGCGTGGCTTTTGAAGGTGTAGCGGAGAAACTGTCTTTGGGAGCCCCGGTACCCATGAGATCCCCGGTACAGGCGCGGAACAGTAGGTGCAAATTGCTCGCCAAGGATGGAAGCGATAGCTTTAGCTCTCACCGTTAAGAGTTCACTTTGAAGCTGTTGCGTTCTCCTACTCAGTACGTAAAGATTCTTTTAAAGGCTCTATGACTGGCTTGCTGGCAGAGTCAGAAACGCTTTGTTAAGGATTTGTGCAAGGTAGATTGGGTCGATTTGTGATGGAGCAAGGGGGATTTTTAATCATTTTTGGAGGCTGACTAAAGTCTGGGAACTCCTTGAGGGGGAAAAAAAAGAGCTGGCTACCCTCGGCGCAGCGTTCAGGTCGGCTCTGAAACAAAAAATGCTTAGAGCTGGAAGAAAAGCCTAAAAGGGGAGGTAAAAGGAAATCGCTCTTTAACATAGCCCCGTTGCAGCTGCAGCGAGAGCAGATGGAGGTAATTCACTTGCAGATCTGTGTGTGAGTTTTACAAGTCAGGGGACACTCGAGTAGCTAGTCTGGGATGGATCATTAAAGCCACTGCATTTATAGGCTTTAAACGGTGTTAATTAAATGTAAATAGATGTTCAGCCTGGGTTATAAACAAATAAACAAGAAGGTTTTAATTACAAATTAGTCATTGGAAATTAATGGTCATCCGGGTGCCGAGCAACAGTAAGTGAGCTGTCATCTGATGTGTGGCTAACTGCTCTGCCAAAATCACCCACCAGGATTTAATTGAATGGAATATATAACAAGGGACATTAGACTCTGCGTCTTCTGGCATTTAAGAAGGGCCTTTCAAATTGTGGCCTTATTTTTCGAGGGATGAAAATGATATTTTTATTTTTCAAGTACTTGAGCAAGATGGGTGAGTCTGGGTTACTTTTACTGACTTCTTTCTGAGGAACTGTGTACCAGAGCTCTGGGGGAACCTGCTCCTACAGGGAGCTCCTTACCCTCTGCAGGTGAGAGGCTTTTGTACACAGCACTGCGTCTGTAGGAGTAGGAGCTGTGTAGTAGGCAGCATCATAGGTTGAATGCCTGAGACTCTGCTTTGATTGCTCAATGGCATCAAGTCTAGAACATTCTGCTTTAAGTTGCCTTCTTATAACCATAGAGCAGACTTCTGAAAAAATGTATTTTTTTTTATAAAAAGTTAAGACTAAAACAATATACCAGTATGGTGTTGTGATGTTGTTCAGAATGTCCTGTGGTCAAGGTTTGAACACCGTCAGTGAAAAAAACCATTCTTCCATCAGGGCATTATCTGAGTCCCGATATTACATAACCAACGTGAAATAGGACTTAGTTCATAAGCTGAAGTTGCTTGAAATTCCATTCATTCCGTGTTGGTTTTGTTGAGGAACCGAGGTTTCAAAAAGTGAAAAGAGAAGGAGAGACTGATCTCTCCCATCAGACAGCACGGAGCAGGTATGAAGCTAAGGGACCAGGCCATCTGGTACCATTGTAGCGTTATTTCAGGACAGCATAAAGTTGTCTTGATGGGCTGAGTATTCTACCAAAGGCACTGACAAGGGTCTGCTCACGAATGGAAGCCCCACAGGAACCTGTGTCCCTTGTGCTGTGCTGGGTAGCCTGGTTAGGGCATAGATAATTCCGGGAGATGCCCATTCTCCCATCCAAAGAAGCATCTGTGCCAACAATACCTTGAGTGTTGGGACATAGTAAATTTGCATCTTGAAGACACAAATTTGTGTTTTTGTCTCCCTAACAAAGCAGTGTAAAATAACCCAGTGAGCTGAAAGCAGTTATTCAGAAGATGGTGCCCACAGGGCAATCCCAGCTTCTTGTCAAAATCTGCATCTACCCCTTCCAGATGGCAAACATGGAGAGACTTATTTGTGGTAACTTCTGCAGACCTCAGTTTGACATTTGGTTTTCTCCTGGCAGCACTGTGCTCCCAACACATGAAGTTCCCGTCAGCGCTCTGACAGCTGTGGAAGTGTTCGAACACACAGGGGTCCTTCTCGGGGAGCTGAGTGGGGTTCTGTGTGCCCTGTGGCTGTGTCCTTCTATCCAGATTTGAATCAAGGTGACGTTTCTGAGAGAGGACTGGAAAACTTGGTTCATGAACGTTACCAAACTATATTTATGGCAGAGGGGATTACTGAGATGCGTTAATCAGGATCTTGACAGGATGCACGGCAGGTTGAATGGGGTCCTTCATCAAGATACTAAAAGGGGTGTCTGTATTCTGTTTCCTTCTGGGGGAACTTGAAGGACCACCAGACAGATTGTTGTAGCCATTTCCATTGTCACGGTGCAGCCAAGTAGCAAGGGCGACACTTTTCCTTCCCTAACTTCCTGTGCAGAGAATAGCGTTTGGGATTTGGAACCTCTCTGCTCTTTCAGTCCACAAAACACTATTTCTAGGACTGAGCTCTGCAGAATATCAGATCTCCCTGACCTCTTTTGCCATGTGAACCAGGCCACCTTATGGGTCCAGTCAGGACATCTGGCCCTTTTTTTCTGCATGCAAAACTGTGCAGAGTGCAGAGGGAATGTAAGGGAATTTCAGTTTTATAAGCTGCTCTAAATATTCATATTTTTATCATTATTGGCATTGGGACAAAGAGGCTTATGTGTAAAATTAAGTATGAGTCCATATGATGAACACACCTTTATGTTAGCTCCATGGGAAGAAAAAAGTGAAAGAAGGTATTTTTGCAGAAAAAAAAAATCCCTGGAAATATGTTTCCTGTTTAAAAATATTTTCACAATGCTGGGGAGGAAGGGGGAAAGCTGGCGAACTCCCCCTCAGCCTCTTCCCTCCACCCCAATATTTTCCTCTCCCCTACAGTCAATCTGTCATCAAATCCTATGAGTCCTTCCTTTAAAATATCTTTCACATCTGGCCAGCAGCTACTGCCCCAGTGCAACGGTTCCCTTCCACATGGGCTGTGGCAACCGCCTCCCAACTGGTCCCCTTTGTCTCCACTTGCCTCTGTTTGTGACTGGAGACTGAAGCCAAGGCCTCATGCACATACAGCCACATAGATGCTCTTCCACTGACCCACACCTGCCCATGCTGACCCATGCGTGTTTAGCCTCGGTTTCCCAGCCATATTCCCATTCTATCCAGCAAAGTGGCCAGGTTAGCGTCCCTATCTTCTAGGTCCATTTGTCCTCGTGACTCATATTCTAGCTTGTGGAGTGGGAAGTGAGCTCATAGCATGCTGTTTGTTTGGGGACCTAGGACTAGAACTCGCAACCTCAGCACGCTAAGGAAGTGTTTTCTACCGATTCTCCCTTTATAAGCCTGTATTGAAAAAGGATCATTTCGCTCATCCTCACCTATTTACTCATTAGATAGAGATTTAGCTTGATCTCTACAACCTCCCAAAGGCCCCCTTCCTCTCACACTGATGGTGCCCTTCTCTGGATGCTGGTCCTCAGCTAGCAAGTATGGATTGTGCCTAACGTAATTGTTTATTTCATATCCTTCTTTGTGGTTTGCTTATTTTACCTGCTGACTGCAGGTAAGATGACAGAGATTAGCCTGTTTTACGTTCATCTCCACAGAGGCCATGAATAAATGTGTGTTCACTAACTCACAGAGATACTCAAACACTGAAGTCACTTTCTAGTAATCCCCTTCAGAGTCATTAATCAGCTCTTTTTTTTCTTTGTTTTGTTTTGCAAGATAGGGTCTCTCTGTGTAGCCCCAGCTGTCTTGGAACTCACTATGTAGACCAGGCTAGCCTCGAACTCAGATCAGATGGCTTGCCTCTGCCTCCCAAGTGCTGGGATTAAAGGCATGTGCCACCCGGCTATTAAATCAACTATTTAATAGCTATTACCCTGCTAATAGATCAACTTTTTGTGCTTCCTTCCCATCCATCCATAACCAAAGAGGAACAATGATGGAATTCAATTGGTTTTATTTTCCAAACCCTTAGGGGAAGCACCGCTCTTAGTTAAAACATGAGAGATTATTGTTCCAAATCAAGACTGAATGGTTTATGAAATTCCCATCTATTCAACATTCCACAATGACTCTCATAGGAGTGACGCCTATGATCTGCCCCTTTACCAGTTAAAATGTCAGTGATGGCCATAGATCTGGGTAGCTCAAGACTGTATTCTAATCCAGAGAAGATTTTACTTTGAACAGAAGATTAAGAAATGGTGACTTGAGTATCTGTAAGATGGATATAGGGGTACTTACCTTTTAGTGTTGTGAATAAAATATCCCATGTGTATGTATGTATATATATATATATATCACTGATCACTGCATGTCTAATATTAAATAAATCAGTAACCATGGGAAGTGTCAGGTACATTCAGGGATCTAGGTGTACAAGCTCATCTTTGTCATGCCAATCATTCCTGCTATCTAGTCATGTGATCTACTCCATTAGCATTTCCCAAAGCAGAGGAAGATAGACAAGTGCAAGATGGAAGGGAAGTAATTTTGGCAAGGATGGATTTGAAGCAACTGTGTTGATGAACCTATAGGGTCCATACTGAGAGCCATTGCATGTTGTTTACGGAGCAAGGTCCCGAGTTCAGCACTAAGGGAAACAAAGCGCAAGGCTAGTCAAAGTTCTCCAAGATCCTTTCTCTTACTTCTGGCACACAGTCTAGGAAGAAAACAATGGGGCTTAAGAGATGGCTTAGCAGTTAATATCATTGACTGCTATTTCAGACTATCTGGCTTTAATTTCCAGTACCTACATGGTGGCTCCCACTAACTAGAGCTCCATTTTCAGGGAATCCAATGCTCAATTCTGGCTTCCTCAGGCATCAGGCAAGCAAGTGATACACACACAAGCAGACAACACACACACACACACACACACACACACACACACACACCAAACGAGACCAAACAAACAAGCAGTTAAGGTCAGGCCCCCAGAAATAACTGGTTCAGAAAGACAGCATCTAGGCAGCACAAGGGATGGTTACCTGCAAAGCAAATTTAGCAGAAAGCCAAGTGCAATCACCCAGTTCCCAAACTCTGTAACTACCAGGAAACGTGGGCTCTTCCATTGGTACCCTTTCCCGGAAGTGCAACTGACCAAGAAATTCTCTCACATGTGCTTAGTAGCCCATTTAACAAAACGCATGCGTGGGCCCTGGTCGTTTAACTGATTCCCAGGAGCCCGGAAAGGCCAAATGGCTTTCTTTCCACTCTGACCACCTATGCTGCCACTACAGTGGGCCAGGAACCGGGAAGAAACTAGAACCACCACCAGCTCTCCAGCCCCAGGAGGCTGTGTGCCTGTGGACCCCCGTCCCCTGCAGACCTGTCTACAGAGTGTGGAAAAGAACAGCTACTTAATTTCTTGACTCTGGCTTCTGCTGTAGCAGGACAACCTGTTGTTCTACTTCGCCTTAAACTATGTGACTCCTGTATTCCCAGGTAATAATGTACTAACGTTTTACTAGTTTATAAAAGGCAACGCTCTATTTTCAAAGTTAAAACCTTGTCTGCTTTGGCTTGGTCTTGGCAAGATCTTACTGTGTAAGCCAAGGCTGCCCTCAAACTCACAACCTTCCTGCCTCAGCCTTCCAGATTCTGAGATCACACGTTCCTACAGACTTGCCGTGGCACACCTGCCTCAATACCTTTTCTTGTGCTCTGCTTTTTCTTTGTTTGCTTGTTTTTGCGACACAGGTACAAATGTAGGAAGCAATTTATGTTACTAAACTGTGAATCTAAGGGACGAAGAGACACACCTCTGTCAACTGCAGCGGCTGAGGTTGGCTCAGACATTGTGTTTATGGGTGAGATGTCTTCATTGTCAGTCTGGAAACTCATGTTGTACAAACTCCAACACAAGGTGAAGAGTTAGAATCAGGAATAATCCGGGAACTGCCAAGAGCCAAGTGGCTCCGAGTGAAATAAAGAACGCTCCCCTGGGGAAGCTCAGTGGAGAAGGGCATTTGCCACACAAGCCTGGCAACCGAGTTCAACCTGAGTGCGGGTCGTAAGATGGAGACCTAAGCTCATTATTTCGTATAAATCAAGGGCTGTAGAGATGACACAGTGGTTACGAGCCCTTCCTTCTCTTACAGAGAAGACCTGGTTCCAGTTCCCAGCACTCAGATAGCAGTTCACAGCTGTCCACAATTCCAATTCCAAGGGAGTTGATGCCCCCTTCTGGCCTCAATGAGTACTGCATGTATGAACTAACAGACTCCCTTATATACACATAGAGTAAAAATAATATATATCTTCTTACAAGTATATAGTTTGAAGTTTCTGTTGCTAAGATATTGGCTGGAGCTAGGCGTGGTATCTCATCCTGCAATCTAAGCACTCAGGACCATAAATCACAAATAAATACAAGAGAGAAATTAGCCCAGGTATTTTTCTCTACTTATATATGCTTTTGCTTTTGCTTTATTCCTCCTGTTTTAAGATTTATCCTATTTTCAGGTTGCCACAGGGTCAATCTTCACCTGATTTACAAATTGCAATTGCGAGATGCTGGTTCTGTGCTTGCAATTAGCCGATCCAGTGGTGTTTTTATTGCTCTTCCTCCATACAGAGTTTTTACTTCAGAGAGTACGGAATGTTTTAAGAACTTGGGGAAATCCTTAATTTCCTTGGTGAAACAATTCCGGTACCACCCAGTCTATCTGTCTACCCATTTTGGGGGAGCAATAATAGTGGACCCCTCAAAAGCAAAGTGGAGTCCTGATGAGAGCTCACCGGGTCTCGATTCCTGTGGATAGAATGTTCTGGCTCAAGCAGCATAGCTTGCTATGGTTAGTACCATCCTAAGGTACAAGCTACAACAGGATCACACAGGGCAGTGATTCCCAATACAATGGTGATTGTAGGGAGTGTGTACTCACTGATGATACTTTCCAAATGTGAGCCTGTGCATCTTCAAAATTCCTATCACAAATACGGCCCAGCACCCATTCACCTGTCTAGAACCTAACTAGCTCCCTAAATAGACTTTCTGCCCACATAAAGCCTTCTCCTTAGCCTTCACCTGTCAGGAAGCAATCACCAAGCAAGGAGAGAGAACGTCCCGGTGGACAGATGGGCTTGGCAGCACCCAGGGATGTGGGGAAGTTCAGCTTCTAGCTCTCATCTTACAGGAAGCACATCCCAGAAGGCGAGGCCCCCACAAATCCTGTTCCGCACTTCCCTCCTGAGAACTTCATGCTGGTAAAAGCAAAGAAGGTGTTTTGAACACGACAGATAGTAAAATCCTAGGATATGTAATATTTTCTACTTGGCACACCTCAGGCTTCCCATGAAATATCATTTTTTTCCTCTGTATCTCTGTGTTTAATAAAGGGATTTGGGAGTGAGCTCAGCATGGAACAGAGCAGAATCTACTTCCTAGCAGTGGGGTCCATGTTCTAAGAAAGAGTCATAGTGAGCATCCTAACTAAAACCAGAGCCCAAAAGGAATTTGGGTAAGAAAGCAAATTTTGGCAGTGAACCTCTTGTGTGCACGTTTGTGTCTTGTGTGTGGACAAAAGTAACGAATGCCATAGGGCACCCTGTTTGCCCTGAAGGGATATCTAGACTAGCTGTATGGGGAAGCAGACACATACACACACACACACACACACACACACACACACACACACACACTTCATAGTAGGGCACAGAATTTTGGGATAAAGCGTCAGTTAATAGTGCCAATTAAATAAAAGAGATGCCAACAGAGGCTCTGTTGGAGGAGTTAGACCTTGAGCTTGGCTGAATATGGTCCAAGGTCCCTGTGCAGATGGGTCAGTGTATGATTCAACCCCAGAACTTCTGAGCTGCTGTGGGACAATTTTCTTACCTTCCCTTTTGCTCAGTTTCCTTGTCTTTAAAGCGTGAAATGATCATCACGGACGGAGGTGCGCTGCTGGTGCAGGAGGATCTGCAATGCCCCCTCCCTCCCCGCCCTGTGGGAAGAACGGTGTGGCCAACACTTGCCTTTCAGTCCTTGTGCACATTTGCTTGTGTTGGGAGCAAATTTCCTTGTCAAAAAGAAGGGGAAGGAAAGGAATAGGAGCCATAGAGAAAGGAGAAGAGCAAAGTGAAGAGGGGTGTTGTGGCTGGCCCGTGCTGCCACTCTGCGCTCATCTATAGTAAGTGTGTTATGTCCTGTGTAAGCCCAGCCGGAGTCCAGACTGTCTCACACATCAGCTAGAGAGGTTGGTGTGGGAGAGAAAGTGAAGCCTTAAGTAGGAGAGGGTGTCACGTGAGATGACTCAATAGGCAAAGGGATTTGCTACGTGGGCCTGGCAATCTGAGTTCCATCCCTGGATGCCATGAGTTGGAAGGAGAGAGCTACTCAGAACGCTTGTCCCCACCTTCTCTGGAGTGCTGTGCACATGTGTGCACATGTAAACACACACATACTCATAAGGAGGCAGGAGTGGTGGTAGTGGAGGGGAGATAGCCTAACGGTTAGGAGCACTTGCTGCTCTTCCAGGGCCTGGGGTTCAGTCGCCAGCCCTCACATGGTGGTTCATAACTATCTGTAACTCTAGATCTGGCAGAGCTATGCCTCTTCTGTTCTCTGCAGGTACCAGGCACAAACATGGTACACAGACATACATGCAGGTAAAACTCCTATAGCATAAAAAATAATTAAAAATAAAGAAGAAGGGAGAGAGAACAGTTGACAACAATGAAGCTCTCAAAACTAAGTATCGTCTTGAAGAGGTCTATTGTTATCCACAGCAACCATGAGGCAGAATGCGTGAAGGGACATTATTAAAGAAGTCACAATAGAGTCTCGCTTGGTGGCCTGTTCTTATAATCCCTGCACACACAGGAGCCAGACGCAAGAGGATGGCAAGTTCATGATCAGCTGGGGCAGCTCAGCAAAATCCATCTCCAAACAAAATTAAATTAAAAGTAAATAAAATAATAACCACACGGCAAAGATGACACTGAGTTACGGAGGCCAGGCCACAGGGACGGTGACTCCACGTACGGAAGCAGCAGTGCGGGAGTGGAGTGTCATTGTGTAGCCCAGTGATTTCCAGAGGGACAGAGGTCAATATGCAGACGTTTGTTCCATTCCAATCACATTCAGAATAACTTTGTAATGCAATTATGGGTGAAATCCGTGAACATAAGGCTAGAGAGATGACTCAGCAATTGTGCACTGTGCACAAGTGTGCACATGCATACACACACACACACACACACACACACACCCCATACTTGCTTCTCTTGCAAAGGACCCAGATTCACTTCCCAGCACCTACATGACAGCTTACAACTGTCTGCAACTCCAGGATCCAGGGGAATCCAGTGCCCTCATCTGGTGACCATGGGCATTGCAGACAAAATACTCAACCATACAAACTTAAATAAATATTTAAATTATGTGAATGCAAATGCTTAATAATAGAGTTCAAACAGATAAACTTTAATTCTGGTGGCTGATTTACAGGAGATAGCAACACAGCCTGTCTTACAGAACTAAGACATTTTCCTTAGATTAAAAAGAATCTTAGATTAGAAAGAAGAGAGACAAGAAGGAGAAAAGGTACAGGGTGACAGGACGGGGAGAAAGAGGAGAGGGGGATGGGGGTGGGGGTGAAAGGGTGCTTATTGGTTGGCCAGGTAAAATTCTGGTATTCCTAAGTTTGGGGAAATAACGAATTTTCAAATCAGAACACCAAACTTCTTCTGCCCAACACTCCTCATTCTCTTCTTCCAACTAAGATAATGCCGGTGGAAAAGGGTGCAAACTTAAAGAGAGTCCAGAGGCAAAAAGAGATGAAATATTTAAGTCACTTCTGCTCATAAACCTTCAGGTTTCACCGCAGAAGAGCTTGATTGATAGCCTCTCACAGGATGCACAAATGACATGTTTTACAAATGACCGACAGACTCACAGATGCCTTCTCTCCCTACAAAACAAACAATTCTTTCAAACGTGTTAATTGGTGCATGGTACTTGTACAAATCCGCGGAGTCAAGTGTGGCATTTGACACTTGCGTGCAGTGTGCAATAATCAAATCAAGATAATTAGCATACCACCCAGTTCTAACGTTAAAGATTTGGGAAGAGCTTCCAGGTTGGACTAGAAGCTGCTGTGTAGTTAAGACAGGCCCTTGAATTCCTTACTCTCCTGGCTCTGCTTCCTCAGAGCTCTTGTTTCCTCTGCTTATTCCTTTTGTTTCAACGCCATAATTGCCTCTTAAAAACAGAAGAAGCATTCCTTAGTCAGGAGCCAAGCTAGTGCAGCCGAGGGACTCCAGGCCTAGCCACTGTTTTCTTTAACGAGAACAATTGTGTTAGTCATTTCATACTCTTGCACTGTATCTTGGGCACTGTGACCCTAGGAGCATAGAGCTTGAACCAACATGATCTGCAATTGAAATAGATTTTTTTAAAAATTACTTTATTTTTTTAATTATGTGTATATGTATATGTGTGTATGCTCCTAGAAGCAAACACGTGTTTGCAGGTGTTCGTGGAGGCCAGAGGAGGGCACCAGAGTCCCTGGAGGAAGAGTTATGGGTGACTGTGAGCCCTTTGCAGGTGGTTATGAGCCATATGCCATGCTATGAATTGAATTCAGGTCCTCTGCAAGAGCAGTAATGTGTTCTTAACTGCTGAACCATCTCTTCAGCCCCCAAAATGCATTTTCCTGTTTGGGCAAATGTGTGGAAATAACAACGACCATGAAGACCTGACAGCATTTTGATTTCTCAGAAGGGACTTGGGTTCCAGTCAAGTTTTTAATGAAGCCTTTGGCCTGGGTTATATTACTCTATTGAGTGCTCTGAACCCAATACTTCGCTCCCCTTGGGAGAAACGCCAGCCAGAGTCTCAGCGCCTAGCCTCTATTTCTCACTCAGCTGCTGGGCATGAGGGCATAATCGACATAAGCCAGTTTATATTTGAAAGCCATTAATGGCTGGCAACCAAACTGATGAGACATCCAGCACGAGGGTGGAAGACCTGAAACATAAGTGCCGAAGTCGGTTCGATAACTATCACATGCAGCAGGCGCACAGGACTGGGCTGCACACCCTCATGCTTCCTCCAGCACCCACTTAGCTCAATGGGGAGAGCTCCTTGAAGGAAGGCTGTGATGAGGTTATGAACAGGATCTACCTATCTGGGAACTTGTATGGAAACAGGTTCTTCCATAACTCAGGATGACCTCAACTTCACTGTAGCGCCAAGGATGATCTTGAACTTTAGACCCCCTTGCCTCCATCCCAGAAGTGCTGGGGTTATAGGTGTGCACAGCCCCACCCAATTCTCTGAATGGTTTAATTTCAAACTGCAATTCTGAATTGTAATCCTGCAGAACTGAGCATCTGTCTATTAGGGTTACAAAGGCTTCTTGAATTGGAGAAGAGTTCTTAATAAAAGAAAAATAGCTAACAAAGAAGGGGAAAAATAATACCTATG
>NC_022031.1:14930781-14937502 GCF_000317375.1 Microtus ochrogaster | reverse complement strand
GGACCTTTTGATCCTCCTTTAGGAAAAGCAGTTTAGAACTATTTTTCCAGGGCCAAAGGAGCCAAGGCAGAGTGTGTTTCAACAGCAAGCACTACAGGGGTATAAGTCAAGGAAATCTGTCTGCGTAAGAATAAATTCTTAACCCTATTTGTGTTTCTTTCTTCTTCTTTTTTTTAAGTTATATTTTACGGATAAGTGCTTTGCATTTATACCCGCAGGCCAGAAGTGGCATCAGATCCCATTATAGACGGTTGTGAGCCACCATGTGGTTGCTGGGAATTGAACTCAGGACCTCTGGAAGAGCAGCCGGTTATCTTAACCACTGAGCTATCTCTCCAGGTCCCGCACAAACAATCTGTCATCATCACAACATTACACTAACCATGAACAGTGCTAATGTTTTCCACCAAGGCGTGGGGTTTTCATGACAATTCCTCTGCAGCAAAATCTAACGAGTTGGTGAAGTTGGAAAACCAAGAAATGCAGCTCTTTTTCTGAACATTTGAGACATGGGGCAAGAAAAGAGCAGACTTCATGCACCCTAGTTCTCTAGCAGGGACTGGTAAGCACCAAACACAGAAACTTGGTGGCCCAAAAAGTTGATCCAAACTTGGCAGGTGCAGCTAGGAAACCCAGCTCTACTTCACTGAAGATTACCAATAGGCAAGAGTCCAGCACTGGTCAGTGGGGGGCAACTTCATCAGACTCTGGACCGAGATGGCAGAGGTCTTCCAGTCTCTCCTCATCTCTTCATTCTAAGGACAGAAAAACAGACCCTGAACACACACACACACACACACACACACACACACACACGCTCGCTCTCACACACCTCACTCAACACTCCTCCTGAATTTTGTGCCAAACTCATTGCTTGGCAAAGAGAAGGGACAGATGACTTGGAGTAAGACTATCTACTTCCTGGTCTGGTTTCACTGTGGACGAAGAATAAATGGCCCCAATAGGCTCATCTGTTTGAATGCTTAGTTCATTGAACTGTTTGGAGGTGTGGCTTTAGTAGAGGAGGTATGTCACTGGTGACCATGCTGATGTTTAAATAGTCTCATTTCCCAGCATCTCCTCCGTGTGGATAGGATGTGGGTTCTTAGCTGTTGCTGCTGCTCTGCCTTTGCTCCGCCAACATGGACTCTAACTCTGGAACTGTAACCTAATAAAGGTGTTCCTTAATGAATTGTCTTGGTCATGGTGTCCTGTCACAGCAATTGAACAGCCTGAGGAAGTGGGACTAAGGGGATCTTTAGTCACATATTACCCTGACCAAATAACTGGAATTAGAACCTTGGCCTTCCTTTATGCTATCAAATAAAATGATCAAAGATGGGGTGCAGATGGTTCATGTCTATAGTCTCAGCGTCGAGGCAACTAAGGAAGGAGGGTTGATAGGAGTTCAGGCCTAACCTGGTTTGAATAGTGAGTTCTGGCCATGCTGAAGGACAGAATGAGACCCTGTCTCAAAACCTGTCAACAAAACCATGATAAACTCTGCACGGTGATTCATGCCTGTACCTCAACACTCTGGAAGCAGAGGCAGGAGAACTAGATCAAATTCAGGTCTGAACTACGGTAGTGTAGTTCCAGGACAACCAGGACTGCACAGTGCGACTCTATCTTCAGAAAACGAAAGATTGAATGAGAATGGGAAAATACACAAAACTCAAAAACAACAAAACAATAAGAACATGCTACCGGCATATATACTAGCAAGACTAGGTTGATGTTTCTACTCATGGAGCGCTACAGTTATTCCTTGGGTGTCTATCCCTGGTGTTTGGTTGTGGGACACATACACACACTATGAATATAAGTCTGAATCCGCAGTCTCTTATATAAAAGAGTACACATAGTGTTCATATGTAATGTACACATATGTTTCTGTACATATTAAATTACTAGGCTGGTTGAAACACAAATCCAATGCAGACGCTATGCAGATAGCAGTTATATCTATCTAATATAATCTATCTAATAATACCTAATACCTAGGGAATAAATGACCATGAAGATAGTCCATGTATATTATGTACACAGGATATTTATTTTTGAAATATTTTTGATCCTTAGTTGGTTCGATATGAGGGTACAGAATGTACAGGTAAGATGAACCAAATCACTGCACATATATAATTGAAATTTAAAGTAACTATAATTAAATGTTAACAACCATAAATGAACAATAATAAATAATATTAATTCTACTTGCCAGATGGTGCTGATTTAATGACTACGAAATAAATTTATTTTTATCAGGAATTAATTAGGTTTCTAAATAAATTTTAATATTTATTTTAATTTATGTTTATGAGTGTTTTGCCTGCATCTATATATTTATACTGTATGCATGCTGGAGGCCACAAAAGTCAGAAGAGGGAATCAGAGCCCTTGGAATCGGAGTTACAGAGGGTTATGAGCTACAATGTGATTGCTTGAAACTGATCCCTTCCCTGACAGGACAGACAGTTTTCTTAACCTTTAAGCCATCTCTCCAGAACCAAAAAATAGTTTAATGAATTTCTGTTGTGTATTTAGTGCTGTGCCTAGTTACAGTAACAGTTATGAATTTGGCATACGGGCAAAAATATCTGTGAAATACATTTTCTGGTATAGATGATGTCACTGAACTGTGCCGGTCTTCCTACAGTGTAGGGGCGCAAGTTTGACTCTGGGTGTGCGTGTAGCAAGCATGGACTCAGGCTATCTCATTCTCTTTTCAACTCCCTGTAACAAATTGCTAAGCTATCATTTTCGGCATATGTAATCAAAGTCTGTGCTGATACGGCTTAGAAAAACCTTTGTATACGTTTTTGCTCAACCGTGGACAAAGGTGTACATAGAAACAAGTGTGGAAAAGTAAAATCTCTTTGCAATCTAGAATCAGTTGTTCAAACTAGCCCAAGAAATAATATCTTGTGGGAGAAACGCCTCATCGATTTTCAAGAGAATACATCCCTCTTATTAGATGCAGAAAGTACCCATACTTCAAAGGCCTGTTTTTCAAAGAGTATACTGAGGTAGACACTAAGTAACACACTCATAGCCAGCAAATGGTGTCACCTGAAAGTACACCATCTGCCCTTAGCAGCATGTCCATAGCAGTGTCCAGAAACATGTAGTGTTACCTCGATGCTAGACTATGCCAACCTGACCACAGACAGAGAGAGCATCCTGCATCACAGTCAAATGCAGGATGCTTTTGTTAGGGAAGCTGAAGATTGAGCCTAGGGCCTTACTCATGCTGAGCACACACTCTCTTCCACTGAGCCATGCTGCACCCAGCTTCTCGTCTGTACGTTTCTCCTTCAGAAACTCTCAAGGAATAGATATGTATACATGTACATATAATCATCTATGTGAAAGTTCTAGAACTTACCAAGTGTCAGGATGAGAAGCAGAAGGGGTCCTCTAAGGCCTCATGCACGGGCATACCAGATCAGAGAGTGGCATCAGGAGTTCAGCCACTCTCTGAAGGTGAAGAGAAACAGTGAGGATGGGGTAGCAAGAAGAAGGTGGCACAGAAACATGCCAGTACCAGAGGCCCTACCGCAGAAACCTCAGCATAGATGAGATGCTTAGGGCCCTAAGGGTGGCTCCTAGAACTGCCCACATTTAACATGAACTCCAAAGCCAGTCCAGAACAAGAGATTACAGGTCTGTGGGGGCAAACAAGTTGCAGCTATGGCCTCTGGGGGTCCCTCTGTGTAGATAACATACAGTTGCTCTCACCCGAGGAGCGGTAAGAAAGCTTGAAGTTTTACATACGATCACTCTTAAACACTGTTGTTTCCATGAGAAAGAACTTAAGGGGAAAGGAAATAGTGAATTGTTAAATGGTGTGTGATTTTCCTATTCTATCCTGCTATTTCCTCATCTAACTTATGCACTGTACACACATTACCCAGCCCCTCCCCCGTGTACTTGTTAAAATGTGGTATGCTAGGCTTCATGAAATAATGCATGGACACGAGTGCTGCTTCTTATGCTACGTGTCTGCATTTGCTTGGGACACATTTTCACCTGTTGTAAATGCAGAACGGAAACAAACTGAGCCTCTTGTAAAGGCTTCCTCTGCTACTAATCAAATAACAATTTTGGAAATATCCTAGGATTCTGCGTGTTTCCCTTAAGAATAGATCCCGCAACCTGAAATTAGACGTCCCTCAACTTTTAAATGTGAGACTCCCTGGAAATCTTTATGAAAAGGGATTCTCCTTTATTGGATCTATGAAATTCAAACAAAGAATAATATGAAATGGTATTAATGGGAAGCCCTTCCCTTAAAGGAAAGGCAAAATGGAAGCTTCTCGAAAAGGGCTGAATTACCCGGTGTGCTTCAAAGAATTAATGTGTGCTTGCCAGAAGATTATTCCTCGTGGTATTCTCCTTTTGAGGCCGTGAGAGCGTGACATCTGAGAGACGGGAGACATTGCTGACAGAAACGCCGTGGCTAACACCTTTGTTCTCCATCCCAGGTGCCGAGGGCCAGCCGCCATCAGCTGGAGAAGGTGAATCTGGCAAATGACATGAAGGTTCTTCAAGGCAGACTCATTGCAGGGAAGCTTCAAAGGTATGCATCTGAGTTTTCTCTCTTAACTAATTGAAGTGGGACACACTTGAGCGGTGTGTCGACGGGAAAGTTTGGGAGCTAACAGGAACCCGAGTCCATGGTCCTACCCCTTCCTATGCCTTTGTTCATCTTGGCAGGGAGAGCCAAAAGAGGCCTTGGATTTGGCAGTCAGGCCATAACATGAGTCCTAAAGAATGCCACAAAAAAAAAAATAGGACTCTAAAGAGTCACATGACTTAACATAATCTGCTTGTTCAAAAGTGAGCTCTGCCTCACAAGAGTCAAGAAATGCATGGCGGGCCAGCCCCCTCAGTCACCCCGTTGTACTGCAATGTCGGAAATGGAGAGATGGCATCCATCCTGTTCACAGCTTGTCTTCACATTTTCTGGCCTAGGAAGATAAGTGTTAGCACCTAGAATGTCATGGGAATGAGAAGAACTGTGAAGACCTGCCACAGCGACTAGACATTGGTCCCCAAAACACATCCAGGAGTTGAATTCACTCCAAGGAGTTATCCCTCAAGTGTCCAATTCAACCCCAGTTTAAGCGTATGCAGTAGCAACTGCTGAGTTCCCACAGTAGAAACTGTTGAGTTCTTTCGGTCTCTGATTTTTTTTCCTCTTCAACATCCATCAGCCTTTGCTTGGTTTTCCTTCAAAGACTTGCATTGGCTCAGGTTGTCTTGGAAACAGTCCCCTAGCCACCAGAAAGCTCATGAATCTCACACAGGGAAATAAAACAAAGCGAAATCTTCTCTTCTGCTCTGTCTGGATTTCAAGTCTGTCTTCGGAGGGTGTTTTATTCAGTTCCTGTGCATGACAAGTGAAGAGAGGCATGGCCAGAGTGTCTGAGCACCCAGGGTGACTCCCCTGTCTCAGTATTCCATCCTAGAGACTTTCCAGCAGGCTTTCTCTGTCTGGGAGCTGATGGGGAGGGATATCGCTATGACAGGTCACTCCACTAGTTAACTGCGTGTGGAATCCATAGGGAAGGGAGATTTTGGAAAGGAGCCTTCCTATGTCAAAGCCGTCAGCAGCTGGGCGAGGTGGCACATGCCTGCAGTCCCATGATTTGGAAGATGAGGAAGGAGGATTGAGAGTGGGAAGTCAGCCTGGGCTACCCGGCAACACCCAGCCTCTATTAAAACAAATCTTCCTGCAAACAGGGGAGGAAAACATTCCCAAGCTATACACGTAGGAGAAAGTTCTGGAAAAGAAACCACAACCTCTCTAGAGTTTTCTGTTTCTCCAGTCAGTTTGCCAAGCATCTCTTTGTGACCCTCAAGGCCTGCGGGTCAGGTTCTCAGGGACCAAGGTTGGCCTTGAGAATGATGTCCCTGAGAATTAACAGTGGAAGATAATGTTCAGAATTACAGAACTAATGTTGGAAATCTCAGCATCGCCCGCTGCTTTCCAGCTACCTCATAGCATCTTCGGGTGGTCCATGCTAGGAAATGGCCTCTTTTCTGGAATTTGGTTCTTTTTTTTATCTGACCAGTCACCTTTCATGTCACACTTGCCTCTTTTTCATGAGAAATTTTCCCCTTTAGGCGTTCCACCCTTTTCAGTTTCCAGCATTAGTCTTTTTGTGAGGAAGTAGGCTGTTTTCTGTTTTACTGGAACACAGTCTTCTGTTCAGCTTTAACATGAAGGACTCGCATTTCTTAACAACCTGCAGGCTCCCTGTAGAGTTGCTTTCAATCAATCTCCTTTCTCCATATTTGAACAGGAAAATCCAAATTTCCGCTCTGAATGGCTGTCCCTCCCAATCATGTCTGCATTCATGAGCCTCTCGTTCAGGGAGTTTGGTAGAAAGAAACGCTTCCTTTTAGAATGGATCTGGACAGTTGGCACCATTTTGTTGGCTACTGAGGCCTCAGAATGGTGGCCTGTGGCATTTCCTTTGCTTCTCTATTCATGCTGTCGTGGATAGTGTTCTTTTGCTTAATATTCCTCAGCATCAAGAGCTACCTGTTGAGAATAGGGAGGTATCTCAGCCTATAAGTGTTTGCTTTTGAGACCTGATACCTGAGTATGATTTCTCAAACCATGTAAATGTGAAAAAAAAGAGGACACTCCCCAAAGTTGTCCCACACCTGAAGTATGTTCATGCCCCAATAGCTATTAAGGTTAAATAAA
>NC_022031.1:14929156-14930561 GCF_000317375.1 Microtus ochrogaster | reverse complement strand
ACACACACACACACACACACTACCCTCTTGGACTAGGGATGTAGCTCAGTGCTAGACCACATTTCTAGCATGAGCGAGGTTCCGGTTCATTCTCCAGCATCACTAACTAAACAAATCTGCTTCTCTGGTTCTAGAAGTTGGTATTTTCTCCAAGATACATAACACAAACAACAAAACCAAGAGACACGGTCGGCAAGCCTCCAGCTCCTGCGGACCTGGTGTGTTAGTTGCCTGGCTTGTCATGCAACAGCACTCTTGAGAGGAACAACCTAGGGGAAGGCAGGTTGTCTTGACTCACAGTTTCAGGTTAGCATGGTCGGGCTAAACAGCTGCAACAGCTTCATGCTCTGTGGGGCGAGATCTCACAGAATAACTTGTTCACATCTTGGCAGTTCAGGAAGAGAGTTTGTGTGGAAACCAAATTAGATGTCACCTTCAAGGCCTGTGTTAACTGCTAGATGGTCTCACAGACAGTGTCAGAATCTGAGGACAGAAGTGTTTAAACACTGGGCCTGTGAAGGCCATTTCACATTTAAGCATTACTGTTGGATTGCCAGAAGATTGACTTTTTTTTAAATTCACCTATTTTTATTTTATGTATATGAGTATTTTGCCTGCATGCCTGGTACCCACAGAGACCAGAAGAGGGGTTGTGTTCCCTGAAACTGGAGTTGCAGGCAATTTTGAGCCACCATGTGTGAGCTGGGAATCAAATCCAGGTCATCTGCAAGAGCAGCACATCCTCTTAAGTGCTGAGCCATCTTGGAAAAATTAGAAATTTTTTTCAAATTGCTATTGTGTGTGTGTGCGTGTGTGTAAGAGAAAAAAGAGAATAATAGGGTGTTTATGGGTGCCATGTGGGTGTGTCAGATAGGTTGTAATGTGAAAGTCACCAAAAGAACCCTGAAAACTCTGTCTCAGGACACTTGGGAACTTCTCAGTGTTCACATAGAAAGTGTTTACATGTGGGAACAGATTATTAACATCCACTGAGCACAGTTCCCAGCTAAAAATATGCCTGCCCAAATAGAAATGGCTGATACTGTCCCTTCTGGGCTCTGACATGGCACTGATAGACAAGGTTTGGTGCACCTAGGTGTGTTAACTTACAAAAAGGGTTTGGCTGTTTATAAGGAAATTAAGACTTTGTGTCTCCCATAGCGCAGGCTGGCATGGAACTCACTGTGTAGCCAAGGATGACCTTGCATTTCCTCCGATGTGTTGGAATTTTAGGAGGGTTCCTCTAAGCCCTATTAAAAAGTCCGAGGATTGAACCCAGAGCTTTGTGCACATAAACACATAAACGCTACATCCCCAGTCTTGACAACACCTAACTGGAGTGGAAATCAAAAATATATTTTCTATATTTACTCTGTGTGTGTGTGTGTGTGTGTGTGTGTGTGTG
>NC_022031.1:14904447-14929056 GCF_000317375.1 Microtus ochrogaster | reverse complement strand
TGCATTTAGGACTCAGTTCTTTCCTATTACCACATGGGTCCTGGACATCAAACTCAGCTTGTCAGTCTTGGCAATAAGTGCCTTAATCCAGATGAAACACTTTGCTACCAAGGTAGGACATGTTTTCAAATTGTTTATTTGTGTGTGTGTGTGTGTGTGTGTGTGTGTGTAAGAGACAGAGACAGAGAGACATAGACACAGACACAGAGAGACAGAAAGAGACAAAGGATACCACATGGGTACCTGGAGGCCAGAGGGTATAGACTCCCTTGGAACTTCAGTTAGACAGTTTTGACCCATCATATAAATGCTGAGAATCAAACCTAGGTCTGCTGGAAGAGCAGTAATTGCTTAACCACTGAGCCATTTCTCCATCCCTCCCCCAACCCTATCCTTACAAGCATGCCTAACACAGACAGCTCTGTGCTTGTGATACTTTATTCTGTACAATATTTAAAGTCACATATAATATATTAATTTAAATTTAAGTGACTTTACAATTTCTCATCAACTATACTATTAAACCATATCTTTTCAAAGAGCCTGAAATTGATGCAGACTGTAAACACTGTTAAAATCATTCCTCTTGGTATCCAGTAAGCACTTAATGCTTCTCCAAATTCATGCCAATGTATACATACTCTTGTTTTATGAAGACTCTTTCTCATTAAAGGAGGCAACAGAATGCTAATATTATTTAAAAGTGCGCGTTAATTGTAAGACAGCATAATAGCTGCCATGAAATTTTAAAAAGCATTAAAAGAAAACAAAAAAATTACCCACAACTCAAATACACCAGTCTTCTCTGTGTGAATATACATTTGGGATAATAACAGAAAATTGCTGCTGTGTGGCTGCTTAGTTTTAACTCTTTGTTTTTCGATGTTACCCTGCTGGGGATTAATTCCTGCCCGAGCACTTTAGCTTCCTCCAAAAGCAGCAATTCTACACCGTAGTGTTCAGCATCGCATAGAACTGCACACAGGCGAGATGGAGAACTTTAGTCTGATGGTCCTTCTTTTGGTAGCAAACAGCTTACAGTTCGTGCATCGCCTTCTTAGTTCTACTTGATTGGGCATAATTCTCTTACCTGAGCCGGGACACATATGTTGCTTTTGCTTTTTCCCCAGAAGACACAACATTCCAGAAGCACAGTGGATAGGAAGTCTATGTGGCTGTATTCCAATGCTCCATTGTTTTTTCACCCTTTGGAGGCTAAAAGACTTTGACATGTGACTTCAATAAAAATCTATGAGAAAAATCTAAGAAAGGAAAAGTCACCCATATTTGTGTACATATATGTAGATTTTAAGCAGGTCCCTTTAGGCAGTATATCCAGTGAGCTTGCAGGGTTTCCTGGGTTTTGTTTGTGGGGCTGAGGATGCAACCCTCTAAAGGTGGATCTCTCTACACTGGACTCCACTTGAAGCCTGGTGAGTTTGCATCCAAAGAAGATAGTAGATACCAATGGGATGAGAAATCTGGTTCCATTGGGTTGTGCCATCGCTAGCTGACACAACTTCTATTCTCATTTAATAAAAACCTGTCCCGTCATTCAACAAGGCTCAGCAGCTCTGGCTACCAATAGAACAGCGCTTTGTTTTACAGAAGGTGGAGGCCAGCTACAGGGACTCTGCCCGGCCAAGGAAAGCCCGTCTGCCCTTGCTGTAATGATACATTCTGACAGGAAGTTAACAGGAAGAGCACATTTCCCTGTTGAGAGAATGCAGTCCAATTATGTTGAGGACTGGGGCTGTGAGACATCCACAAGTGACCATCAGGAGAAAAAGAATGAGATGATGTCATTCTTTGCCAGGACAATCACTGAAATGAAATCAGGTCATGCAACAATAGTCTGCTTCTGTGCTTGGAGCCAGAAGTCGTTAGAACAGATTCCTGTGCTGTGGTGTTTCTCAGAAAGCACCTCAGGACCGCTACTCCCGTGATCATGTCTCCTCCTAAACCCTGAAGGCACACGAGACAAGCAGACTCTTTCCATCTGATGTGAAAATGACCTACACTGGGGTCTGTCACTTGTTTAAGATGACAATGTCACCACTCACTACAAAAAAAAAGTGACCTGATTCTTACAGCATGTTTTCTATAGAGAAACAAGCCAGGCACACAGCTTGGTACCAGACCCAGTGTTTTTAATCAGGGTTCCTTATTGTCGGAGAATTCAGTTCAGAAGGAATGTATTCCTCCGTACACAGTTTCAGGAAGTCACTTTCTGAAAAGAGGCACTGCCTCGTGACGGGCTAGAGCATTATTTCAGGGCGTACCAACTCTGCTTACAAAAGAACCGTTTGGTCCGTGTGGCTCATCCCATGTTCCTAGTTTCAGTGTCCAATTTGACCTCATTTATCTGCTCAAATTTCACAAGAGTATGTGATACTTGCAAGGCAAGGGTGGACTTTCGGAGAAGCCGTGCCCAGAATAATTAGGCAGAAAGGTCAAACTGCTGTCGCTTCACTGAGAGAGCTTCAGAGAAATTAGCCATCAGCCAAGACTTTTCTATGTGGTTTTACAGTAAAAAGGAAAGACTTTGTGCAGGTGCCTTACTAAAACATGTAGCTTGAAGACTTTGCAAGGTCTTCAGGGGCGTGAATGTGTCCCGGTTCTTGTGTGTGCCGTAGCGTATGTGAAAATCTTAAAGAAAAATAATAACGTGGGAATTCATCTTCACTTTGTGCTTTTGTTCTTGAGTTCCTCGGGAGTCTCACCTTGTTATCGAAGGTTTGGAGACATTGCGATCTCTGTGAGGCAAATGTGTTTGAAAGCCCTTTTGGCTACTGCTACCGAAGTGCAAAGAGGGGCGTTTAGATAGAATTGTATCTTGGGGCTGATGCTAAAGCAAACAATACCACCCATATTTGGAAATGAAAGGCAGGTTAACTTGAAAAGATTAGTTTTGTTTTTATTAATGTGTGTGTGTGTGTGTGTGTGTGTGTGTGTGTGTGTGTGTGTGTATACATGTGTGTTCAGGTGCTCAGGGAGATCAGAAAGGGGAACTGGGTTCCCTGGAGCTAGAATTACAGTGGTGTGAGCCTTCTGATCCTGCTGCTGGGACCTGAACCCAGGTCCCCTGCATGAACAGTAAATACTCTTCATCGCTGAACCATCTCTTCAGCCCCAGGGCAGTTGTTTTCAATTTAAAAAGTGGATAAATATTTCTGAAAAACTGTCAGCACTATCATAAGCTCCCAAATTTCCACTTCCGGTTTCCTTCCTATTTGTTCTTGCATGATGTCTCAGTCCCTTGTTTAGCATCAGCGGATACCAGCATCTAAAATGCACTTAGCTCTTTCTGCAAATCTATTTACAAACCAAGTAATTTAGTCCTGGCGTCTTTTAATGAGATGCACAATAAAATTAATTTTAAGAGCTATTAGCTTTTACATTTTTTTAGCAATAAGGGAGTTAGTGGCTTGATGGATTTTTGTATTCTGAGGAGAGAGAGAAAGAGAGAAAGAGAGAGAGAGAGAGAGAGAGAGAGAGAGAGAGAGAGAGAGAGAGAGAGAGAAGCCTAAATGCTCCAGGTATTTAATTAATCCATCCTCATCCTATAATTCATAGGCACCTAGTCCAGCCAGAAGAGCCTGTGTGATGGTGCTTAGCACTGCATGAGATCTGGCCAGCTGCCATTCTGAGTGGTCAGTACTATGCTATACGGACCACAGGGACTTTGTCTCCTGGAGATAAGAGTATAGAACTGAGAACCAAGAACGCGTGCTGGATCTGGTGTTAGGCACTCCGCCTCCAACTTTCTAGGGAGTTAGAATGTACTTTTCTCATTTCCCATGGCTGGGATGTTGTAAATAAAGAATGCAAAAGCACTTTAGGGGGAAGCAGCCGTAGGAAGCCACTCAAACCTAACCTCCCGCTCTTGTTGTAAAAGACTAAGGCACTGTGTGATCATCATTAGCTCTTATCAGAATGTGTTGTTCCCAGCACCTTATTGCCCCTCATTATTCTTTTAGTTCTATGTCTGTCTGCCGGTAAACTAATCCCAGTGTGCGTTTTTGATGGCTGGCTCATATTCAAAACTCTTTGGCAAAGAAGAGAAGCCATGTAATCCCCAAGATTCCAACTCCATGTTCAATGCTAGAGAATAGAGAACTCTAAGTCAATCAAATAGAGTGAAGACTATGAGCTTCAGCATTGGAAGAGAAGAGAATTGGTAAGGATGCACATGTGGTCATAGTTGTTGAAGTCCAGCTAAGGATTGGCTCCGAACAGAACGTTGGGAAGAAGACTGTGGTAAGACCAACTCCCAGGGGAGAAGTTCTGCTTGTTGATTGGCTCCTGCCACCCACTAAAAATGGTTGGAAGACCATCTTTATCAGGATCCTCTGACAGACAGATCCTTACCCCCTCCAACACACAAACACAACTTAAAAAAAAAATGACATCCCCTACCCTGCTCTCAAGTGTCTATCATGGACTTTCCTCCCAGGGAGATGTTCGGTTTTCGTGTTAGCCTTTCCTACCCTCAAGCACTGATTCACAGAACTCCTTTCAAATTGATCACATCCAGGATCTCCACTTAGCAGTGCTGACACGTCCCTTCTGGGTGAAAAGAGAGGAATGCAGTTTATAGTTCTCATTTGGAAGTCTACCCAGTTTAATGAATTTTCTCCCCAGGTGTGAAAGGATTAAGGCAGAGATCACGTGGCATGACTTGCATATACATGAATGAGCATCCGTTCTAGCAGCAGTTAGCCCCTCAAAGTGACAGGCAAGAATTCTGACGATCAAAACATTGGGCTTTTGTTAAGCAACAACGCATAGGCAGTAGAGCCTTGCAATTGACCTGGTTATAATTAGACTAGGATATTGGCTTTTGAAGCTATCTAGAAATACACACGATGATGTCCGATGAAGTGGCATATAAGGAACCCTTCCTACTTTAAGGAGACTTCAGGAGGGTTGCAGAAGTGACCACCTGCAAAGATGTCTTTTCCTGAAATCCAAATCCTCCTCTTATGTCCCTCATTTATACTGACCTGTGAGATAAATGAACAGAGATTAGGAATGCAGATTGCTGCCTGCATTTGGATCCCTGCATTGCTGTTTTCTCACTGGGGCTTTATTTCTTTGTTACGGGTCAGATGGGAATGTCTTTCAAAAACTTACTTGCTGAAAGTCTCAATCACATCCTCAGTGTGATACTCAGAGGTGGAACTTCAGGAAGTGATTAGATCATGAAGCATCTGGCCTCATCAATGGGTTAGCCCATGAGTGGATCCATATCTGATGACGGCATTGGAAGCTTTACTGGAGGAGCAAGGTCCCTAGGCATATGCCCATGAAGGGTAGACATTATCCCTGATCCATCCTTCATCTTTCTCAACCTCTCTCCCTCACCCTTGACGTACATCCTGGGTACCCTGGACTTAGAGACTTTCCTCCACCACCATGGTCTTGCCTTGTCACGGCCTCAAAGCAATGGAATCAATTGGCCATGAACTAACTGAAGGCGCTGGCACCCTGTACAGTGGAAAATAATCTTCCTCCTTTAAGTTTCTCGCCTTGGGGATAAAACAGTGACCAACACAGAAGATTAAAGGCAGATTAAAAGGTGGGGAAAGAAGAAAGGGGTCCAAGTTACCACAAAGGACTGAAGAGATAGGCAGATGGACGGGGCTTTGATGGACGAAATGAGACTGAGGATGGGAGGCCCTTGGACCGCTGATTAAATTAATTATGAAATTATAGTAGAAGAGTGAATGAGGCAGTGAGCAGGAAAAGAATCTGCTTGTACATTGTGCTTCCCTGTCAACTTCCGCCTTTGCTTTATTCGCCATGCTGGAGGTTCTTGTCATCCTGGTGCTGGGAGAAGAGGAAGTGTTCCAGGGATATGCACAGTGCAAGGAAAAATAAAATTAAAATTTAAACAAAGAAGGTTCTGTATACAGTTGTTATCCAAAATGCTTGTCCACAAATATAGATTTCAGAGGTTTTTTTTTTTTTCTAAATTTGGAATAGTTACATACATCGTGAGATCTCAGAGGGGAGGCTCAAGTCTAAACACAAAACGCTTTATATTTCACGTAAACCTTGAACACACAGCCTGATGGTAATTTCTTACAATATTTTTGATAACTGTGTCTGTGAAATAATGGCTTGAATTTCTGCCTGTCATGTAGTGTGGGTGTTACAAGTTAGAGATTCTGAATTTTAAATTTATCAAAAGGCTATTTTTATGGCACTTTCTATACTCTTGTCACCATGTTTATAGCTGATTGACCCTTTGCCTTTTTCGGTAATTGTTTCTTAAAATATCTTTCTGTTGCCACCACTTTCTTCTGGACTCCAACTCCAAGTGTGTCACAGAAGCTACTGCTGCAGTCACCCCACTGTCACTGAGACAAAATTCATATTTTCAAAGACTTCTGCTCCAGGATTGCATTTTTTTTTTCTGTTTGGTGTTTCTATCTGATTATTTTTACCAGGGCCATAAAAAAAATTTATGGTCCAATTTTTCTTAAAACTTTTCGTAGTGTTTAAGATAAGCCAGGGATATCCATATCCCTGGCTGGCCTGGAACTTTGCATAAACCAGGCTGGCCTCGAACTCCCAGAGGGTCGGCTGGCTCTGCCTGCTACGTCCTGGCCATACTAAGCTTCTGTCAAATTCCTGAGCAGATATGCAACTTGTATATGCAACATGGCGAAGTCCTCTCCTGGGCTAACTCTATCTTTTCTATCCACTTCTCGCAAACTAGAGCTTTCCCACCAGGAAGCACTCTAACCCCACCTCCCTGCCCACCACGTTAGATCCTAAACCTTTTCTTTTCTTTTCCTTTTCTTTCCTTTTTTTCCCCTCTTCCTTCCCTGGGATGGTGGGGACTGAAACCAAGGCCTCACACGCATCCACAGTACTTCACTGAGCTATGTCCCTAGCCTTCCTGGCTCTTTTAACTTCTCTTTAAAACAAGGCCTCCCTACATGGCTCAGGCTAGCCTTGGGCTTCCGACCCTCCTGCTCCCTCCTTCTGAGCAGCTGGGGTTAGAGGCAGACCCAGCTTCTTTATTTCCACATTTCTATTGACTCCACCAACTGATCTACAGCCCTAACCATGATTTTCATCTTGTCCCCTTAGGCACTGAGATCCTTACAGGGAATGATGGGATCTCACTGAGCTCTGCATTCCCCATGAGAACAGAATGTTTAGCACATGACATACATTATAGACAACCTTGAATGAAGGAAAGGAATGACTGTTGTCAAAGCTCTCCATAATGGTGGAGGTCTGTATATTCGGGGAGTCTGATCTAAATGCCTATGTGCTTTTTGTGACATGTGCTTGTTTTCAACAACAGAGAAGTCTATTGAGCAACCAAGGCTGAGAAGCTAGAAATGAGTGCTGGGACTCAACTAATTCTGTACTAAGTTTACTAATAGTCTTCATAACCCTACGACTGCACCCAGAAGAAAAAAGTCATGTTTCCAGGGATGACAGGACAGTGATGATGTGAAGCTGGCAAACGGAGCGTCTGCCTTCCGGGGTTTCTGTCTCTAACTATGAATAGCAGGATTACAACTTTGAGAGTCTTCCGAAGTATTTTTTAGTTAAACTTGGTTAGCCTTTTGACTGTCTAGCTTGCTGCCTTCCTATGTCAAAAAGTCAACGCAAAAGAAAAGTTAGTCAAATTGCCATGAGTGACAGAGAAGGAGAAAGAGAAATTCGTCCATTTTTATGGCCAAAGATTTTTTTCTAAAATCTTTTCTAAGATCTGCTTGTTTTTATTTTGTGTGTATGAGTGTTTCCCTGTGTGTGCGTGTGTGCACAGCATGATGTGCCTTGTGCCCTTGCAGGCCAGAATAGGGCATCAGATGTCCTGGAACCAAAGCTATGGATCATGGTAAGCCACCATGTGGGTGATGGGAGCTGAAGTCAGGTCCTCTGCAAGAGTGGCAAATGCTCTTAAGCTCTGAGGCATCTCTTCAGCCCTCTAAAATCTTAACAAAACACAATAAAAATAGCTTTCATACAAAATAACATCTATAGCTGAAAATATATAGGATTTATAGAAGTCTCTTAAAAATCAGTGATGCAAAATATCTCTAAATATAGGCACATCTTTTTTTATCATAGCTTCAACTCATTGCTGAAGGGTCCCTGAAATTCGGAAGTATTCCAACACATGCCACATACTTTGTAGTTAAAATCTTGTTCTTATAATATTGTTATGACACAGCCTTCAAATATTTAATCTCTCTTTATGTATAGAGCAGTGGTTCTCAACCTTCCTGACGCTGCAGCCCTTTAAATACAGTTCCTCACTCACGTTGTGGTGACCTCCAACCGTAAAATCCTTTTATTGCTACTTCATAACTGTAATTTTGCTACTATTATGAATCATATTATAAATATCTGATATGTAGAATATCTGATATGTGACCCCTGTGGGGTCCCGACCCACAGGTTGAGAACCTCTGATCTACAGGTGTGTTAAAAATCATTTGTCCTTCCTCCCACCCACCCCCTGCTCTATTTCTAGCCTCTTTCAGTTTAATAGCGATATTTTATGTCAAGGACGTCTGCCCTGAGTACGCTGTCTGCACTTTTGGCTTCTTCTAGTCATCTTTTAACTCTGTCCTTCGATTACACAGCCTGCCAGGTGGAAGTAATAATTTGACCTCTTCATGGATGTTAAGACCCCCGGCAATTCTAACAGCAGAGCAAAAATCTAGTGTGTTATTGTGGCACACATTTCAATGGAATGCTTGTTCTGTTTCAGGTCAGGGGGAAATGCCATTAAAAGAGCAGAGATTTAAGTTCGTGGTTGCAAAACTGTTTAAAGCTAAGGGTTTAATTTCACTTTGGTTTTTTTGTGTGTTTTGTTTTGTTTTTGTGTTTTTTTTTCCCAAACATTCTCCCCTTGGTTTACATTGCCCAGTTAAGAATTTAAATGGAGGCCTTTGCCAAAGCCTCAGGTTCCACCTGGTTTGAGGTTGAAGCCACATGAAGCCACTGCATTTTGCATAGTTTCCATTTGAAATGATCTAGCAGCTGGGGTTCTCTTTCAGGGTGGGCCAGGCTTGCAGGGAAACTTGGCCAAGTCTTTAGATGAACCTGCTTGAAGTTTTGATTTTATATCAGACCCTAAAAGGAGGCCACTCATCCAGCTCCACCTTTCAAAGGCTGCCATTGTAATGTCCCCAGAGTGTGTATATTCATTCCTTCCTAAGAGCGAGGTGTAATGACACTTCATAGAGGAAGGTGGGGAGCATTTTCCAGCCACTTGGCCTTCACTCTAATTGGGAAACCAGACGGGCTGGGGAACCGAGCTCTGGTGTCAGGCAAAGCATTTGGAGGAAAGAATTTCTTTTGATGTCTCAACAAAAGGATTTTCAAGTAAATAGCTCAGAGACCCATTTAATTCTTTTTTTTTTTTTTGGCTTTGTTTCTTCCTTTGCTCAAGCATTCATCAATGCAACCGATATTCATTGAGCATTGCTACTTGCCAGGTGTGTTTAAAATGCCCATCACGGTGACAGAATACCTGAGGAAACCAACTCAGGAAAACGCTTTGTCTGAGCTAATGGTCCTGTGTTTGGGGCCTGACTCAGGAGAGTACTTCAAGCCAGAAGCATATGCTCATTACACATTTGGGAAAGGGATCCCAAAGTTCTCGTTCAAAGAGAAGTCTCAAATGTCCTAGCTTCCTCCCCACTAGACTTGACCGCATGAAGCTTCCATCACCACCTGGGAACACTTGAGATGTTCAACAAAACCTTCAGCATAAGGCCTTTGGAGGATGTCTAAGAATCAAACTATGGAACCAGTCAGGGTGGTGCATGCCCAGAATTTCAGCTCTCAAGAGGCCAGATCGGGAGGATCACAAGTTCAAGGTCGCCCTGGGCTACATAATAAGAATCTGTCTAAAAAGCAAAAGGCAAAACAAACAAAAACAGAAAAAAAAATCAGACTATAGACTATGCCAAGACTTATTCTAAGAATTTGAAATGTTTTAGTGAGCAAAATATTTCGACCCAGGACTCTGTGGCTATCACATTCTAGCAAGAGGAGAAAGACAACACACCTAATTGTATCTGCCATATATACATACACACACAAATATAATCTATTAGAACAGAGAGCAAAATTAAGAACTAAGGTAGCTTGAAATGCTAAAAGGGACTCAGCAGGAGGGTAGGGAGGACTTGTTGAGAAAAGATTTGAGCTTAAAGAAGGTAGAAAAGTAACAACCCCCACCCCTCTCTGAGACATGAGTTTCTCTGTGTAGTTCTGCCTGTGCTGGAACTCACTATGTAGACCACGTACTGCAATTAGAAGTGTGTGCTACCATGCCAGGCTGCAGCCAAGCATCTTAGAGAAGAGAGACAGAAGAGTGACCTAAGAGCTGGAGGGATGGCTCAGTGCTTAAGAGCATACACTGCTCTCAAAGAAGAACCAAGTTCGATTCCCAGCACTCCTGTTGGCACTGACAACCACTTATGACTCCAACTCTAAGGATTCTGAGTTCACATGCACATATGCCCCCTTCCCCAATGCACATACACAATTAAAAATAATAAAAATTAATGTTTAAAAGAGAAAGCACCCCAGAGAGAACAAAGACGAAGCTGGAAACCTCACTGAAAGAAGGGGCGCAATGCAGTATGGGAGCCACAGAAGGATGCTAAACAGAATCCGTGCACAGGGCAGTGGCAGGAAATGATGTCAGAGTCACCACAGGCCAGCCCGTGACCCATAGGCCATGGGAAGACTGGGGCTACTTCTCTGATAAAGGCGAAAACAATATTGAATATCATACAAAGGAACAGTGCATCCAGACTTCTCTTTCCAGAGGCTCTCTCTGCCACGCTGGAAGCAGATGGTAGCTGAGCAACAGCAACAAGAAGAGATTTACTATGGGGCTATTGAAATAGATGAGAGACCTTCACACTCAACTGATAGTAATAGAAGCAGCGAAAATAGAAACGGGCTGTTTGTAAAGAACGAGCCAGCAGTATCGCCCAATCAATTGGATCTCACGTGAAAACACTAGAGGAGGGAAGGAGAGAGGGAGAACGGGGAGGGAAGGAGAGAGGGAGGGAGGCACTGACCTCAGGAGACTAGTGGTTTCGGTAATTGAATTGGAGACGTCTGTTAATCCTGAATGGAAATATCATTAGGAATTTAGATTTACGAGTCCATATTCAGAAAGGATGGTTGCTTTTGGGAATCATTAGCATGATGTCTATGGTGGTGCGGAGGTTTAGACAGAGAAAAGAGCTACAGTCCTCTCCCTGAAGTATCCAGAATTCAGAGGTAGAAGAGAAGGAAGAGGAAGCCAGGTGTGGTGAGGAAATAATCACAGTCTTGGTGCTGAGGAGGCTGAGGCAGGAAATCACCAGTTCAGAGACACCCTGGGCTGCAGGGAGACCTTGACTCAAAACAAGCTAAATACATTCAATGAGAGATGAAAACAAAAGCCAAGGGAAAATATTAACAAGAGCTCTGGGGAAGTAGGAAGAAGAGGAACAAGCTGTTCCTTGGATAAAGGAGCACAGTACCTTAGGAAGGCAGCATCGATTCTGACAGGTCCTGCATGACTAAGACTGAGCGATAACTACTGGACTTTCCTACCTGTAGCTCACCATGGGTGGTACATAGGAGCCCAGCACTGGCGGCATTGGGAAGAACCTGCTGGAAGTGTAAGATGAAATAAAGAACAAGAGCAAAGGCGAAAGGATGGCGGCTCTCACAAGAATCTTTCTGCCAGTGACGAAGCAAAATGGCACAGGGCCGCTAATATTTTTAAATGAACATGAGTTTTTAAAATGGAGCGGGTCTCGAGAAGTGGTTCAGCAGTTGAGAGCCCCTGCTGCTCTTCCAGAGGAAGCTAATTAAGATCCCATCATAAAAATAAATCTTGAAAAAATAAACCAAGAAATGGCAGCATGTTCATACAGGGATGTAAATGGCATTGTTTGTGGGGCAGGGTGGGGGAGTGTAGTGATGAGGCTTCTGTCCTGCCTGGTCCCACAGCCACTAAGTTCCAAAGAAACACACAGAGGCCTATGTTAATTGTAAACTAGTTGGCCTATTAGCTCAGGCTTCTTATTAACTAACTCTTACATCTGAAATTAACCCATAATTCTTGTCAGGGGCAGGCACAAGAGATCCCTGGAGTTCAGTGCCCAGTCATTTTAGCTGAACCAAGGATGTCTGGGTTTGCTGAGAGATGGTGTTCCACAAAGTGAAGAGTCATCAAGGACACCCACCTTCAGCCTCTAGCCTCCACCTGTGTGCATACACACCCACATGCACATGTATGAACATGCACAAATACACACACACAAATACATACACACACGCATGCACATAAGGACTGATCAGAGAACAGGATGCGTAAAATTGAGCTGATGAGAAGAGGCAGGAGTTGTGGTCCAGATAAATGCTAAGTGCCCCTTGGAGAAGCTGAGAAGAGAAGCGATCTAGGAGAGTTGGGGTGCTGCTGATCTCTCAGCCAGTTTAAAATCTGCAAGCCCTCAGGCATGGGTAAGGCTGGGAGGAGTGAAAGAGAGCCTGGAGAAGGTCAGTTTACACCTGAGGAGCACATCCTGGGCCAGCTGATACTGGGAAGAGATAGGCTGTGGAATCCAATGATAGGAATTAATTGTCTTGTAAGATGAGAAATAAGAAGGCAATAGACTTCAGGAAAGCAATGAGAGAAATGGAGAGCAAGAGGGAGGGGTAGGCAGCAAACTTTAAGAAAGAGTTGGTTAGCATGGCACTGATACACCCAACGTCGGGTCAAATCTTCTAGATAATTTAAAGAAGATAGTAGAATTCAACAGAGACCTAGGTAAATCAGTGCATTATATACACAGTCACAGTTTGCGAAAGTGAAATTTTTTCCTCTTTCCTAACCCAGAATTATTAAGATGCCCAGTAACTTATTCTTCTGGTTATGCAGTGAAATACACAGTAAAAGCCTTTGAGAGATGCTGAGTGACAGGACAGAAGGAATCCAGTTCAGGTATGGGAGGGATAGGCTTATTTGATGGCAATAATGAAGCAAGCATCTTCCCTGAGAGAAAGCAAAGCTCTCTGAATGACGCTGGATAGTGGTTTCTAGGCAGAACACTGGTCTGATTACTCTTCTGCGGCTTGACGTCGCCTCTTCACTTCAACAAAAGATCATTCAGCACAGGCCTTCTTTCAATGATCCCTGTGCGGGCTTTATTCCCACAAAAGCCATTCATGGCATTTATCCTGTGACTGCAAGGAGGATTCGCCACAGCTTTGGAGCTTGGTCATTGTGCCGTAGTTCACTCTTGGTGCCAGAGAATTTTTACTTAATTGTCTGGAAATCAGCAGCAGCACCGTGGGCCTGTTCTGTACAGGTCCGAACCTGCAGACACCCAGAAAGTGCTCAGTGGGACTCAGCCTTCAAGTTCAATTTCTTAGTGGCAAAGAACTGTGTTTTCATTTGGAGTCAAGTGGAGAAAGGTGGCCAGGTAGGATTTCCCCGGAGTAATTTTTCTTTTCATGTTTATGAGTCACATCCTTGCCTGTGGTGAGCAGAGGCCAGGATGACAGCAGGTGGCTCCTTTTAAAAATCCCTTTCTTGTTCTAGGAAAGCAGGTAGGGAGGGGGAAAAACACTCGAATGGGAGAAAGGATGTTAAGTGGAGAGTTTACTGGAGTAGAATCTTACTCTGTACTTTCTTATAAATGGCAATACTATTTTTAAAATACTGCAATAGACTTTACAGTTAGGTGACATGCTCGATAGCTTTGGTGGACTTTTTTCATAGCCCACGGAATGGTGCTGGCCACAGCTAATGTGACTATTCCCATCTAACAGCATGATATAGATAACCCCTTCTCCATTTGCCCAGACACTTGTCTCCTTGCTGAGTCTAGAGCCCGTCAAGTTGACAATACTAACCAGCACACAATGCGTGCTTTTTGTTGTTCTTGTTTCTTTGGTGTGGTTTTTGAGATAGGATCTCACCATATAGCCTAGTTGGCCTTGGGTTCACATCAATCCTCCTGTCTCAGTTTCCAGAGTACTGAGATCACAGACACGCACCACCCTCTGCTTTCAATCTATGCTTTTATGAGCTGGGCATTGACCTGGATACTGGGTAAAGGATGTTCTACAGGTTTTGGGCTGACATCCTAAAATGATCATGTCGTTGCGATGATGTCACTTAAAGCTATCGCTGCACAGGAAGGGCACGGAAGCCCTTGCTGATTGCTAGGGACTGTGAGTGTTTTAGGGTGGGTGAGGGGAAGATGAAGAAGAGCTCTGAGCACTTGTCACAGTTTCTCTGAGACTCCAAAAGGTTCCTAAAGAGTCCTATTGTTTGTTCGCACATACTTCTGAAAGGTGATTAGATATTAGTGTGAAAATTAGCAGGATTGTCTCCCAGAACTGAAAAGTTTGAAACTATAATTGATAGCTATGCAAATGCTTGGCTCCTGCAGCTGTCTCTAGCTTTGGAGGCTTGCAGTAACAGCAAGTTCTGTGGACCTTGCCACCCAAGGCTTGTAAATAGAGTACCCCGTGGGTGGCTGAGTTCAGGACATATAATGTCCAATCTGGAAAGAAAGAGAACTTCCTTCCCAAGGCTGCTGACCATGTTTAGCTATGAAAGAATATTTAAATTTGTGGACACCAGCTAATGGTAATCCCATTTCCTGGGAAGGCTGAGGCAGGATGATCCAGAGTTTGAAACCAGGCTGGACTATGTACTAACACACGTATCTAAAACTCTACTAGATTTATGGACTCATGCTCACAAAGATGAATCTATCTTTTCTTGGTTTTCATTTGTGTTCATTGGCCAGTCTGTTGGTTGGCTATGTTGTAAACAATTTTGAACATTTTTTTAATTCATTGAATTTGTTCTCTAACAATTCCATGCATGTGTATAGTACATTCTGATGACTCTCAAGCGACAGGCCCTCTTATCTCCTTCCCAGGCCTTTAATGCCCCCTCTTCCCATGTCCCTTTCCCATATCCATGTCTGCCTGCTCTGTGCCCCACTGGATTTAACAAGGACCAGAGATTTGGATTCTCCAGTGGAGCCTTGTGGGCTCACCCATGGGTACACAACTGAAAACAGTGTCTCCCTTCTCTAGTGGTTTAGCAAGAAACAAGTGGGGCCCCATGAGCCTCTCTTCCATCTGTGTCTCACTGTTAACAGTCCCGGTCTTATGGATGTCTAAGTACAGGCAAACACAGCCTCAGTGGATTCCAGGTTACTATGGTTGTATCTTGTCCAGAAGATGACATTTCCCAGCCTGTCTCCTTATCTTTCTGCTCTAACAATCTTTCTGCACCCAGTCTCGAGATGTGAGTATGTGTGGAAGTCAGACATGTGATTCCCTGGGATGGAACCCAGGTGGTCAGACTCAGATGCAAGCACCTTCCCAGCTGAGGCAGCTCGCTCGCTGGCTATATCACCTAATCCACAGTTGTACATTCCTCCCTAGGGCCTATGACCTTCCCAGTCGTGTTTTGTTTTGTTTTTTTTTTTTTGGGGGGGGGGTTGTTTTGTTTTTTTTTTAGTTTTTTTAAAACAGGTTTACAGTAGTAGGCATGACTTCCCCTGTGGAGTGGAAATCATATTTAACCCATAACCATATTGCCCTGGTTGGCCCAGTGGGCACATCTTGCTTGGCAGGTTGGTATTTTAGTTCATAGAGTTCATAGCTGACAATTTTCATGCTTCCATTTCAAGCTTTTCGTTCCAAGTAGTCCATAGAAACACTACCTGAATTTCATTCCAGCTATTAGATTAGCTTTACAAGAAAGCTAATGAAAAAATGATAACCGATTCTTGTGTCTAAAGGGGAATAACTCAGGATAGTTTAAACAGTGGGAGGCGTGTGAATAATCCTTGTTTGTCTTCTGCTAACAGCTTCATGTCCTTGCCTTCTCTTCGTGTTTGCTGGTAACTGTCTTTATCATGCACCCCAGGCTGGGACTGCAAAGGTGCTCACGCAGCATAGACATCATGTACTCCAAAGTGGTGTCGATTCAGGGCTTTGTTTTAGATGTTTGCCATCAAACCAGAGGCCCAGTAACTTAGGCTAGAACCAGACGATTGCCCTACCACGCCCCCCCCCAAAATCAATGAAATTATTCCTAATGATATTCTGCTGTACTCTTCATGAGAGAGGCTTCACACAGCAAATGATAAGAACAGAGGCAGACGCCTACAGTCAAACATTAGATAGAGTCCGTGGTTCCCCAGGAGGAGGAAGGATTATAGGAGCCAGAAGAGTCAAGGACACTGAAAGAACATGATCCACAGAATCAACTAAGCAGGGCTCATAGGGACTCACAGAGACTGAAACAACAATCTGGGAGCCTATGTGGGTCTGAGCTAGGTCCTTTGCATATGTGTTATGGTTGTATAGTTTGTGGGAGTTGGGGTGTCTCTGATTCTTTTACCTGCTTTTGAGATTCTTTTCTTCTGACTGGGTTGCCTTGTCCAGTTTTGATGCGAGGTTTTGTGCCTAGTCTTACTGCATCATGCTATGCTGTGTTTGGTGGATGTCCCTGGCAGGCTTGCTCTTTTCTGAAATGGAGGAGGAGTGGGTCTGGGGAGATCGGAAAGGAGGGTAGGAATTGAGAGGAGAGGAGGGAAAGAAGCTGTGGTAAGGATGTAATTTATGAAAGAATAATTTTTAAAAAGTGTACTATCATATTAGCAACTTGAAAATTGAGTATAAACAAAAAGGTTGCAAAAAATATTATAATAGGAAAGCAAAATTCTACCTTAAAGATTGTCTCCTTGAAATCCTTAAGGTAGAAACCAAAAGAATACAAAAAACCTGTAAAATCTCATGTTGCAGAGAAACTGCTGAAAAAAAAATAAGGCTATTGGCCAGTGGCGCTCTAGGGAAGAAGCAGAGGTCACCGAGCACAACGGCTCGGCAAAGGGGATGAAACTCCAAGACGCAGACTGACCAGAGCTAGGGTCTCAACAGGGGAATTCTGTGCAGATGAGGGACTAAGCATGCACCAGCTTTAGTTTACTTAAAATACCAGTTATGCAGAGCCCGGAGCTGCGGTGTCTCCACAGCGAGCGTTTCTCCACATGGTTCTTTCTGATAAATAATGGTTAAGTGGAAAGATGGACAGACAGGTAATAGACAGACAGACAGAATTCATGGAAATTAAACAACCATTATCCATACTGAATTACAGGCTTAATAATGAATGAGAATTATTGTGTAGTTTCTGTCCACTTAGCGTGAATACAGGTGTGTGAGAGTGTGCGGGAGGGGGAGTGTGTGTGCATACACTTGTGTTTCTTTTCCTTTAGAATTTCAGGGAAAATGGTGTTTACATAACAAAATTCTGGGCCTAGGGCTACTGCTCAGTGTATTAACATTTACTTTGCCTATGCAGGGCCTAGGGTCTCTCCACAACACCACAATAACTAAGTAAACAAGTAAATAAATAAGTTAGTTAATTAACAAGTTTCTGTGTATGTCACTAGGGGAAGGACAAAAAGAAAAAGGATGGTGGTCATTTGTTGGGAGTTTGATTAAAATCTTCACCTCTACTTTTCTCAGTATAATGTCTCAAACTAAAGGAAATCCAGCTTTTCGAGGATTTTGTTTTAAGTTTAAAATTTTTAACTGCTTCTTGCTTTCCCAGCAACCCTTTCATGCCCACCGCTTCCATAGTCCCTAATCATTTTCAATCCTCTTGACCTTTGCCCCTACATGACCTTTAGTGCCCTGCCTCCTGACCTTAAAAGTGCATAGTTCAGAATTTCCACCTGCTATTTGATTCTGGCTTTGCTCACCACTATATCCAGCTAGAACAAAGAGGGTAGAGGCATACTAAGACCTCCTGCCCCCGGTCAGCCATTCCTGACCTGGGACGCTTGGGAGGATGGGTGGCTTCCATTCTCCCTCCTCTGACCGGCTAGAGATGGGAACAGGAGATTGTGGATTCTGATTTGTTCTCTCATAAAAGAAGAGAGAAATGAAAGCCAAACTCCTAGAAACTCAGCACTGTGCTTTGCAGTAAGAATGACTCTTGATTTATTCCCACAAAACTGGGTATTTTTTTAATTGTATACTTGTAAACTCTGGGTAGAAAACCAGAATATCTGACTATACAAAATTTGGCTTAAAAAAAAAAGTCCAACTTTGGGAATATACTCCTAGAATAAAGAATCCTCGCTAGTCATCTGTCCCAAACAAAACCGAGTGGCATGCAGTCATGGGGAAGAAGTGAGGCCACCAGTGTGTGGCTTCGGAGCTCTCCACCCTCGTGTGACATAACCACAGATGGAGAAACAGAAACAAACAGGCAGGACAGCTGAGGAACCACAGTGGGTCCCCCAGCTTGCTCCTTCTTGTCTGTTTCAAGTTTCAAAGTCAAGTTGGACGATGTGTGAGCTGACTAGATGGAGAGGGCATGCGTTCAGGAGTCATCAAAACACAAATAAAGAAACCACAACGGAGTTAAAATGGTAAGGCTGTGAAAATAAATTCGTAATAAAAATAATACTCAGAGGGGGCATTCCATGCGCCAGCTGGTGGCCTAACACTTTGCACATGCTAGGTCACCGAAAGCTCACAAAACCCATGAGGTAGGCACGATTACCCAACTTTACTATTAACAAAGCTGGGATTCAGAAACATTAACTCATCCGAAGTCTCTTAGCTGCCAGCAAGTGGCTAAGCCCACACCAGAGCGCAGGTTGTAGGAACGCCCCAAAGCACGAGGATTGTAAACCACCATGCTCTGTGCTAATGGTCGTCTTGGACATACGAAGAGAGGCGTGGAGGCTGAGGGAACCACTAAGAAATTCCTTTGTGTTGTCCCTGAAACAATGCCAACTTTTAAGACCTCGTTCCCTAACCCCACAGATTATCAACAGCTCTGTTATCAACTAAAAACTTCAAAGATAACCACTGTTAATCATGAAGCTGATGTTTGTCAGAGGCTTGTAGTATTAACTATAGCATAACCGCTAAATGGCTTAAAATAGCACATTGATTATCTGGCAGCCATTGGACAAATCAAGAATTTGAAAATAGCTTAGATAGATGTTTCTAGTTCAGGGTCTTTGAGAAGACAGTCCAAGACATAGATCAGGTCTTGAGGGTTGGTTGGCTAAGAGGACCCTTCTCCAAGGTCATTTACCCAAAGCTGGACTTGGTGGCATACACTTATCATCTCAGTACTTGAGAGTCTAAGTCAGGAGATTTCAAGTTTGAGACTGGCATGAGCCACATACCAAGACCCTATCTCAAAGAAACAAAATCCAGAATCAAGATGTATCCATTCCAGCAATTGTTAAGTTGGTGCTGGCTGTTTACAGCTTTATGCTGTCTGAACTTCTCCCCTGGGCCACCCCAATGCTCTCAAAACAGGATTTCCTCCAGAGTGGGTGACCCAAGGGAATAAGACAGAACCTGCCAAGTTTGTTAGGACTAACCTTCCAAAAGTACTATGTGTCCTTTCAGCAATAGCCCAGCCATGGCCAGTGTCATGTGAAACTATACAAAGTAAAGTCACTGGGGACCACACTAGGGGCTGGATACCATACCTTCAAGTTCATTAGCGGTTTTATTATTGAATTGAAACGATTTTCTGCTTTGGTTCAAGTTCAGCAGAGAAATGAGACATTTGCTGTAGTATATGCAGTAATGATTGCTGCAGGCAGTTGACCTCAGTGTCTGTCCCAAGGAAGTTACAGCTGAAGGACCCTAGTAGATTCCCGGATTGAGCAATCTTCTTGCCCTACGATGACTGTGACTTCAAGTGTAAGGTTTGCCTGTGGTGTCAGGCTCAGAAAAGCGCTTAGCCACCGTGGGCTTTCAGCAAACAGAGTAGACATGCTTATGACTGTTGTCCATATTCATTTATTTGACAAATATTTCTTGAAAATGTGTTGATGGGCAGAGCACTGTCTGCACAAAACCTTACTCATAGTGGGCCATTGGGAAGGCTCTTGCTACAATGAGTCTTTTAGATAACTAAAATTATCTCAATAAGTCTTAAATTTATTTATTTTATATGTATGAGTATTTTTCCTGTGTGTGTGTATCTACCGTGTGTGCCTGTTGCCCCCAGAGATAAGAAGAAGGCATTAGATACCCTAGCACTAGAGTTATGAATGATTATGAGCCACCATATGGGTGCTGGGAACCAAATCCAGGTCCTCTGCAAAAACAAGAACTTACATTTTAACCACTGAGCCAGTCCTCCAGTCCCAAGGCTCACTCCCGTAAATGACAAAATGTAAGTATCCAGAAAACTAAAACTTATTCATTATCACATGGTAAAGTCTGACCTGGCTGCACTCCCCACTGATGACGCCACAATGAAAAACTACCTAACGTTATTTCCAGTGGTTCTTGGTGAATCAAGATGCCATGTGTGCTGTTTGGTGGATGGTACCTCTGCCTAGAAATCAGCACAGCGTCATCTTCACCCTCCAAGGGTCGTGTGTGAGCACATCAGCGGGTTCCCTAAGCCGTACTGTGCAGACTGCCGTCTGCAGCATCCTTCGTAGTCATGTTTGTGGGCCCAAGACTTGTGATGATGGTAGTTAACATGGAAGCTGAAAAGCTGGTGCTATTAGGAGAGAGAAGGTCTCCACAGGGACACTGCATCTTCATTTGATCATTGAGGGATTTTTTTTTGGGGGGGGTTGTTTCTTGGGAACATTTTATAAATAAAAGCACATTATAGTCACAGCCCTTTCTTTCTCGTTGTCACTGCCACAGTGACATTTGCCTTTCACTTCTGTTTATGTAATGGCTCCATAGCTCGGGACCACAACAGGCAAGAGGGCCTGTTCTAAGCTGATTAAAGAGATTGCCACCCTCAAACCACTGGGGCCAGTTGTGGAAGTTCATGTCCTCTCCCGAAGTGACAGCTTCCCAGTCGCAGGCAGATTGGACTTTGATGGGACCATTACCCATTTCAGTGGGATTCCTAGGGCAGACAGTGGGTGGGAGGGTGCAAGAATAAGAAACAATGCCTTGCTTTGATTGCAAAACATTGGGGAACAACCCCCATCACACTCTTTAATGAAAAAGAGGCATATCCTTGTTTTTATTGTACAAATGTTTTGCCTGCATATATACCTGCTCACCAGATATGTGTCTGATTCCTATGGAGGTCAGATCACTTGGAACAGGAGTTGCAGGTAGCTATGAGCCACTTTCTGAATGCTGGAAATTGAACCCAGGTCCTTTGCAAGAACATCTAGTGTTCTTAAACTCTGAACCATCTCCTCAGCCCCCAACATCTCTTTTTTTAAAAAAAGTTATTTATTTTTATTTTCTGTACATTGATGTTTTGACTAGATGTATATCTGTGTGAGGGTATTTGACCTTGGAGTTACAGACAGTTGTGAGTTGCCAGGTAGGCACTGGGAATTGAACTCAGGTCCTCTGGAAGAGAAGTTAGTGCTCTCAACCTTCGAGCCATCTCTCCAGCCCACCCCTCTTCATATATTTTAAATTATAAAATTAGCCTTGAAGTCTTTCATATAATCTCCCACTTGTACTACTCATTATAACTTGTTTATGCATTGCTTGAGCATCTCTTCAATAATGTTTCTAAACTTTAATCTTTACTAGCTCTTAAAAAATTTTTCCAGATTTCTACAATTCTTTAAAAAAGGAGGAGTGTGGAAAAGAAGGAGGGTGGTCACACATATTAAAAACGTTGCCAGTAATAGGCAAACAATAGGTCCATTGGCATTGTGAAGGACAGGTCACTACTAACCCCTCCTCAAACAACAGATTCCTCTCTTGTTCTACTAACTGTTGGAAAAAAATCTACTCTTAGACAAGAAGGAACAGGTTCCTTCAGCACTCTCTAAAAGGAGACAATGTACAGTGAGAGCCTTAAATGTGTTCTGCAGGAAGAAATTGGAAGGAAGGAAGGGAGGGAGGGAAGGGAGGGAAGGAAGGGAGGAAAGGGAGGGAGGGAAGTATGAAAGTAGGAAAGTAGGAAGGAGAATATAAGAGAAAACTAACACGGGCTGGGACTCTAGCTCAGTGGTAAGGCTTTTACCTGATATACATGAGGCTCTAGGCTCCATCCCCAGCACCATGATCCAGCCAACAGAAGGAAGGAAACAAACACAAACAGCTAACCACCCCTTTGCCCTGTGACAATCACAGATTTATTTCTAACTAGGATAAGTTTGAATCCAGGTAAGATCTACAGATTCAAACTGATGACTTGGGATGTATTAATAATAACATCTAGTTATGAATTAGAACCTAGGTTGGAGCACTTAAGAAGACTTTCTTGGCCCTTATTTTCCATAATAAATTCTTCTATGTGTTCCATTTTGTAGAAAAGCTCTTGAAACAGTGACCGCTGGAGCTTTTGCCTCGGCCTGGCCAGAGGATGTAGGCAGTGTAAAATGGCAGCATGCGGCTCTGAAGACCTTTAGGTTTTTCCCCAAAACCCACCAAGTTGGAAAGACTCTGCTTATGATCTGTTTACTATCAGTTTGTCTCTACTGTGATACTAAAATCAAAGGCTTGTTAAGGACAGCCCATCCCCCGACCGCACAAACCAAGTTTAAAAGGCAAACAGCAGGCTAGGAGGAAACATTTGCAAGATTGACTTGCAAAGTCAACCGCTTTTCCTGGCTTGAGGGAGTCTTACTCTTAGCAATTATGGTAATGATGGAAACCCTGGTATGGAATGAGAATGAGGAGGCCTCTTTCAATGGGTTGGGGAAATCTGTGTTGATGCTGTTATTGAGGGCTTCATGATGGAAGTTCAAGTGGAGGCCAAGCACATCCTAAAACACATCTCACATTATTGAGCTCTGGGGTTTGCTTGCTTGCAATTCTTACAGGAAACAGCTGCTAATTAAATAGGCACTCTCTAAGGACCAGATGAAAACAGGAAAATCCAGGAACACTTCTAAGTGATGTGCTTAAATGTCTTTAATATACTATTACATCCTCAGAGTCAAATGGCTCTTTGAGAAATTCTTTTAAGAGTATTAAATGGTTCTGAGTCAAAGTCTTTTTCTGGGTGACCTTGGATTAGCTCAGTCTTCAAGGAATTATATATGTGTCACAAGAAATGAATCTTGGTGTACTTGAAGATGCCAGCAATGAAGAATAGGGATGTATCTCTGGAAACATAGCCAGGCATAGAGTTTTATAATAGTTAATATTCCTCCTAGGAAGGTAGAGATGCTGCATCCCGTGACTTCTACCATTTTCTTACCAATTCAGACTGACATATTGGCAAAGTCAGTTTGATCTTCCAAGTGTCACAAAATGCACTTCTGTGACAAATAGATGATTATAAAACTGCAGTTCCCCATTCATATGAGGCTTAGGGAAATGAGTCTAGATAGCAGTGTGTCAAGGCAATTTAAAAAGTTGATAAGACGATACATTCTCAGGCCTATGAAATGAGTGTGTTATATTGATAAAAATCCATACCACACATATTTTAAGAGAACTGCATTTTAAAGTTGCCCTAAAAAAATTACCATTTCATAGTATGTGAGTGAAAATTTTTACATCATTCATCAGAGAGCACGAAGATTAGAAATAAAGCCCTGCTATACTTCATGGATTGTTTCAACCAAGAAAAATTTAAAAACTAAATTTGTGTGGTCAGTATAGCATGTTCCTATGTATAAATGTGTGTATAATGTGTATTAGAATTCATTGGGATTAAAAAGGCCTTCAGCCCAAATCACCCTAGGTACAGAGAACATTTGGGTTTATTCATGAGAGTCCCTGGGAAGAAGACCCACATCCCGTGGGGCCTGCACTGGAGCTCAATGTAGGCATCTGCTCTGTGTTCCCCGAAACTCCTGGCTGTCTGCCACAGAAATCCCAAGTTTGTGTGCCTGTGTTTACATGTGGCTACTGCAGCTCACTTCCTGCCAGCTTTAGATCAGTAGGGAGCAGAGCCCTGGCTGGCTCCATGATGCAGACAGCAAAGCCTCCAGAGCAAGTCTCTCTGGTTCTGGGCATTTGTCAGTCTTTGAAGCTGTCACTTCTGCTGGGGGAATAGCAGGGAAATTTACTCCAAATCATGTTCCAGATAGGGGTATGTGTGGCTATTTCATTCATTCATAGTGAACATCAGGAGATAGCTGAACGTTCTATAAGTCTTTCTATTCATGTTGACTGTAGTTAACAGGACAGTGTGTTCTGGGTTCATCTGGTTGTGAGGTGAATGGCAAGGTATAACTTCTTAACCTGCCCTAAAGTGGCTACATTGTAAAATACTGGATAAACATGAAATGACTGAGCACGAACCCCAGCAAGGTAGTACATGCCTGTCGTTTCAGTACTCAGGAAGTTGAGGCAGGGGAATTGCATATTTGAAGTCAACCTGAGTTTCACACCGAGACTCTGCCTCTAAAATCTTCTTTAAAAAAAAAAAAAAATCAGAGGATGGCGCTCCAAAGCATAGACCTCCACAGACACTTTCTTAGAGTCTTGAGTATGACTCACCAAGTTCTGTTCTCTTAGAGCAAAGTGGAGGTGAGTTCACCACCATTTAAGTCTGGACGTCAGACACACAGGCTACAGAAATGTGTGGAGAGGTCCCAGCTGGAAAGCCTGGGAGACAGCGGAAATTCCCCCCTGCATTTC
>NC_022031.1:14888486-14904222 GCF_000317375.1 Microtus ochrogaster | reverse complement strand
ATCTCCCAGGCTTTCCAGCTGGAACTCCACTGAGGCAGGAGGCTTCCTGCGGAGGGACCCCAGCCCATGACTACCTGAACTGACTGCTAGTCCCTCCTTGCCCCACTTACCATACGTACCGTGTTGGGGAGTCTACTCAGCCTCTCCAGCTTCAGCTCCTCCAGGAAAAGCACGGAGGAACCAGCCCTCCACTTTCAGCTACTGCTGTGCGCCAGGTCTTATCACTAACGTCTCTGGTTCGTTCTCTACGGTGCTCGTCTTTCAGAGCATCTGAGGAAGGAGGGGATGAACAGAGCACACAAGCCCACCTTCTAAGAGCTGCCCTGTGGAAAGAAGGACCTTAGCTCCCACAGCAGGTGCAGGCCTTGATGTCTGTACACCCCCCCCCCCCGCAGTGTTTCATATGCACAGCAAGGCTCCTTAGAGGTTTGGTGAATGAATGTCAGAACCCTAGCTGAACCTTGCTTCTTATCCCTAAGGCAGCAATAGCTCCATAGTTGAAAACACCACATTCTTCTTAATGATGTCATCGTAAGATCCTATGGAATGAAGTGCTATTGGCAGAAATATTATTAAATATGTTGATGCCTGATATAGCCTCTAGTCTCTGCCATGTTAAACTGACAAAAAAACACTTAGCTTTTCCTTCTCAGTATAAATGTGAGCGTTTTAGGAGTACTTCATGAGTGTGAATCTTTCCAGAAGGTTATTTGTGGTAATTTCTCTCTCTTCTTTGTTTCTTTCTCAGTATATATCTCTCTCTGTCTCTTTGACTCTCTTTCAAGACAGTTTCTCTGCATAGCTTTGCCTGTCCTGAAACTATAGCTCTATAGACCAGGCCGGTCTTGAGCTCAGAGATCCTCTGGCCTCTCCCGAGTGCTGGGATTAGAGGCATGCCCACTCTGGGTGCTGGGGATTAAACTCAACTCCTGGGGCCTAAACAGCAAGCTCTTGAAGCATTTTACTGACAGAGTTATTTCTCCAGTCTTCTTTTTTAAAAAATAAAGAAAAATCTTAGCCTGTGAGCCTGCTCCTGTCTGGTTTGCTAGCTTGTCTGTTTTGAGTTTACTCTTGCTTCTGTTTTTCTTTGGAACCCTCCAGCTGTTGGTGAAGTCACACGCTTCTCTCATCTCCTCTAACAGGGTGTCTGGGAACAAAACCCTCCAGAAGGTTTGCAAACCATCCTACCACCCATGACTCTAGAGGAGGCGAAAGAATCCCAGCTTTAGACTGCTGCTACGCCCAGACCAAAACCACCCCAGCTAGACAGGGTATTAGTGAGTTCCGCAAGCACCCTTCTAGGAGAGAAAGGAGGGGTGATGTGTGGTGCCTGTGGGGAGCATCTTTAAACTAGAGATAGAGCATGCACAGATGAGAACAGGTAGAAATCCCCAACACTGGCCTTTCTCTTTGTGAACTTGTTTTTTTTTTTTTTTTTTTTTCCAAAACGAAGCACAATAAGCAGGTTTACCCTACAGCCAGATACCTCACAGTGTCCAGGGCTGTCTTTGAAAGGACAACAGTGATCCATCTGTCAGGGAGTTATATTCCCTCTGCACTCTCGGCCTTCACCCTACTCTCTGGAAGGCTGTGGGCTGCTTCTAAATCAAAATACCTCAGCCATTGCTCAGGGAGAGAACAACTTAAAAGTTACTAAATGGCTTTCGGAAAGATTGAGATAAAACCCAACTTCTTTTTTTTTTTCTTTTCTTTTTTGGTCTACGGAATGAAATAGTCTTGAAATTGAGGCTTACTGAAAAGAGAAAGGCAGGTTTCTAAAGATGAAAGATCTCACACTATTTGAAAAAGTATTTAAATGCTCCAATCTTCTCACAGCCTACAATGGTATGCAAATATGAAAAGATCTTGTCTTTAGGAGTTTAAATACGGCCGAGCATATGAAAGGCTGATTCATGTTATTCTTTCTGATGCTGGAGACTGAACCCAGGGCCCTTTGCATGCTAAGCCAGTGTTCCGCCACTGAATTCCACCCTCCGCTTAATAGTCAACTCACTTTGTAAAATGGTACAATTAGGTTGAGAAAATACCCCTAAAAGATGGTCTATCACCATCTAGGCCATTATTTTTTCCAAAAGTTCCTACTAAACTAGTTTCCATATTCCAAGCGAACTGTAGAGAGGAAATGGCTGTCCTGTGGCAGAGGGATGTACAGTCCCTAGAGGGTCTAGGAAAGGGACAGAGTTCCTAAGCAAGTGAGGTCAATGCATAAGAGACAGACAGAAGTTAAAGAAAGCTTCACTGGAGTCTGGATTTTCTTAGCACACCCAAAAGAACCCACCTTTTTAGTGGAGGTGAATCTGAGTGGCCAAATATCAGGAAATTCATTAAAGCATGAAGTGTTAGTAAGAGAGCCAGTGTTGAGAAGGCACTGAGTTTTCAGCAGGGTAAAGCCATGGTTAAGTCAGCACTGAAGCGTGTCCTAGTGCCTGGATGAGCCAAATAGTATTTGCTTTCTTCTGCCTTTTTTTATGCTACAGATTGAATTCAGGTCTCTCTCACACCGTGTACACTTTCCTCTGAGCGGCACCCCAGCCTCTAAGAAGAAGCTTACTTGGGCTCTTGATGTCAGTGCTCGTGGCTTGTGGTCTACCTGTGGCAATGGGCAAGTGTTGTCACAATTCGTGACAACAGGACTGTGTCTGAAGGGGACGGTTCACCTCATGGCAGCAGATATAGCTAAGGGGTCAGGATCCCAAGCTTCTGAGTTCAAGGTCATGGCTCCAATGACCTGCCATCCCCTCAAACAGTCTTTGTCTCCCAAAGATTCCAGCACTTCTCAAAGTGTGACGGCTAGTGACCGAAGTTTCAACACCCAGGGGAGGCATTCAAGATCTAAGCTCGCGCTAGCCATAGACCCACACCTTAGTTAGCATCACTCGTTCCTTTGTCTGTCTGATTTGAGACAAAGTCTCACTGCGAGGATCTGCTAGTCTTAAACTCACAGAGCTCGGCCTGCCTCCTGAATTCTGGGATTAAAGATGTGTGTATCACAACGGGCACGGTCACTCTTGATTTTGTCAGGTTAGCGTGAACCGAAGTTCTCTGTGATCCCCCTAAATCTCTAACCTGAGAAGCCCCTAACGTTTCCTATATGACACGGCCAAAGGGTTCTTACAAAGAGGAGTTTAAGAGAAACTGAAAGAAGGAAACAGATCTGTGTGTCTCTACAGAAGAGAATTGGAGACCGATTGGGGGTGGGGTCCGAGGGGAAACAGAGTGAAAAGCAGCAAGTATGTGTGCTAATTCCCACTGAGGTCAGCAATGTCAAAACCCCACCCTTAACCCGTGATACCAGGGCTGAGCTAGTCTTAGGGAGGAACTTGGCATTTCTACTGACAAGCATGATAGCTAACTAGATTTTTCTTTTCCCAAGAGAAGCCAGAGCTGTACAAGTAAGGGAGGGGCCCCCGCTTTGATTCCGCCAGATTATGTTAACACACTAATCCAAGATTGCCTGGGATTCCTCCCATGAGAAAACAGAAATACAGACTTGGCCTTACTGAGGGCATTTGTTTTTTAAATCAGACGTAGTGAGTACATCACACATGGGAATGTTGAAAGGGAGGACAGCTTTTTAACCGTCAAAGTAAGGACAGTCGTCCCGAACACGGACTTGAAAACCAAACACCAGAGTTCTCAGAGGAAGATGGATTTGCAAAGAATGCCTTTGCTTCTGAACATGTGTTAGGGAAAGCTAGCTGTTTGATAAAGTGTGCAAGAATGGTGAGGGTGTGTGTGTGTGTGTGTGTGTGTCTGTGTGTGTGTGACTGAACATATGTGTAGGTGACAGGACACATTTATGGACTTTTTTCTCTCAGTCTACTTTTATATAGGTTCTGGGGATCAAACTCGGGTTGTCAGGCTTGCACAACAAGCGTGTTTATCCTCTGATCCGTCTTGCCAGCTCTGACGTTTACTTTTTAGTAAACGTAAAAGCATAGAGACACAAGTACTTTAGGATTAGAACTGTGGGGCGACCAGTTTGTAGATTGCCCCAAACGCTCAAGCACCCGTTGTTTCTTAATTCTTCTCAGTCCATCACACTGATGCTGAGGAGGAGATGGAGGGAGTCGGGAGAGGGGGAGAAGGCAGGGTCCCATCTGATGGGGCTGAGGCCCCTGGAGCTGGACAGTCTCTTGGTTCTGTTGAATGGAGTGGTAGCCTGACAGGGTTCTTGACACCATCTCCCTTTAGCTCAAGACCCACAGTCAAATGACCTCCTCCTTCTCTCTCCTAACTCATTGATGTTGTGTCTTCTAGAAGTCACTACTTTAAAAGGCCAGGGGATCTGCAGACTGCAGAATGTTGGAAAGGGTGTGTCAGACTTAGGGTGTGTGTGGGTGACAGAGCCAAAAACATTTCTTCACAGGAGAAATACAACTTGTTCATTTGACTAAGTCCCTCCATTGGAAACAGAACAGGCATGAGGGAAAAACTGAAAGTAGTGAAAAATAATAATAAATAAATATGGATGGCCCAAGATGGCTGTTGAAGCTGAAGCCATGGTCTTTGCTAAACAGTCCCTACACTGTCATAAAACATGCCCAGTAGCCCCAAACAGCCTTCCTTCATCACTCCTCATTGGAGAGCATTCAGGTATGCAAACATATTTCACTCCTAGGAAGCTGAGAAATGGTACCTAAAACTGGGCATGTTACCACTACAAATTAAATTGGCTTCCTTTTATGAATGGAGAAGATAATGAATGATAATATAGGCAATCAGCAGTTGGTATTGTATAATTTAGAACAATTCTAGTTAAATGTGTTTTCGTTAGCAAATGGGAACAGAAATGGAAAGAGCTCAGAATTTTGTATAAATACAAAAAGTCCTTAGTGGTCACTCTGTCAAGTACAGTTTTGTGATCTGTGGTCAGGCAAAACGGTGATGTAAGGCCAGGAGAATTTTCAAGAAGAAAATGGCAATGCTCACTGCCCTCTCCTCCATGCTTCTAACCTCAAAAAAATTACATTTCCAAGTTTCTGTCTAATAGGAGAATGCTAGGTTGCCAGAAATCATTCCCTTCCTAGTTAAAGTTTGGTTTTCCATGTCTTATAAATGTGTGCACTTCGGCAGGTGTAATCAAACTTTCCTAATTACTTTTGTTAAAGCACTGTTTGAAATTTTAAAAACCAGCACACTCTCGAAGCTTTCTCCCAGTTATTGAATCTCATTTATTTTATAGACATATTTCCCCTGAAAGTTGTTTTATGTACCTTTTGTAAACCTGGGATTCTGTTAAAGGTGTTGAAATCATTAGGAGCAGCACTCCCACCCATTTCAGCAGACTGCCATCTCAGAGAAGTCAATATCTCTTTTTCTATGTCTCTTTATCTATTTCTTTGTGCTTTCGCCGGATTATTTATGTAGATGAGTAAGTAAGTCTGAAACCATTACTTGATGGAGTTATAGTGAACAGTGCCAATGAAAAGACTGAAAACTAGGGCAAAGTATATCATCTCTTTGTTTTGGTGTATGTGTGCGTGCGTGTGTGTGTGTATTAGATTAGTTTGGACACTTTCAACCTGTGTTTGGATGACTGTGTTAGTAATTATTTACAAAATAGCATGCTAAAATGAAAAGAATCTAATTGGTCAGGATAATAGCCACCCACTCCCAAGTCAGGAGACCTGAATGTGGATTTCAGCTTCAGCTCTCTCTGTCGGGGAGGGGGGGGCTAGCAGAGAGGGGTAATGATGCTTTCCTCCCAAATTGAGTTGAAAAATAAAGTTGATTAACTAAGTCAAAGACCTGTGATACATTGTGAATATGAAAGTTGTTTTTTTTCTGTGGAGAGAATAAATGTATGTTGCACTGGAGTATAAGATATAAAGAATCACAGGGCTGGAGAGATGGCTCAGAGGTTAACAGCGCTGGCTGCTCTTCCAGAGGTCCTGAGTTCAGTTCCTAGCAACCACATGGCGGCTCACAACCATCTAGATAATGTGTTTCGGTGCCCTCTTCTGGCCTTCAGTGCAAGCAGAAACTTGCACATAATAAATAAACCTTTAAAAGAAAAAAAGATATAAGGTATCACTTCAGCATTTCACAAATCGGACTCAGTTGTTATCAACCTGAAGTTAGGCTGATGATGCTAACTGGTTGCACAGCACAGGAAAGTACCAGCTGACACATAGTTGCCCAGGAACCACATCGGACTCTCATATGATTTGACTGGCAAGTATGTTTTCTAGCTTTAAGAGATACATGCCAGACTCCAGTGTGGGTTCAGAGCACCTATTAACCTGAATTGAGTAATGGACAATTCAAGGACACCTTGCTCCTGCAGGAAGTGCGAGCCTGCTCTTCTGACAGGATGAAAGCCGCTGCCTGCACACACTCTGAAACTGCGTTACATCCGGTGTTGTCCGTAAGTATCCACTCCACGGCAGCACTTTTCTCAATCATGCATTATCTCCCTAATGAAGTGCCTTTCACAGGTGCTCAGCCACGGCTGCTCAATTAAAATGTTTATGGAAATTAGAATAAATGGAACTGAACAAGAAGTAGCAGGTAATGTGACTGTGTACTCCAGTGTCTGGGGGCGGGGGTGAGGGCTTCTGCTGAATGTGGAAAATTGCAAAGCAGGAATGTAGGGATCTGTCTTTCCTGGCTTCATTTATTTAACACTCTCAACCAGCTAGTAAAAAAGTAGGCAAACATGAAGAAAAACAAGGAGCCTCGAAACCCCATGAAGGCCCCCAACTCAAACGGCATCGTGCTATTAACCCTCCAATATGCGGTGCTTGAGAGAGCTGTCCACATCTGTTCCTGGTTTGAAGCACAGGTCTCATGATACCTAGCCTGTTATCCTTCTGTATCTCTCAAGCATGTTGGAAGGAAGATAGAGGGACGTCATAAGAGGCAAATATGCTAACAACAAGAAGTGATCATAGACAGCAAGTAGACAAAACAATACCGTGAACACTAAAGAATTTCAGTCTCTCTGATGTCTGTACTTGACATCTAGTTCCTAGTGCCCTTAAGGAAAACTTGAAGTATTACAATCATGATGTTAACAGGGAAGACCTAGGTCCACAAAATAGAGCTGCCGTCTGCAGTGTTCCGTGAAGACTGGGAAATATGTAATTAATTTAAAGGAGGATTGGTCAAGTATATCATTGTCTACAATTATCCCTGATCCTCCTCTATCAGAACAATATCCCCACCCAGGGAAACAGAATTTCTCCCCAATCATCTTGAGTGCTGGACCAATGACCGGCGCACAGGTGTGCTGGATGCACAGCCCAGCAGATGCACGTAGTAGCATTTCCAGGTTCTGTGGCGCGCTTGTCACAGCGGTACCCTGAGAATGGCACTTTTTGCCTGCTGTCTGCTGCCTCCTCCGGAGTCACTCAGTGAGAGCACATGGCAGAAGTGACAGGACCTGGACCAGGGCGGTTACGAACTACACTCGACAGTTTCCAAGTAACAAAGTAAGGAGTCATTCTTTGTCACACAAATTCTACTTGAAAAAGGGTCCCTTCCTGAAAATGGTTCATTTTAGTTTGTTCTGAGTTGGAGTTAACAGAAGGAATCATGGGAACTCGTGTGTGTGAAGTTCCTCCTTCCCCCTGCTGTGCTAGGCAATTGGGGCTTTACTGAAAACAGCCTCGATAAAAAAAAAAAAAAAACTCACTAGAGATGGTGGAAAAACAGATGCAAGCAGCCAAGTATAATATCCTAACTAGATTGAGCCACCTCCACCCTGCAGTGGGAAGCCAAGCCTCAGGAGGGCTCCCATGGGTGTCCCTGCTCGGGTTGGTGGAACAAGTCCTTCTGGGAACTGTTGAAAAGGAATGTCAATTGGATGGAATTTCCGTGGCCTAGAGATATTGACGATGATGCCATTAGGGTATGACGTAAGGACAGCTGGCAGCCACCTGCCTCATTTGAGACAATTTCAGGGACTGTGGGGTGAGAAGTGTGGATAGCTAGAGTCTCAGACACAAAAGGAAAAGTCACGTTCTTTCTTCTCTCTGTCTCTGGAAAGCGAAGGACTCCGGTACTCACCCTGAGCCTGAGATTGGCTGACTTCATGACTAGGCACACATTATTTCACCTTCGGCCTCAGCACCAAGGACTAATTAATCATGGCAAGATGTCCCGCGACTCCGCAACGCTAAATACAAATACAGGAGACCCTCTGGTTCACAGAGCTGTAATGCATGCTCTTGCATATTCATGCTTAACCATGCCAGTCCACACCCTCTCCCAGCAACCACCCTTCATTTTACCAGCCTCAGAGGGGCCCCTTTCTGTTTGCAAGGTGAAGCGGGGGTTGGTCTTGGTGTGTGGCTTCCATACTGATGCCCTGTTTTACTCCCTTCAGAGATTCTGAAAAACTCAGCACCGTTGCCTGGAAATGCCTATAACACCTGCAGCACAAACTCAGATTTCTTCCCATTAATTTCACTTCTTTAGATACACAGGACCTTGGAAGTAAAAATGCACTTCAAGGGAAAAAACAAAAACAAAGTTTCAAACAAAGACTCTACTGTGGGCTTATTCAGTGTCTGCCACTAATCTATGTCATTTTGGACAAAAGCCCTGAAGTTCCTCAAATCCAATGTCCACCTCTTAGATGTGCGGCTAAAGTTTTCACTGTGAAAGGCATGATCTTTCTGTCGGTGAATTAGTGAAAAATATTTGCAGGTTAAGGATGATGGAGCAGCATGGCCATGCTGGAGATGGTGGAACTCTGGAGAGTCAAGGGCAACAGGGACAGGGACTGTTACAAGTCACAGGGGCAGGATGGGGGCAGTGGAGGTGAGAAGTAAAGGAGAAACATGTCAAATATGGAATGGGGGTTTAGTGAACAAAGAAGAGGAGGCAAAGAGAGAAGACGCTGTTCACTCTGTGGTTGTGCACAGCTCATTCTATTCTATTGGAAGCTCCGCCCTGAGTTGGGTAGCAGGAAAATCCAAATTATTTCTTCTTTTACAGTGGGATCTGGTCATGCATATAACCTGTTGCTCTAGAAGGTGCTGCTGCCTCGGGAGTTGAGGTAGACAATGCAGCCTGTAAGCTTGCAAACTCGACTTTGGCTTGACTCACCCACTAGGCTTGGCACCTGTCTTAGGTCCTTCTGTATGTTCTCATCTTTGCCTGCCCTAGTCTTCCCCAGTGTGACGAGAATTCAGCTCAGGGTGCCCCATCACTAATGGTATCTTGCACACCACCATGTTGGTTGGTTTACCTGATTTCAGAGCATGTTTTCTAATGCAACTGTTTCCATTAGACAGCCTCTCCCAGAGGAGGGCTGGGTGAAGAGGGGAGCACAGAAGGAGTGATTGGCAGAGACAATTGAACAGGATTAGAAAACCGAACCGGGGCCTGGAGCGATGGCTCAGTGGCTAAGAGCATTGGCTGCTCTTTCAGAGGACCTGGGTTCAATTCCTAGCATTCACATGGCAGTTCAAAACTGTTTGTAACTCCCACAGATACATATGCAGGCAAAACAGTAATGCAAATAAAATAAAAATAAATTATTGTTTTAAAAAAAAGAAAGAAGAAAAACTGAACAGGGACCTGTGCAGTGGCTCATTCCAATAACACCAGCGTTCTCAGGGCTGAGGCGGGAAGATGGCTGCATCTTTGAGGCCAGTCTGGGTTACATAGTGAGCTTCAGACTAGCGAGAGCTGCACAGCAAAATGCTGTCTAAAATTTAAAAGAGGAAGGAAGGAGAAAAAGGAAGAAAATGAATGAGGAAGGGAGAGAGAGAGGGAGGGAGGGAAAAAGGGAGAGAGAAAGGGTAAGGAGAGACAGGGAAGAGAGAGAGAGAGACAGAGGGAGAGAGAGAGGGAAAAGCTGAGACAGGAATACTGTTAACAAACAAGTCATCTATGCTGCCTCTTACCTCTGCTAAGAACTAAACAAAAGTACATGGTCTACAACAGTCACTTAAGAAGCAGTTTCTTTTATAAACAGTTTCTACATGATTTTCGGCCACCATCAGATTTCATTAGTCTACCTGTGATGGTTTGAAAAAAAAAGATCCCCAAAGGGATTGGCACTATTAAGAGTCAATACCTTGCTGAAGGAAGTGTGTCACTGTGGAGACGGGCCTTGAGGTCTCTTTTGCTCAAGCTTCCCTCGGTGTGACTTTCAGTCAACTTCCTGTTGCTTACAAGATGTAGCACTCTTTGCTCCAGCACCACGTCTGCCTGCATGGCCCCGTACACCCCACCATGATGATAAGGGACTAAATTTCTGAACTGTAAGCCACCCCAGTTAAATGTTTTCTTTATAAGACTTGCCATGGTCATGGTGTCTTTGCACAGCAATAGAAACCCAAACTAAGATGCCATTTAAGTCAAGTATTTGAAAAGCCATCTTCTTCACATACAGAAAAGGAATATGTAGAAGAGAATTCCAGACATGTTGAAAGCCCTTCAAAGATGGGTTGGTAGGTTGCTAGGGCAGATCTAGTATTTTTCAGTAGTAAACTTTGGTTATGTTTGCTGTGAAGATAGAAAGTCCCTAAATGTTGATATATGTATATATCAACTCTGCCAAAGGTGATCTTCCAGTACAGCTCTGTCAGCCATGACACCAGCAGTCATATTAGGAGTACCCCACCTTGTGATCACCCAACTGCCTTGACTAGTGTTTAATCTGAGAAATCCAACCTCATAAAAAGCAATAGAAGTACTTGCCTCGCTCTGCCCCTGTAGTACTGGAGACTCAACTGCCACGCCGGTAGACCAGTACCACGAGCATCACCTGGGGACTTTCTAGACCCATTGTGCAATCAATAGAAGTAAAGTAATCAACCATACTTCCAGGGTACCACCATGAGCCCCCGCTGTAATTCTTGAATTACACACTTGATCTTGTGGCTCTTGTTTTATGGTGGAATGGTTGATCTCTTGAACTGCTCCACTATAGATAAGTCCAGTGCTCTGAGGCTAAGAGCCAAATGTGGTAGGGATGTTCCTTCCAGGAAGGAAAGCTTCCTCACGGGCTAGGAGCTGGAGAGAAGTCAATGGCTTAGCTGCCAGGGAGTGAAGAATTAGAGCCAATACTTGGATTATGACTGGCGTTGGGAGCTTCAGCTTTCCGGTCTGGCTCCACTCTCCAGGAAAATGAATTAGCAATGTCAAGTATGCAAATTCTCCGAGATTTCTGATCTGGATCAACACAAAATTAATGACACATATGGAAATTTTCTTCCATGATTTTGGAGACATTTGATTTACAGTAGCCTGGCCTTCCATCCAGAAACTTATAAAATACAATCCTGTATATTTTTATCCATAATTGTGACAAGCTACAATTAAGGAACAGACAGTTCACAGAGAACATAAACACACATCCTGAGATCCATCAGGACTAGCAATGATGGTAGAGGCTGGGACCTTGGGAAACTCTGTCTCTAAGAATCTATTTGGCCAATGATGAACGTGAGCATTTTGAACTGGTCGGATATTAGTTGGCACGTTTACTTCACAGAGATTTCCTGGAGTGGGCCAGCAGAATCATGTGCTTGGGATCCAAACTTTATAAAAAACTTTTCTTAATGGCTCCATCTTGTTACTATTTATAGCTACTGATTTTCTGAATGGTACTCATCTGCCCATCAGTGAAAGCTATTTTGCTTTCTACTCATTTTTACGTACAAATCCTATTTGGAGACCTAATCTAAACCACAGAGGTGCCTGTTTATTTTTGTTTCTCTCCATTAACAAAGAAGCACCATTTACCTTCTGTGTGTCTGGAAACTTTCAGATATTTCCAAAAGCTGCCTCATGTTTTGAAAGCTTGGACACTACAATCAGTCCAGTCCTTATGAATTGTAATCTCTAATATCAATATCACATTGGGCTTCAGTGATCCCTCCCTTTTGTGGTGCACACGGTGTTGTTAAGTCCTCACGGAACCAGATCGGTAGAAAGAAGTGATTGCTTGGGACAGCTTTGAAATACACATTGTTCAGAACGGCTCCTGGTGACCAGCTTTTATGAATGGCTGGTTTTACTTGAGGGCCACATCATCCGGTTAGTTATATCCGTGCGTTTGCGTGGCAAGCACTGCTCTTGTCGCATGCTGAGGAATGAAAGTTGGAAACTAAGTGGTGTCTTTAGGGAGAAAATAAATTCTAGGGGTGAAACGCCACTGGGTGTGGGAAGTTAAGAAGTCCGGGTGAATGTTAAGGCTTGCTCCCCTAGTAAGCGTGTATTTATAAATACTCCAGACATCAATTTGTTCAAACACCCATGAGCAGAGATCATAATCTGAACCGAAAGCCGAGGAAGACTTGTCTTCCTAATAAGACAGCTAACAACTTTAGGTGCTAGTATGGGTAAAATATTCCCCTTCTTCTGCTCAGACAATAAACCACGACAGTCATGTGGTAAGTTTCATGTCACTGCAGGTTCCAGAGATGAGCAGCATCCTGTGAATCTGTAAATGTCAGCGAAGGGATGGCTCTCAGGCCTGCCCTGCTCAGCCTCTTAACAGTAATCTATTTCTGCTCCTGGGCCGAGATAGTGATCTGAGGTAGATCGATGAAGTAGATTGGCCGAGAATGCTGTAAGTCAGACAGGTGCCGATAAAAATAGGCAGACAATTTGCATCATTATATGCTTTATGGCTAAGATGAATGACTTGATTTTCCTAGTGGCCTGCCATTTGTCCTGCTGTAATGGCTTGTTCTGTGACCTCAGGCCAGGCTCTCACTCTCTGCCTAACCCATGAGTAGCTATGCTTATTAGTCACTGGGAGTTAAGTGCACAGCCACAAAGTGACAAGCGCGGGGACCTTGCCATGAGAAGACTTGGAATGATCTATTGATCAAATGGAAGAAAAGAGCTGAAATTAATAATTCCTGTTATGGGTCACAAAGCAGACTTTTCAAACCAGCTATAGACAACTAACCTGGATTTTAAGCTTACTTGGAAAATGTCTCAGAACAAAAGCTTTGACTTTAACATGGTCACTGGATTTGATTTTATTTTTTTAAGTTGGGGGAAATGACACTAATTTCCGTGAGTACCCTGGCTTAGGGGCTAGAATCCAAAGAAGCCTGGATAGATTCCTTCTGCCTCTTTTCAAATGTTAGCCTTTCCTTGAGATCTCTTTCCTGCTCACCACCCAGTGTGAGCCCAGCAGTGAGCTTGCAACTCCACTCTGCCACGTTTTAACCGCTGAGAGCAGCTACACCTGTGGCGGCCTGGAGGCCATAGAAAGTAGGTCAGTGGAAATCACTCAGCTGTAGCTTAATCTCACAGTGAGGGCAAGTGTTTCCCATCCTACACAGAGTTTGGCTATGAGATAAGTAGGCGGAGACCTGCTCCTGAAATAGAGATGCACCATCTAGCTCTTTTGAAAATAAGTACTTCTTTCAGCAAGTGTATCATAAGCATCATAAAGCCGTAAAATAAATGTGTGTTGGGCTAGATCTATGTTCACTACAGAATCAGAACAAAATGCAGCACATCTGAAAATCCCTCAACTCTGAGCTGAAATCAATGGCACACCCTTGTATTCCCCGAGGCTGAAATTGGGTATGCAAGTTCAAGGCTAGCCTGGGCTACCTAACAGGTTTCAGGGCAATCCGTGCTACACAGTGAGGCTTTGTCTCAAATCATACACTGTCAGTCTCTTTAGGAAGCACCAGAGTTTGATCCCAGGTTCTAAAAGCATATGAAACATGCAGCCGCAGCTGAGCTACAAGCAGTCCTTGGAAAGCACGTTTTCAGTGCTCAAGAATGGTTGAATTTTAAGTCATGATTATAGTTTTTCATTACTTGAAAGCATGAATCTATGTGTAAATACATTTCTTCATTACTTAAGATGCTACATGTCTGCACGTAAGTAGATATATACACAAATCTTAAGCATGAATGTATCAGTGTGTGCACACATACACACACAGACAAAAATTAAGCATGAAGTATTTATACATATATAGAACTGCAGCAGTGCCCAGCAAACTTCGTCCCTCACCAGACTTCCCAGTGCCCCTGCAGAAGGGTGGGGCCACACCTCTAGTTGGGGACAGTCAGTGAAATGTTGTAAAATGTCCTAAGAGCCTTCCAGATTGATAGCATGAATGGCCCTGAAAGATTCTTTAGAGTTTTTTCGTTCCTTACTTCTCGGTCCAGTTTCTGAATCAACCGTAGGACACGCGGGCAGGGCACAGCACCGCAACCTCTGTGCATGGGATCTGTGGTTTGAGTGGCGATTACTCATTTATTGTAGAAAGCCATTGGTATTTGCAGTTTATTTGTTACCAAAGCAAAGTCTTCTGACTAATGCTGAACTTTGTAATATTAGAATGCAAAGAGAAGGACTGGAGATGTGGGTCAACAGTTAGGAGTGCTTGAGGCCTTTCCAGAAGACCCTACTTAGTTTTCCAGCACCTACAGAGGGCAGTTTACAACCCCCTATAACTCTAGCTCCAAGGACCCTGGTACCCTTTTTCTGGCCCCCAGGCAAGTGCGCATGCTTGCATGCACATGCGCATACACACGCTTGCACACACACATACACACAAATAAAAATCTTTCAATAAAATTTGTATTTATAAATAAAACACAAATTGGCTATATAAATATATAAAAATCAAAGCTAAATCTAATAGACATACTGTATATTTTAAGACCTAGCTAAGATTCCCAAGACTATTTCTATTTCTTTTTTTTTATCAAAATCACTGACTTAATAACTGTTATAACTGAACTCCCAACTTCCCTCCCTCTCTTACTCTCTCTTTTCTTTCTTTCTGTTTTTTTCATTATTCTCTCATACATTGCATCCTGACCTCAATTTTCCCTCCCTCCACTCCTCCTAGTACGCCCCCCCCCCATAGACCTCCCTTCTCCACCAAATCAAATCCTCCATTTCCCTTCAGAGAAGAGCAGGCCTATGGGTAACGTCAATGGAACATGGCGTAACTGGTCATAAGACTGGACACAAGCCCTCATATCAGGGCTGAGTGAGGCAACCAAGTATAAGGAAAGAGGTCCCCATTCTGACTTGAGACACTTTCTTGGGTCTCCTTGCCACCTCTAGGTACACAGTGTCAGGCCCTTGTGTTACTTTGTATCATCCGCTTCAGAAATACTAAGTCAGTTTTGGTTCTTTCCTCAATATTACGATCTCTGTTTCCCAAGTTCTTCCTCAAAAAATATTGGACAAATAGTGTTTGTGCAGAATTTTTGCATTCTCTAAAATGCCCAATCTTATATTCTCTTATTTTTTTGTGGTTATTTATTTATTTTCCTGTGTATGTCCTGGAAAATTGAACCCAGATCCTTGCACATGCTAGGGAAACATTCTTCCACCAAGCTATAGCTCTTGTTCCCAGTAAGACTGTTTCTTCCTGTGATTTTATTCCTGATTTTAAACATTGAACTTCAAAGTCTGTTTGCTATGGAGAGAGGGTGTGTGTGTGTGTGTGTGTGTGTGTGTGTGTGTGTGTGTGTGTTTTGCTGGGGATCGAGCCCAGTGTCTTGTGTCTTCTGTGCAAGCATGCAAGTACTACATCTCTGAACTCTCAAAAGTACTTTTTTTGTTGTCATTATGATCTCTCATTTCAATTCCTTCCTAATCTCTTCCTCCACAGATAGGCAAAGAGAAAAATCTAGAAAACCTAAGTTGATTATTTCAACAACACAACAGATTGCTGGGAAAATCCTATAATGTGTTTAAAGTAAGAAATAGCACTAAGTTCATGAAGGATAGGCTAAAAAAAATAAAACTAAAAAT
>NC_022031.1:14878746-14888330 GCF_000317375.1 Microtus ochrogaster | reverse complement strand
TTTTCATTTGTGTTCATTGCTCGTTGAGACAGGTCTGATCACTATAACTTAAGGCCCTCCTGCCTCAGTCTTCCCAATGCTAGGACCACAGGAGTGTGCTGCCACAGCAGACAGAGCCGATTCTCACGCAGTGTCTGCTCTGCTTGGCTGAGATATACCACACAGGTAGACATATCATGACAGAATCTGGCTTCACATGAGTAAGTAGTCGAGAAAGCAGAAATCTTTTAGCAGCATGTCCAGGTCCTCGGAGACACTCTTTAACAGTACAGCCCATCTTGAAGAGTCTGAAGACAAGCTACCGTGAGAAGTCTGACCTCCACATCAGACCCTAGTGGTCGCTGTGGACCCATAAACAAGCTGTTTCTCTTTCATGTACATCAGTAGCATAGTGGTCAATGGAAAACGTTGGCTCACTTGTTTATACACGTATTACAAATTTTGGCACATTTTATTTAGCAATTGGAAGAATAACTTATTAATATCAGCACGACTGTGATTGAAATTAAGTTTTATGTTTTGGGAAGCTGACGAGCTTATAGGTTGGGCATATTTTCTGAACTGCCAATTTTAGCTTGAAAGCTACAGGCTTTTATTTCTGTCCTTAGTAACAAATATTGTCACTTTTGGTCCTTGAAATAATAGGTTCTTTTCACTATTTGAGAAAATGCCTGAAACTGCAAACACAAATAATTGTTTTAAGTGAGCATCGCTGTTCCGTGGATAAAGGGATGGCCAGTTTAGCTTGAGGCTCAGAAACCCAAGTGCTTTACCTGAGAAAGCCACCGATGTGTGGAGACAGGGGTTTCTGCGTCCCTCCCAACTTATCAACAGGGCAGTAAAAGGAAAAGGTGTGCTCAAGTTCAAAGTTGAGTAAGATTAATCCTGTCACTGCTTTAAACGAAGCTGGCATGTTTAAACTGGACATGGCGCCTCCTTCATTCATTCTGAGGCAAATGCAGCTCGCCCAGCCTTGCTCCTACAGCCTTGGGACAAGTAATCCCCAAGGCAGAAAAAAAAAAATCATGTCTCAAAATTCTCATTCTGACCTCAAGACCTCTGGCAAAAACCTCAGGATTTTCCCAAATTCACAGACAACATAGAGAATTGTTTCTGCTAGCGACAGCGGGGCCCTCTGAGCTTTCTGACTCCATCCCGCCTTAATCTGATTTTGTCGCGCTGTGACTCAAGCCCAGAACCCAGCGCTCTCTAGACAGATGCTCTGCCACTGAACCTTTAAAGAGCAGGGCCAATGCCGCGCCAGGCCCTGGAAGTCTCACCACTAATTGTCTGCACTAAGGACTCCGTGATCCAGAACCTCCTTAACCGTATTGCGGAGACAAGGGGTCCAGTTCAGCTTGAGGTTTTGCGCACCACCCTCACACAGCCAAACGCTCATTGGCTTCAAGTCTTGGTAGTCTTCCTTTTGATTTTCTACATGACTTCCACCAGAATGCCACATGCATAGTTTGAGTTGATTGCCCTAAACAAATGCCTACACCCCACACACCAAGTGACCTCACCCCCATTTGGGGTTTTCATCTTAGAGTTTGGTTCCTCCAAACTAAGGCAACTTGGATCTGGTCTTAATTTGAGAGGGCAGCACCATCCCTCAAGTTCACTTGCCATGTGTGAAAACGAAAGGCTCAGCCCCACCCCCTTCCACTTATCCCATTTTCCACCCTTTTTCCAGACAAATCGCCAGTCTCTAAGCGCATGTCAGCCACCGCAGAGCATCCAACTCAAGCGTGGCGCCTTTGTCTCTGCTGTCAAGTCTTGCCTTTCTTTTTCCTACCAGGGTTCTTTCTTCCCTCTTCATTTTCTTCTGGAGCCGGACATTGGGGAGAGGATGACAGGTTCTCAAAGGTCACCCTTGAATAAAGAACGAACTATGTACAGTGTTGACTTTGGTTGTTAAAAACAACAGCGTCATACTAGGAATGGAACTAAGGTCTCATGCGTGCTAGGCAAGTCCTCTACTACTGAGCCGCTGACCCTACAAGAGCTTTTTTTTTTTGTATTTGTTTTTTAATTATGTGTCTATGGGGAGGGGTAGGCATGCATGTGTACAGATGCCCACCAAGTCCAGAAGAGGTCCTTAGATCAGCTGGAGTGGAGTAATAGACAATTGGGAGCTGTCCCATGTAGATGCTGGGATCTGAACTTGGGTCTTCTGGAAAAGCCCCAGGCACTCCTAACCATTCAGCTTTAATGTCATGAAGTTTACTATCTCTCTGGCCCCCATCGTGTTCTAGGGTACTACAATGTGTGCTTTGGAGAAGTGGTGGGGGACACAAGAAGAGTTCCCCCTAAATGGATACGTTCCAGAGTTCAGTTTGTCTTTACTACTCGGTTTATATGCTTAGGAGTAGCCAAACTCATAACCTCCTGGGGATGGGTCCCCCCAAAGAAAGTAAAGTTACCCAGAAAGAATGAGTCTTCTAGATGTACCACGCAGCAAACTGATCTCTGCTACTAACAACATGGTGAGCTGGGCCTGGTGGCGCATACGTATCTGTAATCCCAGCACTCAGAAGGCTGAGACAAGAAATTAAAAGTTTGAGGTCAGAATGGGCTGCACAGCTAGATCCTGTTTTTAAAAAAAAAAAAAAAAAACATACAAATACTACAATGATTCTTGGGTGCAAAGGAAGTCCTGAGTGAGTGTGTGCTGTTGTCATAGGCACAGCCACGTCAAGGACCCCAAAGCCTTAGACCCTTGGGAGAATGGCAGAGACCCAAGGTGAATCTTGGAGAAATGTTCAGCTTTGACCCAGGACTTGAGGGTGGGGTGTTGATAGTATGTCCAGAAAACATCCACCATAGTGTTCTCGCTTCACCCCTGGATATTTATGGCCGGAAGACTGTTCCCCTTCAGAGACTGCTCCAACTGAGGTTAGCTAAGCCCGTCAACTCAATCCAGCCACATACCATCAACCCTGCCTCCTTGTTTGTCTGTATATAATAAACACACATAGTGAGCTCCCAGGATGCTAAGGTTTCCCCATTCAGGAGCCCAGCTCACTCAGCCCCACCTTCCTGTCCCTGTATCTGCTTTCCTGTTTTTTCTTCGTCCTCCCCCCACCCCAGTCAGGTTCATCACAGGAGCTGGGCTAGTTGTAACAATTATCACTAATACATTTATTGTATATTTCAAAGCTTGCTGAAGCCAAATGTTCCCACTATCAAAAAGATACGATGGCTATATTAGCTAGCTTCATATAATTGTCCCACAATGCACACATATGCCAAAATATCACATTACACACCACACCGATATTTAATTAGTAGTCAACTAATACTTTTTTCTTGAACATTTATTTCTTTGGGGTAAGGACTGTGCATGTGTCATAGTGAGAGTATGGGGGTAGCGGGCAGCAGACAACTTGTTCAAGTCAGTTCCCTCATTCCACCATGTGGGCTCCAGGGAGCAAACTCAGGTCTTCAGACTTGGTAGCAAACGCCCTCATCTCCATGTAGGTTTCTTTTGCATCTTTAGCTCAAGGAAGGTCACGCACTAGGTAGGAGCTGCACTGCTTTGTTAGGTAGGAGCTGCACTGCTTTGTTTCCATTGTTCTTTATTAGAACATGGTTTCGAATGCAGTTTGTGCGAGGTGCTAATTTTCTGTTTCCTAAAGGAAGGGGTAAAGGAAATAAGATAAAGAAAAGAATAACTAGCCGTGTTGACTGGGTTCCAGGGAGGGTTATCAGCATCTTAATTGTCAAGAGTCTTCCGTTCCACACGTACTCACTGCTGTCACGGCCCTGAGCTGTGGTTCCATGTGACCCCTGTTAGCAGAGGGTGGGTCACACTGCAGCCATGGAAGAAGAGCCAGATTCCAGCTCACTCTCTCTTCCTACACCGTTGCAGCCTCTGGGAGATGAGAAAAGCCATGCTTCTTAGAGGACCAGCCCTGTAGGGAAGCTCTATATTAAACAGCTGTAGCTCATGGCAAAAAGCTGCTCTTTGCTGTCCAGTTTCTTTTCCTTCCCCCTCTCTTTCGTGCCTGGATTGGGTTTCTAGTGATTTAAAACAAGTGCACAGAAACCAGGCAGTCAGTGCAAAATAATTGCAGGTTTGGGGTTGTTCTCATGCACTTCGATTGCTGGAATAACCCTGAGAGAAGGGGAGAAAGCTAACAATTCTACTTATTGACTTCCCAGAGCACAGGATCAGCTGGAGTTGCCTTGCATGTGCCCTTCAGACAGTTAGCTACCTAGGAGAGACTCAGTGCAGGCATTAAGTCTTTATTCCAAGATCTAGTGCTTGTTGAGTGTTGAGCTCCCCCTTCCACACACACGCAAACACATGAACACGCAGGGTAATTATAGGCTGCAGAGGGAGCGACATTAGAATTGTGTACAAAACAGTTTATAAAGTTTTAAAATAACAGGGGCATGAATATGCACATGTTTGCACAAAGCAAGCAATGGGGATGATGGGATGAACGCATCCTTTCTTCTTTTGCTGCCTGGTGTCCATCTCCAGAATGCAGAGCAGGGGCATGCAGGAGGAGCCCCTCCCCTGCCCTGTGATGCCTGCATCTCGGCAGTCCTGCTCATTTATCCTATGCCAGTTTATTGTTGCACATCAAAATACAGACCCTCAGGTGTGGGGACGCAGTGGCTGATGGAGTGGGCTGCTATCTAATTAGTTTCATGAAAAGCTTCTTTTGTGGCATAACAGAAGCGAGGGAAATAAAAGAGCCCCTCGCTGTCTCTCAGAAGTCTGAGATGAGCTTTCTGCAGATTAGTGTTCCAAAGTGGAGGGACATTTTTTTCCCCAACCCTTTCAGAAAAGTCTCTTCCAGCGCAGCTTTGCAAAGATTTCTGCTCCGCTCACCCTCCGGATTTCATTTATTTATTTTCTAATATGGGGAGGGCGGCCACTCACCTCCAGCCTCTGAGCCAATCAGGCAGCTCATTCTGCCGGCTTAGATGCCTTGCAGCAAAGCCAATGCCTGTGCTAGCCACTCTCTGTCCTGACAACAGTCAGACTGGAGACTGACTGACTGCTGGAGGGGACTCTGCCATCTAAGGCGCCACTGTGGGAACCAAGGACTGAACAGAGGGACCAGCCTCGCTGTCAAGAAGTGCTTTGCCTCCAGTGATTGATGGGGACAGTTAGGAGCTTCTCAGTGGCTGGAAAAGGTGGCTCTGCCACTTACTTGCTAAGAAGTCTTTGTCCACAGATGACTCTCATGGGTAGTGAGTGACACAGCGCAGATGACAAATGACAGCTCTGCATTTTACTCTGCTTGGTAGATAGTAAGGGCTGTGGGTGATTAAGGCTCCTCTAGCCTGCCCTGCCCCAGTTACTCTGCACAGGCAGCTGCACTTTCCTAGTGGCTGGCTCCTTTCATCCTTTTTAGTCTAGTTGGAGTTTTTTAAAGAGCAGAGATGATGCACTGGCCACTGTTTATGCCGCCACTTAAGAAACAGAGATGCTCTCCGAGTCATTGATCAGCAGTTCCGTGTGCTACCCTCTCTGCCTTCTGCAGGAGATGAAGAAAATATTGGCATGTGACGCGCTGTTTGAAAACATTAGTTCAGATCAAAAGTCTGTTTTGAAACCCTTGACTGATGCTGCCTCTGTGTTTTCCCCTCTCTCCTCTCTAGGACTCCGTCTGCAGATGTTCTGAAAACCTCTGAGTCTAGAAATTGATTATTCAACCAGGCTACCTAATTCAAGGTATTAGCTCTTGTCAGAAAGCTTTTACGTTTCAGCTCAGTGCTGCAAATTATACTTTGGCAGTGAATGGAAACGGGGAAAGTTGGACGGAGAATAAAGGACAAACGCGATTTTGCAAAATAATCAAGTACTTAAAAACCTCCCCTGTGCGAGTGAGGGTTGCTCCTTCTGGCTCATGAGCAGCCCTGTGCCGCCAGCCCAAGTGTCAGCTCTGGCTGCTTTGCAGCCTTTTTGCTACAACTGCCTTCGGGGTTTGGATTTCATTTTCTTTTCCCCACTTTCTCTTTTTATCTTGACACCTCCCCCATTCCCGACACCCCAACTCCCAGAACTCGAAGACAGACTTTTTGTCAGCTTCGCGACATTGGACCAAGTACAATGAAGAGTGCGTGCTGGGCCCTGCTGCTGGCTATTCTGGGCACTGAACTGCTGGGGAGCTTGTGTTCCACTGTGCGGTCCCAGAGGTTCAGAGGAAGGATACAACAAGAACGTAAGAACATCCGGCCCAACATTATTCTTGTGCTCACCGATGACCAGGACGTGGAGCTGGGTGAGACCCTAGATGTTTCTCTTGTCAATCTTTTCTGATTCAAATGGTTTCCTGTTGTACCAGAGGTGCTCAGCTGGGGGGGGGGGGGCTGGTGCTTTCCTGCCTGCCTCTGACCGTCATCTGGTTTACGCAGTGAACTTGTACTGGTCATAAACTATTAGATTTGTCTTCACATTACTTTTCTGGTATTGCAATTTTAAAATGGATTTTTTTTTAAAAAAGGGAGCAAGGATAAGAAGATGGGGGGGGGGATGAGTTAGCCTGGGAAACCACAGAGGTCAAGGGCTTGGCCAAGAGCTTGGTAGCTCACTCCTTTAATCTCAGTGCTTGGAATGTAGGTGGGGGGGGGGGAGAATCAGGAGTTCAAGGTCACTCGTATTAACTACATAATAACTTGGAACCAGCCCGAGAAATTTAAGACCCTGTATGGAAAAGAAAAGAGGGTGAAAAGAAAGAAGTTAATTTATGAAATATGAGTAAAGTGTTCATGAGTGTGACGTTCTCTGAAAGTATAGAAAAGATCGATAAAACGAATTTTTCTTTTCTTTCTTTTCCTTTTTTTTGTTTTTTTTTGTTTGTTTGTTTGTTTGTTTTGCTTTGTTTTTGAGACAGTCTCGAGGTGTTGCCCTGGCTAGCCTGGGACTCCTTATGTTGACCAGGCTGGCCTCAGACTCACAGAGATCTGCCTGCCTCTGCCTTCTGAGTGCTGCAACAAGAATACATGCCAACATACCCCGACCTAATAGACGTAGCTGAAACTGAACTGTGTTCTATGTACCCTTGTGGTGACTCACCATGCCTGGGTTAGTGCCTTTGGACATGTCTCCTGAGCTCATTCAAGAGCACTCAAATGAAATGTGCCAGGATTTAGTGGCTTGGGCTCACCTCTGACCTCTTGCTGTCTTTAAAAACCTAGCCCTAGCGTCTTATCTGGAAGCTCATAGGCAGGATCTTCCTGAATACCCTAAGAAAAATGCACGGTTTTTCTGGCAGGCTGTCGTCTGCATCCCCGTTCCCACTCCTGTAGCCCCATTCTGTGCTGCAGGGCTTTGACCAAAGGTTCCTATCTCTATGCAGTTCAAGTTGACTTACGGGAGGATAAGAGGGGGGAGTTCCAAGGTTTGGTCTCGAGGATCAGACCATGGAATCAGAACAAAGTTAATTACCAGGCTTCAGCTGGGAGCTGGTAAACTAAAGGCAGCAGGAGTAGCCATCACTGAGTCTGCTTCTCATTTCCCATCTAACAATAAAGAAAAAGTGTATTTACTTTCAGGTACCTTTTCCATGATGAAAGGTCAAGTGCACACGGCTTTAAGATATTTAAATGTCTTCATTTGCTTACAGGACAAGAAAAGGTGGAGCTCGTGCCTGACTTCCTCACGCAGCTGAGGTCTCTAGACCCTCCTTATTTCTCAGTTTCTCATGCTCATCCTACATCCCGTGGCTAGAGCTACCTTTGAACTCTATGTGTATGTGGTCACTTTAGGGTAAAATCTTTGGGTGACAGACACTCTTTTGTCCTGTTGTCTCTGTAGGCAAATTAACCAGGCCCCCTAGCCCCAGTGACTCTCAAGGAATTCTTCCACCCCCTACCGCCTCCCTCGATGCATCAAGAAGCAACTTTTGCCCACTGAATCATGTGTTGGTTCCCACTCCCTTCTCCCATGCCATGTCTCTGCCTTTCCCCTATATCTACCTGGTGAAACGCTACCTGTTCACAAGCAGCTCAGGTACCCCATGCTCGAGTTTGGGGTTCTTCCCAAAACTACTACCACCCCACCGGTCAGAGGATGTTTTCCTTTGCACACTCCCCCCTCCATATCCAGGATGACTGTCCCTCCCACACACCCCACTCCACATGCTAGACTGTAGCAGATGTTCTGTAAACTTTGGATAGGTGCACATTGGTTCCGAAGTAGATAACCCATCTCCCAGAAAGGTATGTACGCGTCCATCATGCCCTTTCTCTTCAACATACAGTGCTGACTTTAAAAGAAATTAAGGAAGAATTATCTGCTACACTTATTTTAAAATCAAATTCAAGTGTTCTGCCTTGTCCTACAATATATTCATCTAGCAAATGTTTACAATGTAATTGCTAAGTACTGGAGTCTCCTGGTTTGTTAGAAAAAAACGATACAGTGGTGGGGCTGGAGAGATGACTTAGAGGTTCAGAGCACTGGCTGCTCTTCCAGAGGCCCTGAGTTCAATTCTCAGCAACCACATGGTGGCTCACAACCATCCATAATGAGATCTGGTGCCCTCTTCTGGCCTGCAGGCATACATGCAGCCAGAACACTATATACATAATAAATAAATAAAAATCGCTTAAAAGCTAGAGTGATAGACCCGACTTGGTCAAGATGCAGGTGTTAACTGTGCCTTCAGACCTATTCTCTGTCTCTTTCTTTATTTCCTAGCCAGGTGACGCCCCAAGCATTAGCCCATTTCATTCTCCCAGCAATCCTCACTACCCTTAGCTCCTGCACAGCAGAGAAGAGGTTTAGAGACGCCGTAGCTAGTAGACAAATTAGGGACCTGTCTTAGGTCATCACAGCTGAGCCACTGTCTCTCCCATCTGTTGATCCATAAATGAATGCTCACTAAACCTTCCAAAATTCAACCTGTCAGCTCCCAGTAGCGCTCTGGGCGAGAGCCACACTGAGGCAGAAGATGGGCCCTGCTTCCCCACTTGTGAACCTGGTGATTAGGGAGCACAGACAAGCAGTGTCTCAGATGTTCCCTTCTCAGTAGGGCAGCTGTGACTTGGGTGGTGGTTACTGCTTGATCCCGGTGACACACACAGTTCTTCCCGAACCTCACTGTTGTAGCATTGGCTGTCCTTGGTGTTCACTACCGTCACCATTTCTAACCAGTTCAGGCCGTTAAGTCCACTCGTGTTGTTGTGGAAGCAATCTTCAGAATGCTTTTCACAACCCAAACTGAAACTTTCCACCCCTGAACATCTCCCCGCTTGAACCATCTCTCAGCCCCGGCAGTCACCATTATACTTTGTGTCTCAAAATTTTACTTCAACAGATACCTTGTGAGTAGATCGTATATCTGAAACTTTGTGATTGCCTTAAATTCACATAGCTTAGCATCCTAATGTCCATCCGTGCTGTAACATGTGTGAGAAACTCCTTTCTAGGGCTGTGCAATATTACAGCCAGGCACACTACATGAACCACACTTGTTTTTCCTGTATGCTTTCTGTTGGGAATTTGAGTTGTTTCCTTCTTTTAGTGCTAGTGAAAAATACTGCTATGAACATGCCTGTATACTGCTATGAACATGCCTGTATACTGCTATGAACATGCCTGTATACTGCTATGAACATGC
>NC_022031.1:14853434-14878194 GCF_000317375.1 Microtus ochrogaster | reverse complement strand
AATCCTTTTGCAAAGGGAAGGTTCTACCAGGGAGTGGGATCCATTGCTGGATCATATTATAATTTCATTTTTAATATTATGGGAAATAACAGTGTTCTCCATAGCAACTATACCATTTTAAATTCCTTCCAAATAAGCACAAGAGTAAAAATTCCTCCAGATCCTTATCAACACGTGTCATTTTTCTGTTTGTCTGTTCTTGTGTTTGTTTGTCCAGTGTGCAAGGCGGTATCTTGTTGTGATTTGGATGAGTTGCAGTTGATGTTGGTTTTCACTTTTACATGTGAGTTTGTTTACCAAGGGGTCTAATAGGCCATTGTTTTGGTAAGCTTTTTTTCTCCTGAAGACCCAGCCTGTTGGCTGCTGTACCTCCAGAGAGCCGCAGCACACTCCGAAAATACTTGTAAAAAATATATAAAAATTTTAGTACAACATTTTTCTAATTTGGAAAGAATGAAACCATCCAGAGCCTGTCTGGAAAGACAGTGACGGAGCAGGGCTCTGATTACAGTTTAAGAACGAGGCTGCAAAGGAAAGGCATGAATTCGGTTTGTCCTCAGCTAGAAGGGCAAATAAATAAGCTCGTACTTTGTAAAGTGATGAAGACACATGAGGAACTCGTTAACGGAAGTGCGAGAACTTTCCATGTGATCCAGAGGACACCCGTCTACACTGCTGTGAGAGAATCATGGCTTCCCACCCAAGTGGGCAGGACAGACAGCAGTCAGCATCCCAGGAGGAAAGGACCCTGGGGAGAGGTCATGACTTAACCGAGCATCCTCTGGCCTGGCGTTTGCTTCTTCCAGAATTTAAGAAGCCCCCGATGTTGCCTTTACTTCTGACGAAGCAGGTGTTTAGGAGGAGGAAGACTTTTATAAAAACAATTTTTTTACTGACAAATTGTCTGTTATCTGACAGCTTTGTACAATGCATTCTGATTACTCTGTCCCCACCCTCCCTTCTCTTCCTGCTGTCACTGCCAACACACCCCTTCCGTACCCTTCTGAAAGCGTGGACATGAGCAATGTGAAGTTCAGGATAATGGCTACTTCTGGGGAGAGAGGTCTCCAAGAGCATTCACAATGTATATGTTTTCTTTTGACTCGAGTGTGGTAGTGTGTGTGTCTGTGTCTGTCTGACTGTCTGTTTCTGTGTTTGTCTGTGTGTCTGTCTGCCTGCTTGTCTGTGTGTGTCTATGTGTGTCTGTCTGCCTGCTTGTCTGTCTGTGTTTGTGTATATGTTTGTGTGTGTGAGTCTGTGTGCGTATCTGTGTATCTTTCTGCCTGTGTCTCTGTGTCTGTCTGCCTGCTTGTCTGTGTGTGTTTGTGTGTGTGTCTGCGTGTCTGTCTGCCTGTGTTTGTGTTTGTGGGGGGGGTGTCTTTGGGGATGGACTGTAGCTTTGTTTGATTTAATAAAGCTAGATGTGTGTGATTCATTCTGCTCTTGCCTGCACTTTTTAAATATTTTACACATCAAAAGAAAGAAATTTTGAAATACTTGAGAAACTCTTCACTTTCTTCAACTAGAATGAAAAAGCTGGAGAATAGATGCTCATTCTCTTCCAGATGGTCACTTGGTTCCATTTTGAGAAAGAAAACACTGCGGACTGAGTCATGCGTCTAACTCAGCATGGCATTGCTCACCTTCTTAGGTCTCTGCCCTGCTGGTTCTCTGTCCCTCCGACCACAAGTGGAATTAAGCCGTAAGCATGTGGAAATGCTTCGCCTATCTAAAGAAGTGCTTTGGAGTTAGCCTATAGATATGTGTCATTTGCCCTTTGAATTTAAAAAAAAAAAAAACCAGGCATAGTGTCACATGAATTTAATCCCAGCATTCAAGAGGCAGAAGCAAGGTGAATCTCTGTGAACTCGAGGCCAACCTGGACTACATAAGTCCCAGGCTAGCCAGGGCTACGTAGATGTTGTCTGGATAAAAGACCAAGACTTTAAAATACTCATTGTTCTTCCTCCTCCTCCTCCTCCTTCTTCTGGACTTTTAAAACAGTTCTGAAGAGCAAGAATTACACTTCTCACAGTCAGCCATAGGCTAGCCCCCCTCATTTCAGACACCCCCTTAGGTGGTGTATGACTCCCCAGGACAATCAGCCCCCTTTTGCCTCCCAGCACCTCTACCAAGAGTCTGCCACTTACCAAGATTCTCACATTGCTGCATTAAACAGTCAGGAAAGCGTTCCTAAACCTACATCTCTAGAGAGTGTGAAATTTAGAAAGACAAAGGCCAGGTGAGTTTCTCCTGTGACTTCACTTGTGAGCTGCGGCTGTAGAGGCTGGCAGGAAGGCCTTCCTTTCCCCCTGGTCTCAGCATCTCAGGTCCTTTTTGCTCTTACTGGGTGGGGGAAGGGAGCCATGCGTTTCAGTGAACTGGAAACTTTCCAGACAGATTTACTATCTTCCTTCTTTCCCTCCTTCTCCAATTTTTTTTCCCTCTTGGTTTTGAAAACATCTTGTGCCTGTCCCCCAAAGACTGAATAGTTTTGGCAGAAAAATAAACTGCTTTATGATTTTTTTCTTGTATTTTTAGATTAAAATATTCACTACACCAATACATTCATGTTTAATATGGGAATTATTGTTGTTGAAAAGCCCGTTCTTTGCCACAGACGTGGTAATGGTTAACATGAGAAATCATGCTTCCTTGAAAAAACAACCTAAGTATTTAGTGTGAATGTTACTTAATCAAAAACCAGTGACACATACAAGCATGTGCTCAGGGTTGAGGTGAGCGGAGGGCAGTTGGCATCCACAGGAGACCAGATATGAACCCTTGGCATCCGGTTCTGTCTGCCATGCCTGTCGCTTCTCTATCATGCTAGACACTTATCCCCTGGGAACCATAAGACTAAATAAACCCTTCTGTGAGTTGCCTTGGTCATGTCGTTGTATCTCAGCAACAGAAAAGTAACTAATATAGAACTCCAGCAAATACTAAGCATATTGGATACTCAAATCCCACATACAAAATGGAATATGTATTCTGCTATTTACTGTAGAGTATTCCTAATCCCCCACACCGTGGAAATACTTTGCTTATACTTATGCTATATTTAGTTTGAAGAATGATGACCCAAAAAAAAAGTGTCTTCATATGTTTAGGAACAATATATTTTTTTTTTTTTTTGCCTACGGAGTTTTTTGGATCCTTTTAATATTTTTGAGTGCTTTCGATCTGCAGCTGGTTTGAAAGGCCCAATGGGAAACCCACAGATACGGAATGCCAACTGTGCAGCCCTAGCAACAGCACTCCTGCGTCTAGGGGTCTCATCATAGCATCAGGACATCCACTTCTTGACAGCGCTGGGAACGAGCGAGAAGAGCTCCACGTTACAGAGCAGAAACCCAAACCCAAAGAGGTTAAGGGGGTTGCTCGGGCCAATCTGTTGGCCATGTCCGGATGTTGTTTGTCCATCTGTTTTTGAGGGAGTGGTTAGGATCACAACACGGTTAGCTCAGATATTAACAACAAGGTAATCGTGGGGATGAGAGGGGGATTCTGCCTGAGAAATTCCTCTGACTATTAATGAGGCTAAAGACAATTTAACCGCAGATTTTGCTATTTTGACTTTCAATCCGATCCCTTCCTCCACCCGACATTTGCAGTCCAAATGCTTCTGGAAGAGGGAGGTGGCCACTGGGGACGCAGGACCTCGGATGATGGCCTCCAGCTGCGTTCCTTCTTTTATTTGAATCTAACAAAGGCCCATAAAGGAAACTCTGAGAACTGGTTCTCTGGAATAGACTGTTAGGCAGTGTTTGCTGTTTTTTCCGAAAGTCAAGACATTCCCGTGAGGAAACACCACCTAGACCTAAAGAGGAGAGGCAAGGGGGCTGGTGGGCACCTGCAGAAGCCTTCCAACTTCCTCTCTACCATCAGCTCACGTCCGGATGTCTCCTCTCTATGATTGCCCAGCAAAAATGTAAAAAAGGCAACCCTTCTGAAATGCATTTCTCTTTGATCTTTTGGGAGGCGCATTCTTTGCAGTTACTTCTTCACCATCAAGGAAAGCATTCCCTTTCCAGATTTCTTCTTGTGCTGAAAATCTGAGCCATTATTAAACCCACAGCCCTCTTCCATGGATTGCAGAGTGCCTTGAATCTGCTTCTTGGATCCTGTCTATCAAGGGAGCAGGGAGGCTTTATTAAAGCAGGCCAGGATGGCTTCCTTTTGGCTACAGTCTTCCCCTCACACACCAGCGCTCCTGCTACAAGGCCTCTCAAAACTTTGCTCACCGTATTCTTTGCTCATCAAATTCTGCCTTTATCTTATGGCTCTCATCAGATCCTAGTATGTCTGCCCAGCAGCCACGATGTCTGCATTGCCTCTCGGGTCACATCATCCTGTACAGGTAGCTTTTTCCTGCACACTGATTCAGTCACAGGTCACATTTCTTTAACGTTTCGTATTCTTTTCCATGTCAGAAAAACAGAGAGCCATTCCCAGAGCTCTACTGTTCTCCTGGTCACCAGAGGGCATTACCCATGCTGTCCTCCCTTTGTCCCCAACAGTGCACTGCACCCTACCCTCCTGACAGTTCCTTCTTCTCCGGTCCTGTCTTCTCAAGCATTCACTCCAGTCCCCTCTTGGCTTACACTCTTGCTGTAGCTATGTTCACATTCTTATATATGTGTTGTGGTGGTGGTAGGGCGTTGCAAATATTCACAAGAAACTTCTGCGTGTCAGTTCTTCCCCATGGTGTGTGTAGTAGCTAGCAGAGGCGGAGAATTGTACTTTCTTCCCCACCTCCCCCCATCCTACAGGGGAATTGGTGTAGAGAGCCGAGGCTGCTCAAATGTTCTGCACAATTGGGAGTGCACTGTATGCCATGTCCTACGAAAGGGTGTTTGATCGCCAGAAGACAACCAGAGACGTAGGCGGAGGCTGCTTGTTCGTTTCCTGGCTGCCCAGACCTAAAATAATCACACAGAAACTGTATTGATTACAACACTGCTTGGCCAATAAATTAGGCATCTTTCTAGCTAGCTCTTATGTCTTAAATTAACCCATTTCTATTATTTTATATTTTACCACGAGGCTTGTGGTTTACCAATAAGATTCCTGAGCATCGGTCTCCTTTGGTCTCTCTGACTCCTCCTCCTTTCCTCCTCTATCTGACTCCTCCTCTGACATGGCATCTCTCTGACTCCTCCTCCTTTCCTCCTCTATCTGCTTGGAATTACTGCCTTACTCCATTCTGCCCTGCCATAGGCCAAAGCAGCTTTATTCATTAACCATGTGCAGAAGGCCTTCCCACACCACAGAGAGAAGGGGCAGTCAGGAGCACCCCTTGCAAGCGCATATTTAAGTTCTAGTGAGACCCAATTAGAAGCCCCTCCCCCACCCCACCCCAGCACACACACTGTTGCCTCATATGTCATGTGAACAGAAAATGCTAAGGTGAAGGATTTGGAATAATTGCAGCTTCTCTTCATTTGCCTCTGTGTAACTCCAGTTTTCTTCCTTGCTGGAAATCGTACACTCCCTCCTTTTCTCTGGACAGAGTGGACATATAACCTGGCCAAGGCACAAGGCCATAGTCTTATCTGGATAGAAACACAGGCAGACATGGATCAGCTTGCTAGAGGATACCAAGTTACTTTGAGACACCTCTTCCTTCTCCCTTGTACCTCCCCTCACCCCTTTCCCTCTCCCCTTCCCCTCTCCCTCCTTACACTCCTTGGTCTCCGATTACATATATTTTGAAGGATCTTTTGCTTAGTAAGGGGTTTGTTTTGTTTTTTCTTCTGCCGTGGAATTAAAATTAAAACACCATATTGGCTGAATTCTGGTATTATTAGACTTTCCCAGGGTGTTGATATGTTGTTACAAGACATTGTTTCCTAATGGTCCTCAAAGGCGCCTGATATTGGGATCGTCCTCATATCTAAAATTCTGGCTTTGATTACATGAATAGCCTGAGTGCTTTTTCCTTTGTGATTAAAGAGAAGAGACACTGAAGCAGGACGATTATTCTGCAAAATGTCTGAGATGTTCAGATCCCAAGAGGCCTGCTTTGTTTTAGAAATGAGGACCGAGCAAATCATAGACTCCTTCACACAAGGGGAGGGAAACTAACAAGCAGAGAGAACAGAGATGTTTCAGAGTCAGGTCGGAAGTGAGTAGCCATGGGGTGTGTTTTGCTAACTGGTGCCAGAACTATGTCTTCCAGGTTCTCTGCAAGTCATGAACAAAACGAGAAAGATCATGGAGCACGGCGGGGCCACCTTCACCAACGCCTTTGTGACCACACCCATGTGCTGCCCGTCACGGTCGTCCATGCTCACGGGGAAGTACGTGCACAACCACAACGTCTACACGAACAATGAGAACTGCTCCTCCCCGTCGTGGCAGGCGATGCACGAGCCTCGGACCTTCGCTGTGTATCTTAACAACACTGGCTACAGAACAGGTAAGGCATGCTCTTTCTTCTTGCATCGTCTCAGAGGAGGGAAACGATACAGGAGAGTACGGTGGATGAGAAGTCCCCGGAGACTCAATAATGAGGAGGCTACCTTCTCTCATCTCTGCCGTGGTCCGTGCTCTGTTGCTATAAACGCATCCACGTGCCAGGGTACCCTATTGAAGAACGAGGTCTAAGTCGTTCACAGCTCAGGGGGTTGGGAGAACATGCTGGCAGCTTCCAGCAAAGCTTCTATTCTCTGTCATAACGGCAAAGGGTGAAAAGATGAGTTAAGTGCACTCAGCAGACAGACAACACAAGGGCGGTCTCACTTTCTCACCCCCTGCTCTGCAGGCATCATCCACTCCTGGGACAGCCCGGAGCTCCTCTCGGCAGTCTAGTTAAGTCCAAAAACAGATTTGAAAGAAGACAAGCCACATTAACACCAGGGTGCGAAGTATTTTTACTCAGGAGAATGTACCCGTGTGGAAGTCCCTTCTAGGAAATTCAGCATTCTCCGTGGGTGCAATGGGAAATTGTTCCCACAGAGGCCCCCAGCAGGTGAACTAGTCCAGGGTAACAGGTCCTGAATGGGGTGTCCGCTCACAAATCTCGGGATCATGGAAGAACTCAGGGGTTTGCTTAGATGTAGGTAATCCCTGGGGAATGACTAAGCGTTGTTTTGAACCACTCGGTGCCTACTCCAGGGCCCCAGGCCCAGTGCATGAGCCAAACGACTTCTTGAATGAATCAATAAGCCAGCCTGTGACCCTTGCTGATTCGTTTATTTATTCATATGTAACTAACAAGGCTCTAGCAGTAGATTCAACTGACGTCACCGCCACCAGACACTCGCCATTCCTTCCACGAAAGGAAGCAGTCTTCACTGCATGAATTGTCTACCCTGAGCCTTCACACAGCAAAGTAAGGTTCATGGTTGGCTGGGGTTTTGAAAACTGAGCTCTCTGGGTAGGGATCGGAGTGGCTCTCTGTGAGCAAGGAGTAACAGGAAAGATTTCCTGGGACCATTATCCTCAAAGCCCTCCTTCTCCAGCACTGGGTACTGCACCCCCAGTTTTCTAAGCATTTCTATATGGAAGTGGGTTCACTTGGAGGGTTTACAAGGGTAAAATGTAGGGTTTGGATCCCTACCCCAAGAAACAGATTTATTCATAAAAAGACGTCATCAAAAAAGTTTATTGAAAATTAGTTTTAGGCCTATAGATTATCTGTTCTCAAAGTTTAAAACTAAGAGTTTTCAGATACATGGTCTCTTAAATCTCTTTTTAATCTTTCCCAGTGGTATCAGGAAGTATGCAGTCATTTGCTTTTTTCCAGCAAGCCCCCATGGGCACTTAATTCTTGTTATTTAAGGATGAAAGTATCGATTGTACCAATGATAGCTCCAGCACACAGGCGTCTGAGCATCCCATTCACAGAGGAAACCCCTCTGCTATCTCAAGAGCCTTTGCTTCCGGTTAGGGAAACTGGGCTGGAGAGGGGGCCATGGAAGGCACCTGCTCCTGGTGTGTCTTCTCACATTAGTGATGTATATTTCATCCCAGGACTCTCAAGCAATTAGCAAATCCACTAAGCATCCTTGCAGGGTTCCAAGATGGCAGATGTGCTTGGCTGTGTGTTATACTGGAGTGTGGCTTTACATTCTTGGTAGCCAACTCCGAAGCAGGTTTAGAACAGTCCCCTGGTACATGGTTTCTTACTCAAACCAACCACCAGTGTGCTCTGCTCACAGGAAGCATGTGAAATTGATGCCTTTGCCGTTCCCAGAATCTCTGTAATTTAGTCCCTAGTGGAGACCATGGATCTGGGAAGACTGGAACTCACAACACATCCAGAGCACAGGATGGGATTGTGTTCAGTGGTGGAGCGCAGAGGAGGGCTTAGAGCAGCACCAGGCTATGCTGATTTGTTTTGTAGCAAGCCCAGGAAAGATGAGGAAGAAGGGAATGGGCTTCTACAGCCTGCCCTCTCTGTCCAGGCCACTTTGTTATCTCGCCTACTTCTTATAAGAAAGTTTGGAGGGAGACTATGGTACTAATGAAGAAAACCAGACTCACAAGAACTCATTGTCAGAGGACAAAAGTCAATCCACTGATGGTGGACAGAACCCAGAATATCTGAGTGCACAGTTTCCAATATCCTCTTGTTTGTCTGTCTTTTAAGGCAGGACCTCCTTATAGTCTAGGCTCACCTTGAACTCATCACTTTGAACTTTTGATCATCTTGCTCTACCTCCAGAGTGCTGGGGACACAGGCATGTGCTGCTGGGCCTGGCTGTTTCCAGGATCTTATTTCTCTGCATGCTATTCTCTCCTGCCTTGTTCCAAAGTGCCTTACAGACACATAGAACCAGGTAGGATGCAGAACAATCAGTACCCTGGCAAGCAGAAACAAACGATGCCGCCTACCTAATGTTCTGGTGAAGTGTGGCTCTAAAGTACACGCTGTGCAGTAGGGAAAGGCTGCTTGAAGGAAGGAAGCTTCCTGATAGCCATAGCAGAATTGAAAAGGACCTCTTGCAGAGCTCACTGGGCCACCAAGCACAGAAACCAACCATTTGCTTGTAGGTGGCACAGGGCACTCTTGGATTTCCTTTAATTGTATCATGACACACTCACCCTGTGTTGGGTTGACAAAAACTAGAGATCATTTATTTAGAAGTTTTGTTCATTTTTTTTATAGCACAGGCTGACCTCCAACCCCTCAGCCTCTGAATGCTGGCGTTATAGGCATGTGCCACCGTATCTCGTCATCACTGACTCGAATCTCTTAATTTCCCAGCATAAACTTTATACCTACAAGAGAGGGGTGTTCTTGGGGATAGAGCTGGCACCAGTGCTTTGGAGGGCAGGGCTCGGCTCAGAATGTTACCCCACTAGGAGAGTTGGGTCTGGGATAAAGCTGTGAGCACCAACCATCAGGCACTCCCAATAAAGACTGGCTGTTATTCTTGGCAGCCCAGCACTCCTGCCTTAGTGGGGTTTTCTGCAGGGACAGCAGATCAGCTCTTAGGAACAACGACTGATTCTAATGCTAACATCTTGCCAACACTGAGACGTATAGGTGATGACAGAATTCATAGTGCAGGATCAGGCTCCCATGTATAAGGAATTCTTTCAGGGAAGCAAGGACCCTTCCAAACACAGGGGCTAGAAAAGTATACCATTCACTCAGGTGGATGGGATGTGGGTCCGTGGATGAGTATTTGTCTGAGATCCTAGGTTTGAATTCAGCAGCACAATGAGGCTAGAGACTTTGTAATTTAAAGTTATCTCTGATGAGAAAGATAAAATTTTCTCAGGAAATTAGGAAATACGACTATCATTGTAACAATAGTTAGTGATCTAACTGTGAATAGTGGCTACAAAATTAAGGGGATGTGGGAGAAGATTACAAGACACTACACTAGTGAGCTGGGGAAAAAAGTCTAATCAGTTGCTGTTTTCCTAATTATGAACGTATTACATGGACTATTTGACTGTAGAGTTAAGAAAAATAATGGCGGAAATAACATGACTCACATAAATATCCATCTAGAGAGAAACGCAAAGTGCAATAAGTTCTATGAAAAGCAACTCCGAGAAGACAAATTACTAAGAAGCTTATTTTGGGAGGCATCCAAAATACATGGCTTTAAATGAAATGAATTGATCCAATATTATATTTACCCTTGTATGACATGACTTTCCTCTTTCAGAACTTAGGCATATTTTTGGACTGGTTGTAGTCTAAATGTTTCTAACTTTAGTCATGGAAAATGTGAGTCGAAAAACACAACACTATGTCTATTGCACGTTGTCCTGGGGAGTGAAATGAAAAGACATGGATTATCTATCACAGAGGGAAAAAAACCAGAGTGCTGCCTAAAGTCTGCTAAAAATTATGACAGAATAGAAGTTAATATAAAACTTATCCCAAAACTATAAGGTTAAAAAAAATCATCCGTGGTTGATTGAATGGAAAGAGGCTGAAGGCAGAGCCGAAGGGGCTGTGGTCACAGCCTACTCTGTCCTTAATCTATTTGAAGAACTCAAGCCAGCTTCCCAACATAGAGTTTTCTTTCCTGTCCAAAATTACACTGCAGTTCTGCTATGCTCACTAAAATTACCTAATCACATGAACTGGATTTTAGACACATCCGTTTTATTCCATGCCGTAAGTGGAAGAGACAATATTTAGTTGAAATCCGCAATGAAATGTTTAACTAATTAATTGCGTGCTGGTATGTTTACCATGCTGCCTGGACTGGTCTGCAGCTGCCTTTCTCAAGCCATGCTCCTGTCTCAGCCTCCACTGCAGACACATGACACCATACTTTACTTTGCTGTACATTTTTTTCTGTGATAACTTAATTTACATAAAGTTATCTATTTTTAAATCCTCTGTCTTTTGCATAAGATTTACTTTACTTGTTACAAGCTTATTTATTTTCTCTCTAGTAAAGGACTTCATTAAATTTAGAGTCTTCTAGGGTAAGGCAAGCTAATATTCTCACTTGTTTCGATTATGATGTCATGGATTTTTGCTAGGCACATAAACATGGACCATTACATATATTTACTGAACCACAGGATGTTGGGAATACACTGGACCCTGGGATATAAAGAGACAGAAAGTAAGAGTCCTGTCTTCACTATGCTTGTACTCTGAGTAAACCAAATTCATATATTCAAATGTATAAATCACAGTTTAGCTCAGTTCTCAATTATATCTGTAGTAACTACAATGAAATCCTGCCATATGCATTAAAGTGGTCATAAGTACATCATTCACTATACTAAATAAGATTTAATTTCTCTATGCATCAGATCTTTAAGAGTTACTATTACTGATATAGAAAGAAAAGTGTTTTCTTCAGATAGTCAAAGCATATTTCTAAGTATTATGCAGCCTGTGGTCCCAGAGGGAAGTACTATGACAACCAAACACACACTAATAGTTATGATCCATAATTCAATCTTTCCTACCTCTCTACCCATCTTCCCACTCCAACCACCTCCCTAAATAGCCGTGAAGACAAGTGGTGATGTCATAAATGGAAAGAATGGTCCAGAAGGTTGGGCGGATGTGGGGTGGCTCTGATAGAAGCACTAGCCAAGCTGAGTTGCTGTCACCAAAGGAGGGAGACAATTCAGGCTTTTAACCAAGTCATTGCCTTCATAATATGGAAATGAGATGAAAATCAACCAGCTTAGATAAAGTCGTGGACAGAAAGGACACTTGGAACAGAATGATTAGGAGCCCAGATAAGCAACTATAGAGCACGGGGAAAAAAAATGTAATGTCCAAAGAAACCAGGGATGATTAGAGTTTACCTTGACAGCATTAAGCTCCAAAAGGACCAGAGGAGCGTGTGCAGCCACGTCTGGCTGCTTCCACTTCCGGGTGCTGGGTCCTGGGCTCTCCTGCAGCAAATGTGGTGGGTGATACCACATCTGGAACCCTGAGCACACTTTTCACACTCCATTAACACAAAGACACCGAAAGCCCGGAGGCAGTTCTGAAGGCAATAGCAGGAATTACTAACAGACTTGAAGGAGTCGTTTCTAAGGGAAGGATTAAGGCGAAGGGCAATCACCGTGGTAATGACTAGAAATGGTACAGGTTGACCTAAAAAATACAGCCGTGGGTGAAGGGCAGGCATGACTGGGCGTGGCTGCCCTGGAGGTGGGGAGCACAAAAAATAGCAGGAAAGGTTCTTAGACTAATGAAGGAAAATGGAAACCACATGGGAGAAAATTGGTTTCTACAAAATAAGTCGTATTGGGGGACAAAAACCAAAACCCCAACAAACACCTGTAACAAAGCAAAAGTAGAGAGCAAGCTGCCCTCAGACCACAGAACGGTATTTTACACTGTGGAATCACACAGTGGTTCTCACTATTGCATGAGAAGTCCGCTACCCTTGTCAAACACTGTTTTAAGTGCTTTCCCCTGGACCAGCCTCTTTGGCCCCAACAACATCCCTGCACTGGGCTTCTCCTAAGCGGGTTCTCCAGGGCAGTGCAGGGAGGAAGAGGTGAGCTGGCCTGCAGATGCCAGGGAAGCTTCCTCTCAGCTACACGTTCCAATTGCTATGCTCCCTTACAAAACTGTTTGAAAAGAAAATGGACAATGGACGGAAATGTGGAGCCCCGCACTGTGTAGGGATGGTGGGCAGGCCACAGGGTGAGGCAAAGGCAAACATAGAGATTCATGGCTATAACCTTACAATCCTAGCACTTGGGAGGTAGACATAGAGACACAAGCAGGAAGACTGACAGTTCAAGGCCAGCCTAGGCCACATAGTCAGACCCTGCCCCCAAAATTAAACACATACATACAGAAATGACTCAATAAATAAATAACAACAACAAAAAACTCCACAAAGTAGAAAGTTTCCATCAAAGTAGACAAAGCTTACTCAAGACCATTACTACGTCACTGGAAGGAAAGGAAGGTGCATTAGAACTACGGGGTATGGAACTGTGGGCTCAAGGCTAGCAATCTGAGTGAAACAGGAGCTACTCTGGCCTTGAGTCAAGACCAGATTGTGGATATGGAGGGCGGGTGAAAGCCAGTGTGCCAACTGAGGCACCATACCCCGTGAGCAGGGGCTTGGAAGGGCTTCACAGACTAGGAAACATTTCTTCTGTGGTTTTGTGGAGAGTGAGGTGAACTTCTCAGTGAAGGTTTGTGATTCGTCAGTCAAATAAAAAGCAAGAAAACTTAATTTTGTCACAAAGACTAATTCTCGGTGTTCGGGTCCTCACACAGCAAGCACACAGCGGATCTCACACTGCCTACCAGTTGAGCAAAAGAATATATCCTGCATTGATTCCCGGCTGGCCCTAGGAAGCTGATCCCCAAAAGTGTTATGACCATTACAATATATGTATTTCAGTTTTGAATTTAAAAGCGAAGTGAGTGAATGTCACTTTGGCGTGGCCTGCAGAACGGCGACAACTCTCTCCTCTGACGGGTTTTCACCTCGCCGTCACTTTTCAAGCCCTAATTTCATATCTCTGCATTTGTTTGTGATTAATCATCTCACATGAGAAAAAACTATCTTTCATTTCCTATTGCAGCCTTTTTTGGAAAATACCTCAATGAATATAACGGCAGCTACATCCCTCCTGGGTGGCGAGAATGGCTTGGATTAATCAAGAATTCTCGTTTCTATAATTACACTGTTTGTCGCAACGGCATCAAAGAAAAGCATGGATTTGATTATGCAAAGGTAATTTCCAGTGTAAAACTGCGTCAATTTGCTTTTGCGCATAATGGGGGGGACGGCATTTCCAGGGACTTAAACTATCCGCAAGATGGGCTCTCTGTGTTCTCACAATGTTCGAATGAGAAATTTTAAGGCAATTTCCAGCTCCAGACAAGAAAGACTCTAACGGCTCCATGCTTTTGTCTAGTGAGCCTTTTTTTTTTCCTTCCTTCTCATTAGGATGAAAGGCAATCAGGCTTTGATGAAAGGACACCCAGAAAATCATACTCCCCCCTCTTTCAGTCTTGTGATAAATTTTGTTTTCCCCCTCTCTCAAGAGCTAGTCCGCATAATCAAATGTGCATCTTGTACTGTTGCTTTTCCGTGGTTGAAGGTATATATTATCCAGCCTTCCATGTGAAAATAAGACAGACTGGTGCCACTGGGAACTTTGGGACACTGTGCTTTTTGCTTTTACTCCCATCTGACCAAGCAGTATTTGTGAGCAGGACATCTGCCCCATGGCAGTAAGAGTTCCCACCAGTCTACGGCTCTCAGCCTTAGGATGTCCGTATCCATCTATAAAAATGGCCAATGGTTCCCAAACAAGCAGATCCTAGAGTTTAAAGTTTACAACATAAGCCAGACACATACGTGATCCCAGCTCTTAGGAGGCTGGGGCAGGCAGATGGAGAGTTTGGGCTACACAGCTAGGGTAACCCGAACGTGGAGAGATGCTTGCTGAGACCTCAGCGGAAATAGGAATCAACAACAATCACAAAAAAATTCTTAGGATTACTAACTCAAATTAATAAAAAATATGAGATAATAAAAGTAAGTGACGGGAAGACTATCTTTAAATTCAAGCTGGTCATTTTTCTAAAGCACTCACTGTCCTTCTGGATGCATTCATTTCGTTTTCCTACAAATGCCAGAATTCAGCTGGATTTTGCAACCTGTTTCAACAGGTTCAGGCATTTGGTAGAAAGAGAGCGGGGTCTAAGGCTACATTTCTGGAATGCTGTTGCCTTTGTGCCTGTCCTGATGAGGGACAAGGTGTAAGGCTGGGTCCTTCCTACCCTCCTGAAAATAATGAATGCAAATGAACTCACTAACACTGCTGATAGGCTTCTAATCATCAAAGTTGAGAGTCAGCCAGTCAGCAGGAACCTTGAAGGCAAATTTGAGCCACATTCTCCTTGTAGAAGACAGGGAAACTCAGCTTGGAGTGGTTCAACCACTCATGGATCCCCGGTCATTTCCCTGACTGGGGACGAAATCTTTGTAGGCAAATGATGCATGCCACGCACACTAATTGTCATTACTCTCCCTTTCGATCTGCGGGGATGCTTTTCATGCTCCTCGTTCAAGCTATTAACCTTTAGTTCCCTGTTGTCCTAAGGAGAACAAAGTAATCACGATTCTCTCCAAATACTAAATCAACGCAGCCTGCTCATTATCACGGCTGATTAGGTGTCAAAGACAACTGTGTTGGGAAAAGTGTGTGTGCGTGTGTGCATGCACAGCGAGTGTGTATGTTTAAGTGTATGTGTGCTTGTAAAGAAATTAAAAAGACCCACACGTGGAAAGAAGTGGACGGCCTTTGGACTTGTCCTAACAAGGACATGACACAGATTTCCCCCAGCACTTCTCTTGCAGCTGATCTGGTCCTTAAATCCACCACATGTGGCCAGCTGTGCTCGGAAGTCTTTGACATTGTGACCACTGCCTGGAAGTTTCTGACAAAAGCTTGCACTCACTCCAGCTTCAGGCCAATGATATGCACAGAAGAGCAGGTGGCTTAGTCAGAGTTCCTGTCTCCTCTTTCTCCTTCCCTGTGCCCTCCCTGCCCACTTCCAAACTTCCATCGGGCCCCGCCCCCTACACTGCGGTTTAAGTCATTCTATCAGCAAGTCAAACTCAGACTCCAGCAGCTCAGCCCTCTCTCCAATGCACACAGCACATGCTACAGGAAATCAAAGGCTCCCGCATTTAAGTGTTCCCAAGGAATGACTTGAGAAAATGTTGCAATTTGTCGTTGGACCTATGATATTTTTTTTGACGATGTCTTCAATTTGATGGTGGTATTATTCTTACAGGTGGATTAAAGAATTTTCAAAAAGTAAATAATTCCCTGGGTTTGCACAATTTGTACGTGTGTGTGTTCTGAAGGTGTGATTGTGAAGTTGGTGTGGATGTTTCCTGCCTCTGGAGTAATTTGACCAACGAATTGCATCAGTGAAAGCTGAGAATGAGATTCATAGCCAGTGTTTCATATGTTCTTGAATTTATATGGCCAGATTTAGTCTTTATCTTAGGCAAATACAACTTGCCTCTTTTCCCTAATTGTTGAATTGTTTATCTTTTTTATCCTTGTTGCTAAGCTGGCTACCCTAAAAGTGAACAGTCACAGATATTTTTCAATTCTTGGCTGGCTCCTTGGGAGGCTCTCATCCCTGTAAGGCTTATACTCAGTGGGTAGATTCTGAGGGAAGCAGTGTTCTAATGTGATCTTGAATGTCACCTTTTGTAATTTTTGTTTTGTGTCAAATGTATGTTTCAGGACTACTTCACAGACTTAATCACTAACGAGAGCATTAATTACTTCAAACTATCTAAGAGAATGTATCCCCATAGGCCCATTATGATGGTGATCAGCCACGCAGCACCCCACGGCCCTGAAGACTCCGCCCCACAGTTTTCAAAACTGTACCCCAATGCCTCTCAACACATGTGAGTAGCAAACCCTCAATGCACCTTGCTGAACTTGGCCCTTGCCTGTGCTTCCCAATTTACCCTCCTCTTCACCCTGTTTCCTTTTGGTCTGCATAGCACCCAAGGCACGTGAAAACCGAGGGACACAGCACAGGACAGGCAGAGACACCAGGTTTGCAGTAGAGGGTGCTGGGGGTTCGGATTGGGAGTGGCATTTCCAGTATCTGCCAGCAGCTAAATGAAGAGGCTCTCATCAAGGAAATGGGGGCAGTTTTCCCCTAGAGCTCCTTCCAGCATTCTAAACGTTATGTTCTGGAGCATGACCTAAGAGTACTGATGGGGTAGAATGGTTCGCTTTTCATAGGCACGGGGCGGCCCCTCTCTGCTCCAGCTATAGAAATGTGGCCTTGTTTTTTGTCCTGGGGAGCACAGGAGCAGCTTGGCTGCAGATGTGCAATTAGGTATGTGCCGAAAGCAACTGCAGGAGCTTGCCTGGGAGGCCCGGCTCAGGTCAAGGCTTTAAAATAACCTAATGTTTCATCTCGAGAGGAGGGGGGCTGGGGAGGCTCAGGGGAGGCCCTGGTGGCTAAGAGGGAGGAGGAGGGAGAGAAGAAAGCTGCACTGTGCTGATAATCCTCCCTGGCCAAGGGTGGAAAAGTCTAGGTGCCTTGGCAGCGAAGAACACGATTTTGTTGTTGACTCTCTCTCAACACGGTTTCTCCTAACCCTCATGCCCTATACGTAGCCTTCCACACGCGGTAGCTGGGATCCGGTCTGCGGAAAGCACACCCCATTCAGAAGGCACCTTTTATCACAAGTCTCTGAAACTGGTTCATGATCTAGTTGTGCTGGAATTATTGCCCCTGCCTGGGTCTTCTAAACAAGATTCCAGAGAGAAAGAGCCTTAGGGATAGAGTAATGACTATTGATGGAATTGTCAGGCATTGGGCTCCTTTCTATTCTTAGTATCTTTCTGTCACTAGCCTTACTCAGTCACATGACCAAGACTAACAGGAAAGAGGTCAGAGCTCACTTAGAAGAGAAACTAACAATAAATAAGAAGCAAAGTGGGTCACCTACTGTGCCCAGGAGGATGCAAATATTTTATTGCATGGAAGAGAGAGACACACAAGACTGTGGCTCCAGCAATAGGGGGGAATCCGGGCTCCATGAGCACTGCTGTGAACTCAACTAAATGGACAGAATCCTTCTCTTGTTACTGACTCTGAAAGTGGATTTATGAATGGCACCTCTTAGCAGGTGGCCCCCTGTTGTAGCTCAGTTACAAATTCAGTCAGCAGCAGGTGCAGCGAGAGGAAAATGTCTTTCGGGCTTCTTCAGTAATAGCTTGGAGCTCACCTTTTCCCACTCTTTTGATCAGAACTCAGGTTGTGTAGCTCCCTTTGCTCCGTTAGCCCCATCCCAGCCTCAGATGGCTTTCAGCAGCCTGATCCTTAAGGGCATTCCTCAGAGTTTGCAGAGAAAGGGTTGATAAAATGTGGCCTTTCATGGTTCTTTAGAGGTCAGCCTGCCTTTGAAGCTTCAAGGCTAGGTCCTAAGCCTATACGAAAACCAGCCGTTCAAGAGGTCCTGACATCGATGTGGCGTGTGCAGACAGTAAATGTGCACAGAGAGGGGTGGGGGTGGGAGAGGTAGCTCTGAAGAATACACTGGAAATTATATGTATCCAGCTTACCAAACAGCACAGATTGAGGAAGTTAATCTTAGTTAAGGAAGTTAAGGAAGGGCCCAATGGGCACCCCCTAAACACCAATAAATTAGGATGGGGGCGGGGGGCAGTCCCAAACTCAGCTTGGATTCCTACGGTTTTGCCGAAACCCAGCCACTCTCTTTCATTGTACAGTGCAGCCACATTTGAGACCCACCAGCCAGGTGGAGCTGGGGCGTGCTCTCTAAAACTCCAAAGACTTGTAGTAAACTTGCCCAGACCCAAGTCTGACAGGGAGAATGGCTAAGTGTCCAGATAGCCATAGCATTAGAGGGCCAGAAGTGTCAGGTGTGACAATGGTCCCAGCCCCGCAGAGCACTAGGGGAAAACAGTTGCACCTGTTGGAGGAAATGACCCACAGGGTCCGCAGTGGACCTGGAAAGATGGGGAAACTATGCAGGAGACTCTCCAGCCATGAAATGGATGCTTTCAGGGGCAGGGTATAGCACAGACATTAAAGCGTCAGGGTGATAGGAAAGTTGAGAACCACTGCTCTAATTCATGACCTAGCAGCTGGAGAATAAGGCACAAATAAAGCAATAAGAAATAAAGCTAAAAGGTGTCGTAAGATGGTGGAGAGGGCTGCGTCCCCCTCGGCTCCCGGCTGCCCGGCTAGCTTACACCCGAAATAATTACACAGAAACTGTATTCAGGCCTGACTCACCTGTCCATTAAGGCCACAAAAGCCTCCTCCATGAGCTCAGCTATGAGTGGAAATAAATGCGTCACTTTGGTGTGATGTCGTGAACCAGACCTTAGAGGAGCAGCATGGGGAGCAGTCCCACCCTATTGGTGTTCATTCTTATTGATCCTCTCTATTAAGATTGGCCATATGCAAATGTCAATATGATTGGCCCACAAGTAGTGTAATTTCACGCTGTCTGACTCAAGGTTTAAAGAGAGCCGACAGAGAACTAAGTCCGCACTTGCCCCTGGTGACAGGGTAAATCCCTTGACAAGCTAAGACTTCACTGCCATGAACCCCGCACACCTGGCCATCCTGCAAAGAATTGATCTGGGCTATCATCTTTTCTAGATGTGAAGTTTTGCTCTGGGCAAATTCCGGGTGGGAGAGCATTCTGAGCCGTGGGGAATGAGCATGCAGTCAGCAGTCAGTGAGAGACTCTGTGCCGCTAGTCTTTGGGGTTTGTGCACCCAGCGTGTGGAGAGAGACTCACATGCCTCCAGCAGGCCACAGGAACCTTGAGCCCCTGGCTGCCTTCCTGCACAGGTCTCCCTGACCGCTGATAGGGGGAGGGAGGGAATGAGTGCCCAGGTTCAGAGTTCAGTCCTTCAACACAAGGAGCAAGACAAATTGAAGACAAGCTGCAGACTGCGAGGCATGGTAGCTACTGAATGGCTGGCTCCCTTAGTGAAAACATTAGCGACGCAGTCAAGCAATGGGCCGTTAGCAGTGAAGGGCTCTGCAGAAATATTTGGCAGGCCCTGTGGAAACAGCATGGAGCTGGCCTCCGGTGCAAGGAGCTAGTCATGTGGACGTTTTGCTTCAGGTCTTCCTAGGTGGCCAAACATCACCCGCTCCCTTTCATGCAGCCCTGGGCTGTGGCTATCTGACCTTCTTACACTGAGGAGAGTGGATCAAGTTTCCATGGTGTTTGCTTCTCTGACAAAGAGAGGGGCCCATTCAAAACCGGCACACTGGCTTTACAAACCGAGGGGAGAGGTTATGCCTCCCAACTAAGAATAGGAGCGGATTATCTCTCCCTTGTTCACATGGGGGTCCTGTTTAATCAGACAGTAACTCGGCCTATCTTGGCCTCCAAAAAAATTCAAGAAAAGCTCCAACAAGGAAATCCACATAAAACTCTTACCACGAAGCCCTTCACTATGGCAGAGCCTCTCCTAAGCTTTCAGGAAATACTTCGGGCCTCATGCTCCCCATCCCATGTGATAATGCGCCCCTGCCACCCACTGTGGCCCATCAACTCTGGAGACTGTTTTTTAATCGTTTTGTTTCAGTAGGTTTTTCTTCCATACTGCACACACACACAGAGAGAGAGCGAGAGCGAGAGCGAGAGCGAGAGCGAGAGAGAGAGAGAGAGAGAGAGAGAGAGAGAGAGAGTCAGGAGTGGGGGCGTGGAGCTGCTAATTGGAGCAGTAAAGAATTGTCTCCTCTTGGGGCTGGAGAAAGAGGCTCAGCAGTTAAGTGGCCCTATTGCTTTTCCCAGAGGAGCCAGCACCCAAGTCCAGGAACTGCCTGTAACTCCAGATCCAGGACACTCAATTTCCCTCCTGGCCTCTGACAAGGGCACCTGCAGTCAGGGGCACATACCACACACAAGCACAAATGCACAGCTTAAAAATACAACAAATCTTTATAAAATGTCTTGACTTAACAAGAATTTGTATTTTTATCCCTTTTACAAAAAAATATTAAAAGTTATACTTATGAAGATGAAATTTTTTCAATGCTCCATATAAATTTCCAATTTGGGCAGACTTGTTTCCTTTTCTATAAACCTACACTGTTCTTTTCACATTATGATGAACCCCTGTATGCCCAAACTCCTGAGTGTAGGGGCATGACTCCAGAGGAGCACAGCCACGTGGGACACGCTATGGATCCTGCCTCAGCAGCTTTGCCCCAACTCTCTCTCTCTCTCCCTCTCCCTCTCTCCCTCCCTCCCTTCCCCAACCCCTTAGCTCCTAGGGCGAGGAGCTTGGCTCCTCATTTAGTTGTAAAATTAAATTCCGCTTACCAAATGAATAACGTTGACCTCACCAGCTAGCTGACATGAAAATATTTTTAAGATAGCACTAGGATTCAAGAGTTCAAAGAGCATCTAGCAAGTCTCTTGGTTCCATAACTTTTTTAATTAAAATAAAATGAAGTTCCATGTGTTCACTTGAATGGAAGGCTAAGTGGCTTGTTCAGGACACAGGAAGGGTTTGGGGCAAAGCTGGAGTTAGGTCCCAGTTCTCCTTGTCCCGTTTGCCCTTCCCACTATACCAGGCCATGTCACCGTTTGCATCACAGCCACAGTGAACATCAGAGTGGATCTCGCACATTTGCATAATTCCAATTGGCATTTCCAGCATCATTAAACGAGTCTCTATTTTTATTGTATGCCTACAGTCAAGATCATTTGGTCTTACTCTGCATGTGTTCTAATGTGATCTGCCTACAGATACCTGAAGTCAGGTGGGGCATATCTCCAGAAAGTCAATTAAGTAGATTCAGTTTTAATGAAATTGAAGATGGCATGGCTTGGGAGAGTGGGTATAGAGTTTACCAGGCGATGCTGCAAGTGTGTCCTAAGCCTGCAGAGCGGGCTGCGTTGAGCATTGGAACGGACTTGTCACTTCTGTCAGTGACCTTTTTCTTGATGTTTGCGACTAGAAAACAAGTAAAGAAAACAGATGTTCAACACATCAACAAAAGAAAGAAGTTTTTACCGGACCGACGACACAGGCCATCAATATTCAAAAGGAACCACGTGGTTCGCAATTCCCCAATATGGATTTAATATACAACACATGTATTTCTTGAAGCCATTTGTTGGCTACTAAGAATCATTCTTTTTAAAATACCTGCCCACCAAAGAGAAAGGTGGCATCGCTGATTTTCCAGAACCCTTTGTCCTACTTTTGTCAGCCAGTGACACTGGCAAGAGACTCAAACCCCAAGGAAAATTGGCAGACTGAACTTGTGTGCGGCCAAGCAGGTGATGCTGTCCCGAGCTAGAAACCCAAAAAAGCAAGATCAGGGGAAAACAGCATGCAGGGCAGGGAGTCCTCTTCAGGCAAATACAGCCAGGAATAGCCTGTGGGCAGCTACAGATGTGTTTCTGAGATCCACAGATGTACCTGCTTGAAACTCTCATTTCGCAGGCAGAAATTTTCACCAGCCTGGCCATCTGAGGCAGTGGCGCCTCTGAAATAGATTCCGGGCTTGTTTTTTGTCTTGATTTGAAGGATCAGAAACTCAAAAACGGTGATCTGACCCTTTGTCCTCTTGGCTTTAAAGAGATAATCACTATTGCACACTTTTCTCTGATCCATCCAACGGGCTTCCTAGGGTGTTTCTCCATGTTTGCAGCTTAAATTGATAGGCAGATGGGTGGGAAGTTCCTTAGCAGGAAACAGAACACTTTAAATTGGGTAAAAGGCTAAACTGGAAGGATTCCCTTTTGATAGGGAAAACTTTGACAGCTGGGGTTTGGGACCTCTGTGCTTGGGAGCTTGGGTCAGTGTGACAATGTGACAGTCAGATGGAACAGAGGCCTTGAGCTACTAGCATGAGCAGTACTTGACTTTCTCCTTTGCCCAAGTGAAGCAGGACCCCCTAGTGAACTAGCCTGGCTACCTGTAGGCAAGAGTAGAATGGGACCCCAGAAGCGGTATTCAACAGTCCCAAAAATCTGTCAAGCCCACAATAAGTTCCGCAAAGCTATTATTCCCATTGTATAATGAAGAACCTAAGGCATCACCACCACCCCCCCCAAAAAAAGAAGAACTGTCCAGAATCATATAGTAGCACATTGCAGAATTGGAACAAAGAATTAGATCCGAATCCCAAGCTTTACAGACAACTAAAGACACAGTTTTCTCATTTTAAAGAGTTCTCTATTTCTGTTAGTGAAGCTGTACCTGTGACAGCTCCGGGCCCTCTTTGAGTAAGTTGAAGTCAGTCCTTAGGCAAGCTAGCCTTAATTATCACTGGGGGGACAGAAGGCTGCATCTTCAAGGAATTTGGCAGACCTCAGCAGGGGGCAACCACAGTCTTTGGCAAAAGATTGCTTTTCCACAATGTTGTCAATTCCAGCAATCCGGACCCTCCACCTGCAGGTCCCTGAACAGCTGTTGTTCTGGAGAGCTGGGGGGAGCAGTGGCTGTCTGCCTTCCTTTAAAAAGCAAATGTGTGCCCCAGATCCCCCGCTACCCGCTGGGATCCCACCTGAAATGTCATCCTCCAAGCTAGAGGTCAGCTCCCATATTGAGAAAGTCAGAAAACTACAGGGAGAGGGGTGGACAGCTTTGACAACAGGCCCTGAACTCTCCCTTTTAATATAAGCCAGATTTAACATATGTCATTCTGTAAATCCGGGAGTCCAATTTGAGGCTTGTAATTTGCTGCAAGCTTCCCGGCTCCTCAAAGTGAGGTGGGGCTTCCCGGAGCACATCAAGGTGGCTGGTGGAAGATGTAATTTGCCCACTGTGAGGCTGCATGCCGGTTCCCTATTGTAATTTTTATTTGCGTTGAGGTTTTGTGGTTTTAAAAAAAAAAGTGAACTAGATTTATTTTTAAATTAAGCCGACCTAACTTCAAAGGCAGTGAGGGGACGACGCGTATTATACAGAACCCCTGTGTAATCTCTTACAGCTGTATTCCCTTTCGGACCACAGTGGGTAAATGGCTAGGAGACCTTTCATGGCCAATGCGCTGTCTTTCTCTGACCTCATACCCGCCTCCCCCCATGGGTGCAAAACCCTTGCATGGGGATTTTAAAGCCCCTCTGCCCTTCTCAGCTTCTAAGTCTAATCCTGTTTGTAACGCGACCTGCTGCATAGACAATGAGAAAGGCAGACTTCAGTCCTTGCCGGTGCCCACTGTGACCCATTTCTAGAAAGGAGGACTCCTTCCAGGTCAAAACTCTGGACCAGTTGGTTCCAGAATCATCTGGAGGAAACACTGATACGATAGAAAGTTTCTTTTTGACAGAGTCTCAGAAAGGGAAAGGAAAGAAAGGATGGAAATTTCCCTTGAAAAGGATGGCAGATAGAGCTCAGAGAATCTGCCATTTAATATCAGAGGATTGTTTCAAGCCAGACATTTACATGAAAAGAATGTGCTTACTGACCTGTGGAGGAAACGCATAAGCTCTGTTCTCCAGGCTTAGAGGAATGCCCCTCAGCTGTTCACAGATGTGTAAGCTGACTGTTCCCTTTCACTCTGAGGCTGTCTTGTAGGAACTCATGTTCTCTACTCATCATTAGTACTTTGGGGACGGTGTCTTCAGAGTCTAATTAGGGAGCATGATGCTTGCTCTCACATCAGACTTTCAACAGTGTGAATAGGCTCTGTGACCCTCCTGGCAGGAGAAAATGTGAAAGACAGGTGGCCTTTCTGTGGCTCGGTGTGCACAAGAGCATCCCCGAGTACCACCACGCAAGCGTCCTGTGGGAGGTCCCTAGTGTTACTAGTTCAGCATGGTACTCGCTGAGGTCTCCTGAAATCACCAGGCTCGCAGAGACTGTTTCCAGACTCCACTTCAGACTTCCTTATCTACAGTCTTTCAACTGTAGACTTCTACCCCCCAAACAGAGGCAGGGAAACGGGTCCCCCACTCAATATGGATGGTGGCTTTCTCTGTGCCACTGGTTGTTTGGAAATCTGTGCTTAAAAACTCTCTAAGACCGAGGGTCACCCTTGCTCACCCCTTTGTTCATGTTGTTGAAGTATATGAACTACGAAAATCCAGACTTGCTTCCACTATCTTTGATAAACTTTGCAAATTATTTGCCCGCCTTGGTTTCCTCATCTATAAAATAGTAGTAGATTATTAAGGATAGTAAACCTGTTAACCAAATGAACTGAGACAATCAAATTAGTATATATATATATATATATATATATATATATATATATATATATATATAATTTGCGTAATACTTTACAGTAAATCCACCTTCTGTGAGCTTTAATAGCCTGTGAAGAACAGGT
>NC_022031.1:14845693-14853334 GCF_000317375.1 Microtus ochrogaster | reverse complement strand
TATATATATATATATAATTTGCGTAATACTTTACAGTAAATCCACCTTCTGTGAGCTTTAATAGCCTGTGAAGAACAGGTTTGAATGAATGAGTATTAATGTCTCGGTATAAGAATCTTGCTAACGCTAGGCAGTGGTGGCACATTACCTTATCCACAGTGCTCGGAAGGCAGAGGCAGAAGGATCTTTGAGTTCAAGGCCAGCCTGGTCTACAAAGTGGGTTCCAGGACAGTCAGGGATACACAGGGAAACCTTGTCTGGGAAAACAAAAACAGAACCAAACAAACACAAGAGAATCTTGCTAACAGGCTTGTGCTTCAGATGCCTGAGACGGTAGCATGTAAGGGAATCAAGGAAGATTTCGACAGAACCATTTTGAGTGCCCAGGGCTGTGTAACTGATGCCGCTGATCTCTGCAACCCATTGTATATAGGTGTGAACAGGACTATTCTACAGCAAAAGGACCCACTTCTCTATAGTTAACAAAACCCTTGTGCCCTTCTACCCCTACTGATTTCTCTACGAAGCAAGTATTTTATTGATAAATGTGTAAATTGAAGACATAGTCTTAACAGTTTTAATATACAACATGAAGAACAAGCACATCTCTTGAAGATGTATGAGTGGTCGATAAGATTATCTTAAAGATTAATGTGTTGAATTGTAAGTCAGCATCAACCCACATAGCTTGCTGGTGACTTTATTAGGCTCATTAGCAATAAACATTTCACGAGCTAGCAAGAACATTCCTTTCTGCGTTTCCATTTTATCTGTAAACCTGAAACAACCATCCTCATCACCATGGACCGCTCACACATTTTATTCACGGAACCCAGCTGAGCTTGCATTAGTCGCATGTTCAGTCAGAGTATTATCAGCTTGAATTTACATCCCCACATAGGATGTATACTGCTTGGGATGGTGAAGGCTACAGTCTCAGAACTCAAAGAGATCTCATGATGTTTGAGAGAAAAATACTTTAGCTGTGACTAAATTATCTCTCAGAAGTGATTATTTTTACAGCCTTTAGCTTGAAATGCTTCCCCAAATGGCTAAGCTTTTGTAAGAATGTGTAAATGACAAGACTGCTTTCTGCGTGTTTTTAGAACTCCAAGCTATAACTATGCACCGAACATGGACAAACACTGGATCATGCAGTACACAGGCCCCATGCTGCCCATCCACATGGAGTTCACCAACGTCCTCCAGCGCAAACGACTGCAGACCCTGATGTCAGTGGACGACTCTGTGGAGAGGGTAAGGCCACCTCCTCCCTCAGCGACAGGTTTTCATCTAACTTCCTCCCATAGATCCGTCTAGTCACTCCAGCTTTTGCTTCTTAATGTGGTGTGAAGGGAGAGAAACATGTGTGTCCAGCAACATCCTCAGCCCTGTCCCCTTGTCCCGTTTCTTTGAGTCTGCTTCTTAAGGCGCCAGTAACAAATGATTGAAAAATCAAAATATTATAAATCAGGGTCCATAAAACTCTTAAAAGCTTTCAGAAATTAAACAAATCATGTCAGAGAGTAAGGCAGATTTAATATAACGCATTAGAGACTGGCGATAGTTGGGGTGGGAGTAAAATCAAGGCCCCTCCCTAATGCAAATAGCAGCCAATCAACTCCAGTCAACCTTGGCAGTAGAAAAATGGAAATTAAGTATGATATGTTTTCTGGCTTTTGGCTGTCCAGGAACTCACTTTGTAGACCAGGCTGGTGTTGAACTCACAGAGATCCATCTGCCTCTATCTCGAGTGCTGGGATTAAAGGTGTGCGCCACCACCTCCCGGCTGCTTTCCGGCTTTGTAAGAAAGACTGAGTATTCCCAGATGGGGTCTTCTTCACACTTATAAATTAAATAAAGGATTAATAAATGAAATAATGGGTGAAAGGGTTAAATGAAAGTGATGACGTTCAACGTTGCTTTAATCATAGATTTTTCAAAGTGAAATCCAGAGAGTTTGTTGGGATAGGCGGTTTATGACTTTGTTTCGTTGTTTGCTTGTTTAGCAAACAGGAAGTAAAGTGTGTAAGCAGTATATGCTAGATTAAGAAAAGAAAAAAGTTTTTGACTGTAGTGTGGGATATTTCCTCACTGGAATCATAAATATTTTAAAATGTGGATGGTATCCCTGTTTGCCAGCCTTACTAAGGCAACTCTTGGCTTTTGAAAAATGACGGGAGTCAGCTGTGGTGGTGCATATCTTTAATCTCAGCACGTGGGAGGCAGAGGCAGCCAGGGCACTGTGACTTCAACACTAGCCGGGTCCCTTGGGGGAAGCTGAGGCAAGGCTGTGGCATGTCACCTTCCATGCAACACTTGGGTCTGACTTGTCCTGTGCTCTGTTGCAGCTGTACAACATGCTGGTGGAGACGGGAGAGCTGGACAACACCTACATCATCTACACTGCCGACCACGGGTACCACATCGGACAGTTCGGACTGGTCAAGGGGAAATCCATGCCGTATGACTTTGACATCCGTGTGCCTTTCTTTATTCGTGGGCCAAGCATAGAACCAGGGTCCATGTACGTATTTCTCTGAAGCATCTAAGATAATTCAGATCCTAATCTCAGTGTCTGGTTTCTTTCCATCCAGAACTAAAGAAGGAAGACATAGGGGTTGGCAGTGTACCTTCCCTGCCACCTAGTAATTCAACTATACTATTTAAACTATCGGTGACTGATTCTCTCAAACTGAGAAAAGGCCGTGTCCTTTTGCCCTGTGTGTATGGCCACTGTCTGCTCTTAGAGACCACTGTCCCTCTTTGAATCAGAGATTCACTGTCACTTTTTATAAAGCCCAATGTCATCTTCCTAGCTTTTAATCCAGAGTCTGAATGCCTGGTTTTATTTTAAGAGAAAAGAGACTTAAATGAGTTGTTTCCGTCACCGAGACAAGCCCTGTATCCCGTTCTCTGCTGATGTTCTCCTCACAGACACAGGTGCCCGTGCCCCTTGCCTACCATATTAACTTGCTTTTTAGTAAACTGAGATCATGTGTATGGAGAATAATGGAAGTGGCAAAAGACAAAATTGGAATTAGAATTCCAAACAGTGTCTACCCATGGACTCAGACAAAACCAAGAAGCTATGCGGGCAGAGAGAACCTTCCTGATAGTTTTTTCCATCTTTTTTTTTTTGCCTATTTAGCTATTCTTTTCTTATACAATGCATCCTGACCAAAGTGTCCCCTCCTTCCAGTCTTCCCAGCATGCCCCTTCCCTTCTACCCCACATTTACTGCTTCTCCATTACCTTTCAGAAAAAAAGCAGGCCTCCAAGGGCTATCATCCAAAATCACATAACAAGATGCAATAAGATTAGGTGCAAAACCTCTTTTCAAGGTTGTATGAGACAGCCAGTAAGAGAAAAAGGGTCCCAAGAGCAGGCAAAATAAAAAGTCAGAGATACCCCCCACACTCCCACTGCTGTGAGTTTCATGAGAACACTCAGCTACACAGCCATAAGGTATAAACAGAGGGGCTGGTTCAGACCCGTACAGGCGCAGTGTTTGTCACCGTGAGCCCTATGAGCCCTGCTTAGTTGATTCTGTGGACCATGTTTTCCTGGTGTTCTGACTCCTCTGGTTCCTACAATCCTTCCTCCCCTTCTTCTACATGGTTCCCCAGCTCTGCCTAGTGCTTGGCTGTGGGGGGAAAATAGTATAACAACATCATCAAAACCAAAAGACAAGCCTGGTGGTGGTGGTGCATTCCTTTATCCCAGCACTTGGGAGTCAGAGGCAAGCAAACCTCTGTGAGTTCAAGGTCAGCCTGGTCTACAGAGCTAGTTCCAGGACAGCCAGAGCTACACAGAGAAACCCTGGCTCAAAAATACAAACAACAAAGCAAGCAAACAAACAAACAAAAACAAGATCACTACAGGGAAAGAGAGACTGGAACATGTTACATGAAGGCAAACAAAAGAGACTATTTGAATGCCAACAAGAGCAAAAAGGGGTAAGGGTAGAGAAATCAGGAATGTAATATCAAAATGTCATAATGAGATTTATTTCTTTGTATGCTAACTTAAAATTAATTTTGAAAATTCCTTAGAAACCATCTAGGTATAGTCATCTGTAGTTAGCTTTGTACATTTAAGGTCTCAGTCATAAGGCAAACTAAAAACTGTGCGGTTTCTTACAATATTTACTTCACAGCTTAATTCAAGGGGAGTTCTGGAATATCACGTTTTAGAAGAAGCATATCTTCACACACAGAGAGACACACACACGCAAACACACACACACACACACACACATGCCATGGCGTTGGAAAGATGGCTCCATAGTTAAGAACTTTCACTGTTCTTGTAGAGAAGCCCTCTTCAGTTGCCAGCACCCACATCAGACAGCCCATAACTGCCTGGGACTCCAGCTCCACAGAATCAACACCTCTGGCATCAGTAGGCACCTCACGTGCACACACCCACACATAATTAAAAATAATGAGGGGCTAGAGAGACGGCTTAGAGGTTAAGAGACTGGCTGCTCTTCCAAAGGACGCGGGTTCAATTCCCAGCACCCACATGACAGCTGACAACTGTCTATAATTCTACTTCCACCTTCGAACAGACCTGCATGTTGGCAAAACAGCAATGCACATAAAATAATACAAAATAAAAAATTGAAAAATTAATAATGAAAGAATTAAAAGCACCAGATACCAATACACATCTTGCCTGGCTGTGTATTCAAGACACAATGGTTAGGGGACATCTCTTCAGACCCACTTGAAAACCCACAGTGCCGTTCCTGTCCTACCACTCATCCCTCCCTTGGGGAACAGATGAGAGGGGGGGAGGCTCAAAGATCGATGAGCCAAGGCTGTGAAAAATCCATCTCTGTCGCCTTCTGCCACCTGCTTTAGATCTAGCCTGGAACCATCTGTCTCTTTCCAGAGTCCCACAGATTGTTCTAAACATCGATCTCGCCCCTACCATCCTGGATATCGCAGGGCTTGACACTCCTCCTGACGTGGATGGCAAGTCTGTCCTCAAACTTCTAGACCTGGAGAAGCCAGGTAACAGGTGTGTCTGCATGTCTCCTCCCAGCCAGCCCCCAAGCACACCAAGTTCCCGCTGGTACCCAAAGCCAGGCAGTGCTGAAACCCATGGAGGTAAAATAAGTTTTGCCCATGAGGATTCCTACAGACTCAGCCCTTCTTGGCTGTTTGTGAGTTGCGCATTGATGCCAGTGCAGTCATGGTCTGTGGGAAGTGGGAGGCGTTTCTTTAAATAAACTGTTAGCACAGATCCACTTGGGAAAACGTCCAGATGCTAACAGTAAATATTATTATTTTGCTTTCAGGTTTCGAACAAACAAGAAGGCCAAGATTTGGCGTGATACATTCCTAGTGGAAAGAGGGTAATTATTGGTTCCTGGGGTGCTTCTGGGAACCGGTTCTAGTGGGCAGCTCTTTCTGCTGGGCATGTTTCCCCTTCTCATTTTGGTTTGCTAAGCATGCAGATTTCACAAACCCAGTTGCGAGTTTGACTTTACTATTTTACTTTATTTATAAGTGAGTGTGTGCATGTACATGTACATGTGTGTGTGTGTGTGTGCCCATGTTACCCACGCATGGCACATTCAGAAAGACCAAAGGCCAAGTTTCAAGAGTCGGTTCTCTCTTGTCATAGGTTCTGGAGAGCAAACCCAGCTGTCAGTCACACTCAGCGAGCACTTGCCTGCTGAGCATTGGCCCTAGCCCCATAGTCTGAATAACTGTCTATTCCCTGCCAGTCAGCAGGCACAATCACTACAGGAGAACCCTAACGAGCAAATTGCCCTAAGGTGGACTGCAACCTCTCCGTTGGGTATAAATAGATTCATGGTGGCACTTCTCAGCCTGGATTCTTAGCAAGTCAACTGACTGTCTGCCGCAGCCCTCAGTCAGTCAGCCTTCCCTGCACCCTACTCCATATGTCTTTTTCCTTACGTTCTTTTCATAAGGAACTATTGACTTATATACATTTCTATTAACTTTTATGTATTATTGCCACTGTAATTGTTTCCATAGTTACTTCTGGGGTATCTGTTTTGTGATATACATTGCTATGTTTTTCTCTTTGTGTAAATTTGAGGGGGGGGAGCATTAATACAGTTGTTTATTTACAAAGAGAACCTGGAGGGTTTTTGTTTGGTTGGAAGGTTTCGTTTGGTCTGTTTTGCTTTTTTGAGACAGGGTTTTTCCGTGCAGCCCTGGCTAACCTGGAACCAGCTCTTGTAGACCAGGCTGGCATGGAACTCACAGAGATCTGCCTGCCTCCGCCTCCCGAGTGCTGGGATTAAAGGCATGCGCTACCACGGGCCAGCCAGCAAATCCTGAGTGTTTGTCTAGGGCTGTGTTTGGAAACAATGCTTTCCGAAAGAGTGGTGGTTCCTCTGCATCTTCATAGGACCCCACTTGTCTGTTGGGCTCCCTCAGAGGGCAGTAGCATCTGCACCCACCTGTCTGAAGGAATGAGGAGCTTCTGACAGGGGAAGGAGGACGTGAGAGAATTGGGAAGGTGGCCAAGTGCTTCTCCAGTAAGATGCTTTCTTCTTTCTGTCAAAGGAAATTTTTACGAAAGAAAGAGGAAGCCAGCAAGAATATCCAACAGTCAAACCACTTGCCCAAATATGAGAGGGTCAAGGAACTGTGCCAGCAGGCCAGATACCAGACAGCGTGTGAGCAGCCTGGGCAGGTGAGTGTAGCGGCTCTTTTCTCCACCCCTCCTGGGCTCCCTCTGAGATAAACAAGTTTTAGACATCTGTGTATCCCTAAGGTTTCCATGGGGTGATGAGGGCAAACACAGTGACAGCTCTGCCCCTCCAGGACTGTTGACTGGCCATGCCTAGCCTTCTCGTTGCTACCTAGGCCCCTCTGGTTAACAAAGATGGCTCTCAGAGGTATTTCTGTGCCAAAGGGCACCGGCACCATCAGAGTAGGCCATCTAGCTGTGTTCTAAAGATCACATACTCAAGATGGAGATGACTGCTGAGCAGTGACATGATGGGACCTTTCTGTCCGAAACAAAAGCAAGAAGTCATCTAACCAGGGTGCATGATGGGATCTGTACCAAAGCTGGGAAAGAAAAGCAGTCTATATGTTCACTTTTAACTCACAAAAAAGAAAAAAAATGGTTTTTTGAGACAGTGTTTCTTTGTAAAACAGCCCTGGATGTCCTGGAATTTGCTTTGTAGACCAGGCTGGCCTTGAATCCACTGAGATCCACCTGTCTCTGCCTCTCAAGTGTTAAGATTAAAAGCGTGCACCACTACCACCCACTGCTCACAAACTTTTCGATATCAACTGTGATTATGAAATTTAATAGTGGCCAACATAACATCTGTTATCAGTGAGAAATGAAAACTCTATTCAATGAATTGACACCACATAAAAGAAAATTGGGCTGGACATAGTGGCGCACACCTTTAATCTCATCACTCTGGAGGCAGAAGCAGGTGCATCTCTGTGAGTTCCAAGCCAACCTAGTCTACAGGAATTCCAGGCCAATCAGGGATTCATGGCCTGAAATTTTTCATTTCTTGGAAATGAAAGACATAGAGAAAGCAAGAAGAAGAAGAAGAAGAAGAAGAAGAAGAAGAAGAAGAAGAAGAAGAAGAAGAAGAAGAAGAAGAAGAAGAAGAAGAAGAAGAAG
>NC_022031.1:14829438-14845470 GCF_000317375.1 Microtus ochrogaster | reverse complement strand
AGGGAGGAAGGAAGGAAGGAAGGAAGGAAGGAAGGAAGGAAGGAAGGAAGGAAGGAAGGGTGTTTGAAGGAAGAGAAGGATGGATACAACTGTCCCTAGACTTCTGGCTCCTGCAGGCTCAATGTGTGATGTTTGTGTACGTCTACTGACTGGAACTTGCGCATCTTTCTCGTCTGTAGCCACAGGAATCTCCATCTTACAGACAGGTGACTAGTTTGATGACAAATCTAGTATCTCAGAGGAATTATCTAATTAAGAAAACATGGAACAACGGGTTGGAGAAATGACTTGGCAATTAAGGGTACAAATTGTTCTTTCAGAAGACCCAAGTTCAGTTCCCAGCACCCGTACTGGGCAGTTCCAAGGGCCTCCTAAGTAAGATGCCTGCACTCAGGTGCACGTGCGCACACACAGACTCATATATATGCACATAATTAAAGGTAACAGAAATAAACCTAAACAAATAAACAAAGGGCACTTGCTGCCCTCCAAGATAAATTACCTTAACTAAAGAAAGGGGGTTTTTGTTAGTTTGTATTTTTTGTTTTTTGTATTTTGGTATTTTCAAGCCAGGATTTGGCTGTCCTGGAACTAGTTCTGTAGACCAGACTGGCTTCAAACTCAAAGAGATTCGCCTTCCACGTTCTGGGAAATCCTATGGGTAATTTCTTTTTTTTTTTTTTTTTTTTTTTTTTTTTTTTTTGGTTTTTTGAGACAGGGTTTCTCTGTGGCTTTGGAGCCTGTCCTGGAACTAGCTCTTGTAGACCAGGCTGCATCGAACTCACAGAGATCCGCCTGCCTCTGCCTCCCGAGTGCTGGGATTAAAGGCGTGCGCCACCACCACCCGGCTTGGGTAATTTCTTTTCAATTACAAACTTCTCTGAACTTTAGAGATCCACATAGTTAGCCAACTTTATCTAAAGATATTAGGCACGAGAAATGGGCCACTTAGTTACTATCAAATGGCCTCATTCATTGTGGTCTTACTAAAAGGTCCCCAGTATCCTAAATGCAATGTCACGATCAACAACTTGATACTCGCCTCTCACTTTCTTGTTTTCAGGGTTACTTTGAAGGATAAAAGGCTGGGGAGGAAAAGGGGCCCAGGGGATAAAATAATACTCATATATTAGTCTAGTCAGCCTTAGTTTTCAAGGGATTTGCAGAAAAGCTTAGACCTATTCATCAATGTTTTAACTCAACGTCGCAATATCTCACAAGGACACTCTTAGGTACTGTTATGAGGGCAACCTCAGGATTCTTCTGTAGCTCAACGGGCTAATGCACTTTGTTCAGGAGTTGGAAATGCTCACTAGTGTATCCTCTGCAGATTGCTAATCTCATCAGGATCCGAGCCCTCTGCGTGGCGAGCAAGATATGGATTTTGGAATGAGGCACGCTGCTTACCCACTTTCAGTATATCGTTCTGGAAATTTCTTATTATGGCTTGTGCCAAAACTTCCATCTGTGTCCTACAGGGCAAATAGAGTATAGATACAATCACATTATTTTGGCAAAAGCCTCACACTTCCGTGCTGCACATTAACAACATTAAAAACCTAATTTTGTTTTTTTTCATAGTTTTCCAAACTTAATTTGTTCCCGTGAAATGATTTTCTGGCAGTCTCTCTAGAACGTTCCCCTGTTGCTTTCTTTCCATGAGGAACAGTCTGAACTTAGATTTCCTCACCGGGGTGTTTAAGAATGTCAGAGCTAGCCCCCCTCAGAAGCACCTGAACTAATGAACAAAGAATCAGGCTATGCCTCAATGGTGAACTTCTTCCTGTAGAGATTCTCTAAGCTGGGCAGAGTCTTTATCTCCTCGCAGTTGCTTTCCTATCCAGCTACACTGGAGGTTATCTTTTTGCAGACAGTATCACTGACTGAAGAGAGAGTCCAGAATAAGAAGGTTGTGTTGTCTGGGACCGGTGTGACAGCTCAGGAGACAGTTCAGGCTAGAGCTGACTAGTTTGGAGTCTTTTATTTATTCTAAATACTGTATTCTATTTATAAATTCTTTATAAATTCTATTTATAAATTTATAAAAATTCTAATACTGGATAGTGAGTCCAGGGCTTCACGTGTGCCTGGCACATGCACTACCAACCCAGCATCCACTCTGGATCCTCCGCTTCATGTTTGGCCTGTGCCCTCTTGCTAAGGTCACCAGCCTTCACCCTCTGGTCTGACATTTTGTGCGGTGCTGAAGAAAACTCAGCAACGGCAGCTCTCTGCTCGTCATCCCAGCCCCAGAGTGAGTGTCTATCCTTACCTGGTCACCTAAGGAGCTATGCTGAGTGCACGGAGCAACATAATTAAAGAAAAAAAGGGCTGGAGCTTAAGAGGTTTGGGCTACATACAGTAGCTGCTGCCTCCTAGTCCTGCGTCCTGAACAAGCCATTTAAATTCCCCCAGGTCTCAGCCTTTGGTCTCTAGACTAGAGGAAGCCAACCTCTGAATTGCGAAGAGCAAGTGCTCTCCTATGAATATTGTGGGAGGAGGGACGGGGAGCAATTTCTCCCCGGTGAAGCTGTTGTCGCCGTCAGTCTTACCTGTTGCTTGGATTCCTATGAAGCCAACAGGGGATAAAACCGGGCTGGAGTCCCAGACACTTGGCATGACTCCTTGACTGTGTGCACACAACCACCAGCAGGGATTAATTGTGACAACATGGACATATGTGTTTGCACTGCTTCCACATTTCTGCATTAATCCGAGACAAAGTGTGAATTCCCACCACCCTCTCACTTAGGAATTCTGCCCCAAGCACATTTGTATGCACACATACAACTACCATGTCAGCACACTCACACACTTGTGTAAAATCGAAAGGTGATACCGAGTTCTTGCTGCACATTGCTCTCACCCGGGAAGCTTTGGAAGCTATCAATGTACGAGCAGACAGATACAATGCATACGGGCGACACCAGGCATCTGGGAGATTTGTGCATTGGTTGGTTTGTTGCTCTCTTTTGTTCTTTGAGACAAGATGCCCATATGTAGTCCAGGCGAACCTTGAACTCTGTTCTTCTACCTCAGCATCCCAAGGGTTCGCTTCACAAACATGCTCCATCACAGGCCCCAGCCCTTGTGATTTTGGTTTGGTTTTCCCTGTGTTAAGAACACCAACCCTAGAACCAGACAACACCAAAGTTGGATGAAACTTAGAAATTTCCTAGTTGAATGAGATCATTTTCCTACCGAGGAAGTGTTGATCCAGTAAACTGAAGCCAGTTTACATCTCTTCACTTCTAACCTGGTGTCCCTCTCTGGTAACTGTCTCTACAACAGCCCGAGGCGGTAGACTCTCCCTCTACAACTCCACCTAGGGCCAAGGCTCTCAGTCCTGACTGCGTTGTAGAAGCAAAAGCCGATGCACAGGTCCACCCAGACAAATTAAATCCATGCCTCTGAGGAAAGAGATGCTTAGTTGTCAGGTCTCTTTCAAGCTTCTGGAAGAGTCTTCTGAGCAGGCCAAGTCAAGGAGCATGAATGTCGAGTGAGCTTTATTGGGCAGCTGCTTTTCCTGTTTGTCCTCCAGGTAGAGACATTGCTTCCTTAAATTGAAGCCGCAGAAAGGAGAGAGGCTCTGGTCATACACTCCTGAGAAGCCTTTTATATTTTTCTCTGATGCTTCACAGCTTGCTCTGGCTTTAGGAGATCAAATCTCATGTCCTTTCACTGAGCTGTTGAATCCCAGCATCTTTGCAATCCAGCTTGCCTTTCCACTGTTTTATATGTACAGAGTTGGGGATGTGCTAAAACTCTCCAAGGGCCACAGCATCCAGACAGCTGCCAGGATTGTGAGGAAACTGGGATTCATTTGCTGAGTACATAACAATTCTGCTCTGAAGTCCATGTTCTCACCCAATGCTCGTTCTTCTGCCTGTCTGTCTGTCTGTCCCTCTCATACTGCAGCTGCCCGTGGGGCAGGAATAAAAGGACATTTACCAATAGGATTTGTCTGGGTTTGTTAGTTTTCCAGAAAACAACACTTTATTTCCAGGAAGCCCCTGAACTCTGGTTAGATTCACAGCAAGGTTGTGATGTCACCTTGGGTCACCTTCTGCTTACTGCTCTGTGTCTTGTCCATACAAGGTTGAGACCACTCAGCTTCGCCTCCTGGCCGCCCAACATCTCCAGCCTACATGGAAGGCACGTCTGAGCAGTCAGCATCTGCTCAGATGATTTGCTTCTGTGTGTTTGTTCTGCCCAGGACAGGGACAGAAATGTCAGGGTCACCTCTTTACTCATAAGCTGTGTCAGGTGGCCCCACCCTGATCAACGTGTACCATATCCATCACATCCCAACGTGTACCATATCTATCACATCCCATCACACCGGATAGCCTAGCATTGTCAGCTTCCTCTGGCTTCCAAACCCGCTCACCCCTCTTTCTTAATTGCATGTAAGTTGTCGCCTCTGTTTGCCCAAATGCTCTCCCCTCACCCGAGGCCCACCTAAAGTTCCGTACCCTGAGCCAGGCCAATATGCTTTTTCTAGTCACGCTCCGGAGCCTTGGGAGTGCGCTGCTGTCTACACATCCTTGGGCAAGTGACTTAACTGCGCTGTCTGAGTTCCTTCATCCCTTGTGTGGACACAGTCGTGCCGGCCACAGAGGTCACTGTGAAGGTTACATAGACTTCTGTGTAGTCAGACACTCAGATTCATGCGCTGGCCCACAACAAGTACTTCCCAAATGCTTCCAGCTGTTTGTCTGTCCACTGTCCTGTTTGACCTGGTGCGAGAGCTGTGCTGTCCCCCACATTCGGCATTGCCTCATGCAGATTGTTGTCCACACTGAAAGTTCTCTTTTCTGGTTCCCCTTCCTTTCTACCTTTTTCCTTCCTCCATCCATCTCCCCTCATCTCAAGAAAACAGGAGCTAAATCTCCCAGGCAAAACTTTAGTTCACTCTTGTGAGAAAATTTTGCAATATCTTGAACTAAGTTATAGTTTGGACAGAGAGACATTTATATGGTCCTTGTCCCCAACACTGAGTTTGAAAGTTTCAGTGCACATCTGGTTTTCAGATGCTGACACTGGCAGGAAGTTAATCAGGTCATCCTAGAACTACTCCACAGCGATTCCATTGCAGAGAACATGATTTGACCTATATTATTACACATAAGAAGGCACACTTTGAGAATTAGCTTGTGTAATAAAACTCAGCTTTTATCTAGTCCCTGAAATACAGCAGACATTTGAAAAAGGGAAGTGAAGCCCATTTTTTGTTTGTTTGCTTCATAATCAAGCAAGTGTATACTGAGGTGTAAAGCACAGCATCCTCTGCAGTCTGAGGAATACATCCTGTACAATCTGCAGGATACATGCAGCCAAAAGGAAGGGACCACGATGCTCACCCAGTGGTTATTCCAGAAAGAAGTACCCAGAGCCACCACATCGCGAACTATTGTGGTGGGCATCCCATACTTAATTTACAGACAGAGAGACCGAGGCTCACAAGGAGAAATCAGTGAACCTGGAAGTTTATGTTCAAACCCAGATGTGTGTGGATCAAAGCCACAGACCCCTCTGGGCCAATAACCCACCCCCACATAGCACCAGCCTTTGGGAGCCTGAGGGAGGAAGATCACACTTGAGTCCAAGATATTCTGGGGGTACATATTACTTTGAAGAGACACCATGACCACAGCAACTCTTATAAAGGAAAATATGTAATTGGGTGGCTTACAGTTAAGAGGTTCAGTCCATTATCATCATGGTGGGACATGGCAGCGTGCAGGCAGACATGGTGCTGGAGAGGAGCTAAAAGTTCCTCATCTTGCACACAGCAGGAAGTGAACTGAGACACTAGGTGGTATCTTGAGCATATATGAAACCTCCACACTTCCTCCAGTAAGCCCATGCCTACAAATCCACACCTCCTAAGAGTGCCACCCACTATGGGCTTATGGGGGTCAGTTTCATTCAAGTCACCACAATGGGGTACACATTAAAGCCTGGTCTTTTAGGAATATACATGAGCCAGTGAGAGGGCACAGTGAGTGAAAGTACTTGCTGCCCTGCCTGACAACCTGGGCTGTCTTAGAAACCCATGTGAAAGAAGGGGACCATTAACTCCTGTAAATTATCCTCTGACTTCCACACAAGTTCTACGGCATGTGTATACATACACACACACACACACACACACACACACACACTTTAAACTAAAAATAAAAAAGTCATAGCCATTAAATAAGAATAGCTGGGAAGTGGTGGCACAAGCTTTAATCCCAGGACCCAGGAGGCAGAGGCAGGTGGATCTCTGTGCGTTCGAGGACATCCTAGCCTACAAGATCTAGTTCCAAGACAGGCTCCAAAGCTACAGAGAAACCCTGCCTTGAAAACAAACAACAAAAAAAGCTGCTATATTGCAGAATTTATAGCCAGAGAATCAGTTGTCCAGTGACTAGGTACACACTTTTAAAAAGCAACTTCTATAGCACTGGCCTAGGTTCACGTACCACATCTTCTCTTTAGAACCCAAAGCACTCAATAATTTTTAGGACACATCTTTAGGACTAAGACAGTGAGGTATTGTTTTACCAGATGAAGACAGTCTAGAAGAAAACCGAGGTTCTGTTGTTTGCTCAAAGTCCTAGGGGTTTTCAGACGCCCCACCCAATAGTTCTGTCTATTAAAGATGGCTGCTGTGTTTCAAGTTCACATCACCTCCACCTCAATTAAGAACAACACATCGGAATGCAGGAAAAAGCTGTGATAACTCCAGCATTCCTGAGTGGAGCGCCTTCACAGGGAGGCTGTTTCTGGGCTGTGCGTTTCCACTAATACTCCTGCCCCACCCAACGCCCTGGCATGCAGCCTTGATCAGGACTCCTGAGAACTAAGGAGCGGATTCTGTGGAACTCCCAGCTTCTCTAACATATAAGGCAGTGCTTTCTGTCAAGCTCCTCTTATATGTAAATAAAACCTTTCCTAAGCCCAGGACAGGCTATCAGTAACATTTCCTGCTTTGGAGAAGGAGCAGGGGCAACACATTGGGTAAGTTGTAAGGATTGCAGGAGGAAATTCATGTAACCAGCTCCTAGCTTCAAGCAAGCACTCAGCAGCGTTGATGGTAAAGAATGAAAATGTTTCAAAAGGCACGGGACGTTTTTCTCACTTGGCTCCATTCTGTGAGTCTTAGCTACAGGCGGTATTCTTGGGTCCTGTGCACTGACCCCGCCTTCTTCATTGGAGCTGTTTACACACAGGCAGGCGGAAACAGCCAAAGGCCTGCACACATGACTACCCAACTCAGCAATTCTCCACCGAGAGAACTTTGGGGGACCACTTGGGAACATGACACGTGTTCTTTGTCCCTAATTCCAAGTCAGGGTTGTTGGGGAGGCTAAAACAACTGAAAAGATTTCACAAGTAATTTTATCCAGCACCTCGCTGATGGTATCCAGAACCCTGTGAGGGAGGAGTGTATGGCAAGTTATGGACACAAACTTAAAATTCAGAGAGCAGAATGAGAAGTGTAATTTCAGAAAGCAGGGGAAAGGTCTGTGCAGGCGGTGAATGGCTGCTGCGTTGCACACACAGGTGGATAGAGCCATGAATTGGTTGGCTTGGGAGCCTCAGGATTAGATCAAAGCCTACCAGGGACAGCCATGCTTCTGCAGGGTGCTTGTTGAATGAACACAGCAGACTCCACTTCCCATCAGCAGGTGCCTCCACCCAATTCAAGTTGAGCCTCCCAGAGGAACTGGGAAGCAAACACCTTCTCTTGTTTCAACCATTGAACAGCTTTAATTTCAGTTTTAATTTCAGAACAGTCCTTTGAAAAGCTCTCTGCCTCTGTTTCCACCTATGTATAAACTCACCCGGGGAAGCCGCCATGCTAACAGCAGCCGCTTCAAGGCTTCATTGCACAGTCATAAGAACTGTCGTGGTAAGAGGCACGGAAGTGGTGGTTCTGCTTCATTGAAATTCCTAGTATGTGTGCCTTGAGAAGATTGCCTGAGCCTCCAGCTAATTACACTATGCAGAGGGCTCTGTGGCTTCTTCCTTCCAGGGAAAGCTAATTGACACTTTTGTCAAGAGCTATTGCCTTATCTAACTGTGTGTGTGGATGCAAGTCTTTGCTGTGGGGTGTGTGCACGTGCGTGTGTGGAAGTGTGTACTCATGCACAAGCATTCAACACATGCAGATATGTGTGTGTGTTTGGTCTTGTGTGGATCATTGTCTGCCCCAGAGATAGTGCCAGACACCAGGATTCTTAAATAGATGCCTCCGGAAGGCACTCCCGTTCCTTTTTCACAGGAAATCCACGAGGAATTTGGCTGATGGCAAAATGGGTTAGATTTCAAACAGGCGGTCACTGGAAATTCTACACACACCTTTGCGTCCTACAAGAATCTACTTGTACTATCAGCTCCTCTGAGCTAAAAAGAAAAAAGAAAAGGTGGGAAACCTCTTATGTGCTGTGGCCAAGAACATTAGAAAGCTTGCGCCATAGCCCTTCGGTCCAGCAGGAACTATTTGGCCACGCATGGTGGTACAAACCGGCAGCCCCCATTACAGGAGGCTGAGGCGGGAGCATCCCCTGAGCCCAGGAGCTGAGACCAAGCTTTGGAAGTGATTGCTGTTTGTACCAGAAAGGGTGTGAATTGGGACCTTGGTTTGTAGGAATAGAATCATCGGCCCCGTTTTTCTGTGTGGCCGATGCTGGAGAACTGTTCAGAGTCACATTTGGTTGTGAAGGGTGTCACTGCCCACTCCTTCTGCTTCTGCAGGCCTCAGATATTGCAAATGCTGGCTGTGGATGCTATCCAGGTGGGTGGCTGCATCGTAAGCCATTTAGGTTTAAGACAGAAACAGACATATACAGACACACCGAATCACCACCCCCAAATCTTCAAACTCTGAAATGTCTTGGCAGTACTCATCAACAAGAATCCTATATGATGTAGTTATTTCCTAGTGAAGATGTCTTTCAGCTTTTGAGGACTTCTTTTGGGTCTCTCAGAACTTTTGGGGGGTCTCTCACAGAACTTCTTTTGGGTCTCTCTCTTTTTCTCTCTGTCTTGCACACATACAACACTTTCCCAAGTTCCGTGTTGTCTCCTCTGAGTGCCATAGAATCCTGCCTGGAAACTGGCGGGTTCGCTTTAGTTGGAGTAGACTCTGAAGCTAAAACTCAGCTGTTTGCCCACTCACTGGGGAGGGAGTTAAGCAACCTGGTTGCTTTTAAACAGAGCACACATCCTGACTCAGAAACGACAGTTCGCAGTTTTTGCCCTTCCGGAATCATTTTTGAGATAATTGTGTCTGCGCACTTTTAGGTGCAATTTTCCCTTGCACACAATATTTGTGCCCTTCACAAAGACTCAAGCACCTGAGCTACTGAAACGTCCGTACTCTCCTTCTGCTTCCCCCGTGGATTCCAGCTACAAACAGGTCCTTGAACGATGCATTGAAATCACTTAGGACTTGTTGCAGGTGCCGGTATCCAGTCAAAGTGCGGACTCACTCGTGTGACATGGCTCCTTTGGACCCAAACAAATTGATTTTATAATTTTCCTATGGTTGTGTGTTTGAGACAGAGTCTTACAATCCAGGCTGACCCACAGACAGCAATCCTCCTGCCTCTGCTTCTTGAGTGCTGAGATTACAGGCGTCAGTCACCAGGATCGACTGACTTCAGTTGTCTTTTAAGATTTGTTGATTTATTTGAGGGTGTGTATTGTACCTCTGTGAGTTTATGTGCACCACGCTTGTGCCTGGTGCTCAGGGAGTCCAGGGAGTGTTGGATTCCCTGGAAGTAGAGTTACAGGTGGAAGTGAGCGGCCTGATGTGGGTGCTGGAAACTGAACTTGGGCCTCCAGAAGAACAGAAAGGACTAAGTCACAGAGTCATCTCTCCAACCCCCATGTTTTAAGTTAAACCTTGGGCAGCTTAGTTCTTAACATTGTTGTTGTTTGTGTTGCCTTTCCGTGGCTTACTTGGTAGGTAGTTGCATTCTCTTAGACAACCTCTTTTCTGAGTGGAGATATTGAACCTTCGAAGCATTCCAGCCACGCGCTGAAAGAAGACAAACCTAACATGGCTGGATATGATCATCTGGCAACCCCAGGGGTACCGAGGGCTAAAGTGGAACCATGGAGTGAGCTCTAGATACTTGGGGTCCAGCTCTAAAAATTAAACCTATACCAAAGACAAGCAATTCCCTTGAGGGAAAGCAAATGTGGCTGCAAGGCCCTTGTCACTGTGGAGGTTTAGGTACCATTTTAGACACATTTCATATCTGCTAACAAACCCCATCAAGTCCCTTGGCCAAACTTTACCTTTCGCACATTAAAAGTTTTGCTTCTGAGACACCTCCCGAAGGTATTGTCTTACCAGAGACGTGTGGGAGATACAGGATCCCCATAGATGGGGCTAGAGTGGGGGGCCTTTTTAGACATAGCTTATTTGGAATTATACGTGACACAGCCAGCATGCTTCTCTAGAGCACAAGTAGATGGCACCGGCCACAAATCAGAAACCTGTGCATTGAAATACACAGAATCGCACCCAGGCAGTGCTTGTATGTGGGAGGGAGAGAAGGATACTTGTTTAACGGTACTGGTGCCCATCCCTACTCACTCCGTTAACAGATCAACTGCAGATAAAGGCCAGGATTCTCCCTGCTAACCAATGAGTATTTTCGGGCTTTCACGTGGAGTGGAGCTCCTGAGGAGTCTCCCAGAGTGAGGAGGTGACGCTTCAGAAGCCTGAACCTGCAGCGGTGGCCCCATAGCCCTGTACAAAAACAGGAGCTAGGAGCCCCACTGTGACCTCCTGGCTGCGTTTTTTTCTGGGAAAGTGGGCTCCATCCTCCTGGGGGGTGCGCTGAATGCTGTGGGAGCGACTTCCTGCTTGCGTTTTCCGGGAAGGTGGACTCCTTCCCCCCTGGGGTGCGCCGCATGCTGTGGGCCAGCAGGATTTGTAGAATAAGGAAAACCAAAAGAAAGAGTGCCGAGTTTGCCCAGATCTGGGATACCCCGCGTCGGCTCTGCCTGTAATGGCCTCAAACTAAATTCCTTTCTGTGTTCCTCACGTGCCACTCTGCCCAGGATCGCTTTAGAAACCCAGAGGCAGAGAACAAAAGCAGCAAGTTTGTTTTTCCAGAACAAATGGGGCGGATTCGGGTCCTGGTGGAAACAGCCCTGACAGCTGGCTCTGTGTCTTGGGACACTAAGGGCTTTAACGTGCTCCATTCAAGACTGTTTAGTCTGGGTGCGGAGGATTCATTTATCAGCGTTCAGCTCTAGTGTCACTGAGACAGTTCTGATTTCCAGTGATTTCATTATCATCTGTATGCGCCTGCCCCGAAAGAAATGGGACCGAGAGCAGAGTTCCTGCGGGGTCACTTAAAAGCGTGTCCCTTTTCATTCATACCCCTTAATGGTGTTGCCAGGGAGGGAGGGGGAAAATCCGTAGTGCTAGAGTACTTAATAAATACCACCTGGCTCAGCGTCGCCAACTGCTTCCCGCTGGCTTTTGCAGAAATGGCAATGCATCGAGGATACGGCTGGCAAGCTTCGAATCCACAAGTGTAAGGGACCCAGCGACCTGCTCACCGTCCGTCAGAGCACGCGCAACCTCTACTCTCGCGGCTTACACGACAAAGACAAAGAGTGCCATTGTAGGGAGTCTGGTTATCGATCCAGCAGAAGCCAGAGAAAGAATCAAAGGCAGTTCCTGAGGAACCAAGGAACACCAAGTAAGCCATACCTCGTGGTAGGCGCAAGCGCTATTGAGACCTTCCCACTCCCGGCGCGACTTAGATATTATTACTGGTAGACTAGATTTCAGAATAAAAGCAAAATCATTGTTCTGTTTAAAGTAGGGTAGTAAAGATGGGTTAGAAATTTTACTTTGCAAATATTTTCACCTAGTAGAATGAAATCCCCTCAGGCCACAGAGCGGCAGGAATGAAAGAAGGAATTGTAGTGGATATTCTGCCAGACCAGGGTGGGTGGCTTAGGTCCGTTTTATTTACTGAACCTTCATGGTAATGCCCTGATATGTCTGTCTGCCTTAAGATGCTTTAAAAGTTAAACTTCAGGTATCAGTTCATGTGTGTTTGAACCTGAGAAGAAAAGACAGGAGTAGTTTTTAAAGGCATATTTTTCATGTTTTAGACTGTAATTGTACCTTTAAATGTTGTCAAACTGCTGACAATTTCTATCCTAGAAACTCTCAGGTAGCTGATTGACACGTGAGGTTATAGATTTACAGAAAAACAAAAACAAACCGGGCAGCCATCCATTGAAGTGTGTGAGTCTAGTGCCACCTAGTGGCATGTGTGAGAAGGACTCAACTCTGTGGTGACTTTTCTGTTAGGAAAGTTATCTTTAAACCTGTGTCAAAGAGTTGGACACAAATCGTTCAAGAAAATCATAGGATATTTTGTGCTGAACAGAATGGACTTTAGGATCACAAATACCTTATTTGTATCCAAATTTGACTATTATTCACTTCCACTTTTTTTCTTTGCCCCCACAAATTCTTAAAGAGGTTCATAACCAAAAAAGTTCAGAACCACTGAGTTGGCCAGCGGTGGTGGTGCACACCATTTGAGTTCGAGGCCAGCTTGATCTACAAAACGAGTACCAGAACAGTCAAGGCTACATGGAGAAACCCTGTCTCGAAATCCTCCCCCAAAACCCCACCGAGTTATGGGTTTGTCTTTCTTCCTGGAAGGAGCCTGATCATATTCAAACTACACAAGAAAATCACCACCAATACAGCCACCCTGACCCAAATGTCTCACTTAGTAACAGGGGCACTCTTCCCTTCCAGAAAGTTCTCACTGTGTGGAATCTCGTGTGACCTAGAACAGGAGTGGGTTTCCTCTTTCCCTGACATGATGGCTATAAAAGTCATCCTCTGTCATGGGGACCACCTCCTCATCTGGGTACCAAGGGAGCAGTCTCCCCTGGAGGAGGCTGACAATTCCCATTGCTCCATCTCTGCCAGGCTTCTCAGGTGTAAACAAAGGTCAGAGCTTACACACTAAATCTCTCCTCCAGGACCCAGTGAGCACAAGGTGTACCGTCCCATGGTCCGGATGCACGATGACCCTTACTCTTCACCGTGTGTGTTTAAACATTACCTGGCCTATGCAAGCATTTGCAGATTTACTATTTTTAGGGCATCCCCCTGTATTTGTGTAAACACGAGGTGTTGAGGGCATTCGTTCACTCAAAAAGGCAGCCCAAGGCAGTGGTGAGATGTAAACTCACACCGCACATCCCGGGTCTGGAGCCCAGGGAAAGGCAAGCAAAACTCAGGGCTTCGGGTCCCTCTTCTAAAACTGTGGCTGATCACACCAATTCATGTTTGGTGTCTCATGAGTTCTTTCATGTAAGGAACACTATGACAATACCGCGTTTCAAGATTATGGATTCAAGATAGATCTACAGTATCCTAAGGACAATTAAAGCTAAGGGAAAGCCTGTCATTATAAATAATAAACGGGGAACATACAGTTCTTTGTTAACTGCCATAGCATAGCATAGAGCCATTCATGTTGAAAACTAGATGTGAAACCACATAGCCTGTGATTGATGGGGGAAGGGCCTGAGGCCATAGCAGTGCGATGTCTGTCACAGGACACAACTGGTAGAGAGCCTGCTTTTGCCCCGTGGTTTCAGGAGCTATCCCAAGGTACCAAGGTACCAATGAAGCTGATACTGACTGTCCCTCTCTAAGACCCCAAGGCGACAGATGATATTGTTTTCCCTGCCACGCACACCAGCTCATCTGCATTGTGGCTTTTCCTCTCATCCCAGAATATAAGCCCAGGTTTGTGCACACGCGGCAGACTCGGTCCCTGTCTGTCGAATTTGAAGGTGAAATATACGACATAAATCTGGAAGAAGAAGAATTGCAAGTGTTATCCCCGAGGAGCATTGCTAAGCGCCACGATGAGGGCCACCAGCGCCTGGGAGGCCCTCAGGCTGCTGCTGGTGACGTCAGGAATGAGATGCTGGCCGATAGCAACGACGCGGTGGGGCTGCCCACCACTGTCCGTGTGACACACAAGTGAGTTGGCTTCTGTAGTTCCCAGGGTGGAGGTCAGCGTTACCTCACACCCCATACAGTCACCATGTGGGCTTGGCAGAAGATAGCTAACACTCAGCAATGCCCAAAGGCTTGTCTGCACAACAAGAGGCACAGGAAAGCAGGGAGAAGCTGGAACCAGCAGCAACCTCCATATGTTCTTTGTGTTCCATTTCATATTTAGCTAATTGGCCAGGAACCCAGTCAGAGCAAGTCTCCCATATTTTAACTTAGCGGTTAAGTTTCTATCCCCAAGTTGTTACCTACAGAAGTGTCTGGAAATCGGTGGAAACAATTCTAGGGACTGCTGGGGACTGTTTCATGCTCCATGGTCCCCCCTGACTTAGAGCATTGCAGAATCCGGCCTCAGAACTGAATACACCTTGAAGAAAGACAATGGGTCACAAAGAAACTTCTAGAAAATGGTTGTGGGCTAAGAATGGGTATGTAAGACACAGAAAAACCTGACCTGCCTCACAAGAGCAGACAGAAAGGATTGGAAGTCCTACCGACAAGAAACAAACACTATTTCCATAACTTTAAATTTATTAGATCTTCATTTTATCCCCAATGCCATCACCATGGAGTACCAGTTGATGCCGAATTTAGATTTGTTAGAATCACACCCCCATGTCCACCCGGGTCTATCCCTGAATTGTTACTTTGTTTCAAAACTTAATGGTGTGTGGGACTAGGGACCTAGCTCAGCTGAGAGAATGTTTACCTAATTGGCAACAATCCCTAGATTTGAGGCTGGAGAGCTGGCTCATAGCAAAAGAACACTTGACTGCTCTTCTGGAAGACCCAGGTATGGCTCCCAGCACCACATAGATAATCACAACTCTCTGTAACCCAGTGTCAGGGGATCCAACACCCATTCTGGCTTCCACAGATGCTACATGTCCCTGGCCAATGGGTGTGCATAAAGAAAAAACACCTCTACACACAAACTACAATGGTAAAATAAGCCCTGGGATCTGGAGTTGATCACACACTATATAAACTAGGCATCCAGGAGTACACCTAGGATCCCAGCCCTCAGGAATTTAGCAAGATCAGAAGCACAAGTCCAACCTGGGATACATGAAACTGTCTTAAGGGTGACCTAGTTGTGCAATGGTGGTGCACGCCTTTAATCCCAGCACTCAGGAGGCAGAGGCAGGCAGATATCTGTGAGCTCGAGGCCCAGCTAGTTCCAGGACAGGCTCCAAAGCTACAGAGACTGTGTCTCAAAAATTCAGAGAGAGAGAGAGAGAGGACCCTAAATGGAGAAGCTGAGGGTCTAGTTCAACTCAATGTAAAATGTTTGTCCAGCCAGAGACCCTGGTTAGAGCCTTAGCATGGCAAAACAGGAAAAGGAAAATATCAGAGTGTAAGTGGAAATACTTGAGGTATTTTTAAAAGGCAAAATAATGGAATAATATGTTTCTTCCAACAAGTCATTTTGCATTTGTGACTGAAAATTCACACACACACACACACTTTAAAAGCTTGAGTTGGAGAGTGGAGTTTATTCAAGGGATGATGAATATGAAAAGCAGCGACAAGGTGTTCTGGGGGATGACCTAGTCACAAGCAGTGACCCTACCCCTCATCCAGCCACTGGCCAAGATGCATTCTCCTTTACTCTTAGGTAGAATCAGTTCTAAGCTTGGTGCTTGTATCTATACGAAGAGGTTGAAAGGTATTGAGTTTTCTTTGCTAGCTCTGGTGTTTCCTGATACTAGACCATAAGTCTGTTTCTCTTGGTCCTGTTTGGTTTTCAGATGCTTCATCCTTTCAAATGATACAATCCATTGTGAGAGAGAGCTGTACCAGTCAGCCAGAGCGTGGAAGGACCATAAGGCCTACATCGATAAAGAGGTCAGTGTTGGGCTGGGATAGAGCTTGGTGAGAAAGAGCTTGATAGTTGTAAATAAGGACCTTAGTTCTAGCCCAGCACCACAAGCATGCAAAAACACAGAAAG
>NC_022031.1:14813891-14829047 GCF_000317375.1 Microtus ochrogaster | reverse complement strand
CGTGTGCTCAGTCTAACCCTCTTGTGCCAGGGTGACCCACATGGCTCTGTGCTCAGCTGCCCAGCTGCTGTAAAGGATGAACATTCCATGTGTACCCATCCTCCTTTTTGTAATTGCCTGAAAACTGGGAAATCCTTAGCAAAGTCCTCACCCAAATTCCTTTTATGAGCACAGTGCTTTAGTATTTTCCCACGAGTGATCACACAGATATTGAGTATATGCTGTATTCTAGAGGACACTAAATAAAATTATGGCCTCTGTCTTTTGGCATTCTAGGTATTCATTTGTATGATAACTTGTTTATATTATTTAGAATTTCAATTGAATTTCAATGAAATTAAAAAATCAAAGCTCTTGTAAAAACTATTTTATATTTAAAAAAAAACTGGAAAATCCACCAAGGTATTTATCTTCCTCTAGTTACATAGCAATAGTCCTACTGAAAGCAAGCATGGGAAAAACAGGGATGAACGCAATAGTCTTTTGGATATTTTTGAGAAAAATATTCAGTTATGAAGAGGTATCTATTAGTGTTTCTGTGGCACACTGATTGGGGTGTAGGTGGGATATAAATGTGTTCTCTGACTCGCTCTTCCCAGCTAGTCTCTGGAACACCAAAGAAGGTGGACGATTTTTTGTTAAGAAAAATCCTGATCTTAGAAGGGAATTGTGTGAATGTGTGTTTTCCAGATTGAAGTTCTGCAAGATAAAATTAAGAATTTAAGAGAAGTGAGGGGACACCTAAAGAAAAGGAAGCCGGAGGAATGTAGCTGCGGTAAGCAGAGGTGAGCACGCATCCTGGGGTCACTTCGCTTCCCGACACCAACGAGCCAGGGGTAGCTGGAGGCCAACTTCTCTTTCTTAATGCCATACATGAATCCATCGCCATAAGGCATATTGTTCTCATCCACTTAAGTCAAACTAAATATACATCCACTTAGTGTGTGTGTGTGTGTGTGTGTGTGTGTGTGTAATGAGCCATTTAATCAAATGAGGGGATATATAGATATAGATATATCTACGATATACATCAATATATCAAATATATATATTTGAATGAGAGACTAACTGACTTTTTAATCTTCTGGCCTGCAGCTATTACAACAAGGAGAAAGGTGTGAAAAGGCAAGAGAAGTTAAAAAACCATCTTCACCCTTTCAAGTGAGTGAGTAACTCCGCGTTTGTCGTGTTTGCCAGGAGTCAGGGACTGTCCACAGTGACTGGAGGGACCCCTGTGTTCCACAGGGACTTCTCCTCCATGCCTGGTCCTCTGTGGGGATCGATGGAGAGTAAGAGACCCTGAACTAAGTTAGGCTGTTCAGCAGAGTAGCCTCAATAGTGCTGACCTCTCGGAATGTAAGGAAGCACGCAGACATTAAAGCGATAACAAAAGTTGTAGGTGGAAGAGCATTTGTGTTTGAGTACAGACAAACTTTAAACTATGTGGGAAAACAAATCACCTGCCAAGGCTCAGGGAAGTCCAAAGAGTGGACGAGTCAGAAGAGGACGAGGAGCGCTGTGAAATACTGTTCTTGGACCGGGACTTTGCTATTGGTCTCCTGAACTCAGTAGCGGTGATTACAGGCATGTGATCAAGCCAACCACAGTGCTGGCATGGGTGAGGGCGGAGCTCAGGAGGCCCACCCCTGAGGAGCAATTGGCAATTGATAGCCCCTGGAGGAGGGAGAATCGTTCTTCTGTAGGGGTGTGGTCACTGGTGGGTTGTCTATGCTCCAGTAGATGGCCCCCACCCCTGCACATATGGGCAGCAGTAATTAACCTCAGTGACTTGAAGAAAGGAAGGAGGGAGGGAGGGAGGGAGATGGAGTTAGGAAGAGGATGCATAGAGGGAGATCTGACAGGGGCAAGCAGGAGGTGGATATGATCATATCTCATATACATGGATAGAATTTAGAATTCCAAAAAATAAATATTTTAAAGAAGAAACATGATAAAATATTTATCTTAAAAACTTATCCTATATAATTTGCCCGATGGTTTTTAATCCACTTATTGTAAGCTGTCCCATCCAAACTAACAATTGATTGACTCTGTGGCTGCCTGACAGGTACAGAGCTCCCAGGAGATCATATCATTGTCTGTGGGTTGTCATGCACTGACTCATGCCAACAATTATCTCCATCAATGCTTCAGAACAAGTAACTGTCAGGCTTACTAAAGTTACGGGAGAACTGTCACTCAGTGAGTTTGCCTCTGTGACACTGGCTATCTTTGAAGCTGTCTATGAGAACCAGAGGTCACCTGAGGTTGTGTTTCATGTACACTTGTGTGTCTTCCATGTACACGTTTGTGCAAGGCTTTTCGTAAAGTCCTCTCTGGTCATCAAAACAGTTTCTTGTCTTGGTCTAGGGAGGCTGCTGCTCAGGAGGTGGACAGCAAACTGCAGCTCTTCAAGGAGAACCGCCGGAGGAAGAAGGCGAGGAAGGAGAAGAAACGCCAGAGGAAGGGGGAGGAGTGCAGCCTGCCTGGGCTCACCTGCTTCACACACGACAACAACCACTGGCAGACCGCCCCCTTCTGGAACCGTAAGTCCCCCAAGGCGCCTCCTCCAGGAGTACAGGGAGCGCCTTTCCCTAACATAGGCTAAGAATCCTACAGAGACTAGAAACCAATTATGAGTGAGTACATCCCATGCTCCTCTTTTTGGATCTGGCTTACCTCACTCAAAATAGTGTTTTCTATTTCCGTCCATTTGCATGCAAAATTCAAGAAGTCATTGTTTTTTACTGCTGAGTAGTACTCTAATATGTATATATTCCATACTTTCTTCATCCATTCTTCCATTGAAGGGCATCTAGGTTGTTTCCAGGTTCCGGCTATTACAAACAATGCTGCTATGAACACAGTTGAGCATATACTTTTGTTGTATGATAGGGCATCTCTTGGGTATATTGCTGGGTCCAGGGGTAAATTGATCCTGAATTTCCTGAGAAACCACCACACTGCTTTCCAAAGTGGTTGCACAAGTTTGCATTCCCACCAGCAATGGATGAGTGTACCCTTTACTCCACAACCTCTCCAGCAAAGGTTATCACCTTACTAGACCTGGAAGGAGGTGGGAGGTTCTTGGACCTCCCACAGGGCAGGGAACCCTGACTACTCTTTGGGCTGATGAGGGAGGGGGAGTTGACTGGGGAAGGGGGAGGGAAATGGGAGGCAGTGGCGGGGAGGAGGCAGAAATCTTTAATAAATAAATTAATATTAATTTAAAAAAAAAATCTTACAGAGAACACAGCAGCCCAGGGTGATCCAAAGGAAAATGCTGTATTGGTCTGTGCTCAGATCATTTTGCTGGAAAAACAATTTTTCCTTTAGAATCTATTTTTTGTTTTGTTTGTGTTAATTTTTGTTCTGATTTTTGAAGATGCTGTCTTACTAAATTCTCAGCTGGCCGAGAACTTTAATGGCCTCCCATTTACAGTCTTCCTGGCTCTCCCTCTCAAATGCTGGGATTACAGGTGTACTGGTTTTGATTCCTAGAAAGACTTGGTTTTTCTGTTGAGAGATACCAAGTTTCTCCTCACACAGAGGCTGCCCTAGGTGGTTACTTCCCAATAAACCCACCCAGGTCAGTAGCAATAAACACCTGGGCAGTTTTGCCTGAACGAAATTGGTTTCTGCCCTAACTCTAACGCAGGTGTCTTAAAAGGAATAAAAACACAGTAAATATACTATCAGTGCAGGGCCCACACCCTCCTTATCCTGTGCCCCTTTGACCATGGGGTCCTTAAAAGTCTTCCATTTTGTCTGGGATGCCAGAAGATACGGAATATCTGTGTCCTTTTGTGGAGTGCTTTTGTTTCTCTGTTCTCTGCATGGTGCTCACAGCAGTAGAGGGATCATGCCCAGGATCTAGTGGCCTTGACTGAAGGCTGACCAGGAGCACAGATAAAACCCCAGTCTTCCAAGGGTCAGTGGAGGGCATCCAGGCAGCTTCCAAACTGGAGGTCCCTTGAGATGGCGGACCTGCTTCGGGCAGCTCAGTCCTGCCCCTGCTTGAGTTGTGTGTTTCTTTGCCTGTGTGTTCACAATCACAGTGAGGCTAAGTACCTCTTAGTCATGGCATTCAGCTTTTAACGTGGCTCTTGAAATGGAGTTTGCGGTGTGTGTGTGGGGGGGGGGATGTCCCTATGGGCTATTCAGATTGCTGAGGGTTTGGTGTCTGTCCTCATCACACGTTGATTCTAGTGGGAAGCGGGAAGGCGGGTAACCAAATGAGCCAAGCAAAATGATTACACTTTGTAGCCATGGAATGAAGGAAACGGTGACTAACGCGTTTGAGGGTACCCTTTAGAGATGAAGAAGATAGTACACGTGGTAACCATCTTCTCACCGCCGTGGGAATGATGCCTGAGAGAGTCAACTTGAAAAAAGAAAACACTCATTTCAGCCCAGAGTCTTAGAGGTTTTGTTTGGTTGATCGGTCTTCTTACTTTGGGACTCGTGATAGGTGGATCTATCTGTGGTGGGGAGTCACAGGGGAGCATGTGATAGAGGGATCTATCCACCTCATGGTGTCTAGGAAGCAAAGAGAGAAAGAAGGAAGGCAGCCCCCTCCTCCTCCTGCCCCCGCCCCTGTGGTCATCATCAAGCGTATGCCCCCGGGATGTCTTGCTGCCTACAAGATCCCAGCTCATAAAGGTTTGATTGCTTCCCAATAGCACTGCTCAGGGGGCCTTGAGGGGCAGTCAGTATCCAGCAATGGGTCTTTTTACAAAAGTGATGGTTAGGCTGAGACCCAAAGAGCTATAGTGAAGTTGTCCAGATGGAAGAGATTAGCATCCCAGCAGAGTGAGCTTGTGAGCAGGGGTCAGAAGTTTTATACTTGTATATTTTGTGAAATAAGTTCACAACATGTTTAAATTATTGATTTGGAAATTTTCCTTTTTTGGCGGGGAGTTCGAGACAAGGTTTCTCTGTAGCTTTGGGGCCTATCCTAGAACTAGCTTTTGTAGACCAGGCTGGTCTTGAACTTGCAGAGATCTACTGGCCTCTGCCTCCCAAGTGCTAGGATTAAAGGCATGTGCCACCACCGCCCAGCTGGTTTGGAAATTTTCTATATAAATTAAAAAATACTGGTTGCCTGGATTTTAGTATGTAAGTATGAACTAAATAAACATTCATATAAAATAAATATAAATTATGAATGACATACTGAAAGTACTTTCTATAAAAAAAATCAAACAGATGAAAATATACTCCATTTTTTTAGATATTCTTTTGTAAAAATGTGTTTGGGATGAAGGAGAGGTGACTGTGGAGAACACAGAACACAGGGGAGTTGAGATCAACAAGACCAAAATCTCTATGCCATCATGACTGACACATGTCATTGTCATTGGCACGCAGGAGGCAGAGGCAGAAGGACCATCGTGAGACTAGGGCTAGCCTGGGCAGCATGGTCCAAATCCATACACTGGGCAGCAGAAAGAGCAGTGTGTGTAGGTTTGCCAGCTGACGCAAGTACGCCCCGTTGAGGAACATCAGCAATCGGGAGGTTGCAGCCCGTAATGGTCAGTTATGGAGCACGATGTACCTCCCCTTCAGCTTTTAACTGCCCCCCAAATCTGGTCAGTTAAAATATTTGAACGCATAAGCCCCTCTCATTTGCTGTTTCAAAGATCCCCCTTAGATCGCGGGGCCAGATCCAGTGTCTTCAATATTGCAAAGGGCAGTTGTCTCATAGCTAAGTCAGCCTTCCAACCGGACTCCCCGCTGCCAGCTGTCAGTCACCTGATTCTGTTCCTCAGTTTTCCCCTCTGTGAGTGGCTATGGATACAACAATATGTCTAACAGTTCTTTGAGAAGTAAACGAGCTAAGCGATTCAAACATTCCACATGAGAGGTGCATTCCTTTGACTGTACCTATCTTAAATGTTTTAAGAAGTATTTTTGAAAACAGTTCTGAAACCCCATCATCACTCCCTCCATTTTTATAAGAAAAAGAATGGATGGCTGGTTTTAAAATTTGATGTCTCTTAAATACTTTCTACGAGTTAGCCAGGGAGCCTCTCTATGTACAAAAGGTGTTGAAAGTCAAATCTCATCACATATTAAAATATTGTAGAAAGGTCTTGGGGTAACTCAGCCAGTAAAGTGCTTTGCCATCTAAGCATGAAGACCTGAATTCATTCACCCAGGACCCATAGAAGTAGCCTTGGTAACCATGGTTACAATCTCCTTGCTAGGGAGAAAAATAGGCAACTCCCTTGGGCTGTGGCCAGCCAGTGTAGACTGCTTTGGTCTGGGAATTCCAGACCAAAGAGAGATCCTGTCCCAAAAGCAAGGCGAGTGTCACCTGAGGAATGACACCCAGAGCGGTCCTCAGCCCTCTACATGTCTGCACATGGAAACCCTCCCACATGCGAGAATGCGTGCTCCTCTGCACACACAGACAGGGCTGCAGAGGCCTTCCATAATGGCAAATAACATCACCTCCAGTTCCATGAGGCTGGGTTCCACCCTCGTCTCAGACTCTGTCTTCCCAACGCATGGTTGTGTCATTGGCTGTGTGACCCTGAGACAGTGAGGACACTAGTTCTGTCCCTTCATGAGACAGCCATGTTTTCCTCTTCCAGAAAACACAAAATACCCACTCTTCTCCAACCACTCGCTCCATTTTGGAGAGCAGAGCCTTCCAGAATTAAAGAGGGTAACTAAGTCAGGGGCCTGCAACTTGACCTTGGTCTCCAGTCTGTGAGAGTCCCCTGCATTTTCCCAGGATGAATAGAGGGGAGGATGCCGTTCTCTTGGACAGCCAATCAATCACACAGTGTTTATTAGAAAGCAACCCTAAAGCTCTTAAAGAGGTACTGACATGGCCAGCTTGTGAAGGTTTCTCATTCTTTTCACTGGGCTCTTTTTCTCTCTTTTCTGACAGTGGGATCTTTCTGCGCATGCACAAGCTCCAACAATAACACATACTGGTGTTTGCGTACAGTTAATGAGACACACAATTTTCTCTTTTGTGAGTTTGCTACCGGCTTTCTGGAGTATTTTGACATGAATACAGATCCTTATCAGGTAAGACAATATGCTTTCCTTTGTTGAGAGCGGTTGGAAATGGGATAGCCAGTCACGTGCTCACCTCCATTGTCCTGACCACTCTGTCCACAGCTCACGAATACAGTGCACACCGTGGAAAGGGGCATTTTGAACCAGCTACACATACAGTTAATGGAGCTCCGAAGCTGTCAAGGGTATAAGCAGTGCAACCCGAGACCCAAGAGCCTTGATGTCGGTAAGGAAAAAAATATTACTTCTTTCTGTTGTATTTAGAAAACTCTTTGTATGATCAAGATTTCTCCTTTCGAAACATTTCCGTGCATAAGCATATAGTTTAGAGCACTTACAAGAGAATCATTGCCAGCAGCTCCAAACATAGTTTGATTTCTGAGTCTCTCACCTGGTTACAGCAATGGGAAGCTGAGTTGAATGACGGGCCAAGTGTGAGTCACCCTTCACTCTCTCACATGCATCTGCTGTGTCAGAAAACCTCAATTCCGACAGAAGCATCCATGGGAAGGAGAAATCAAGGCTTTGGGGGTTCCTTATGGTCCCCCTTAACAGTTCTAAGTAAACCAGAAGCTCCTGTTACAGTAACTTAGTGGAGACACACAGTGCTCTGCTTCTTGTTACCATCCGGAATCATCCACCCCTTTCTGTATCCCTGCCCAGGACAAGGGAATTCCAGTGCTTTTACCACCGTCTCCCATTTGAAAAGCTCATAAACTTGGAGTGTGAGATGGTGCTGAGAAGATGTCCCCATTCTGCCCCGGTGTGTGAATTTTTTTCTCCGTTTGGTTTGCATAGACGTGGCTCCTTGCACTGTTTGCTCAGCCTTTGCCTCACCAGCAAAAGTCATTGTCCCATTTCTATAGAAATGTAAATATCAGCTACTCACAGGAAGGAAGAAAAAGAACTGGAGACTACGCTGACCTGCTGACCCGACAGAATGACAAGCTCAAGCCACTGGTGCTGGAAAGCACTTTGCAGGAGTCCCCACACACTTTGTGAGATGCGGTCTTACTATACATAGCTGGACTGACCTCCGACTTACTGTGTAGCTCAGTATGGCCAGTCTCCCAAGTGTTGAGACTCTAGGTCTAAGTCGCAATACCTGACTTGCAAGCGCTCTCTCTCTCTCTCTCTCTCTCTCTCTCTCTCTCTCTCTCTCTCTCTCTAGTTTTGATTATATGCACATGTCTGTGTCTGTATATGTTTTTTTTGCACATAAATGCAATCCCCGAAGAGGTTGAATAGCTGAATAGAGAGAAAGTTCTTATGCCCTGGAGCTGGAGTTACAGGCAATTGGAAGCCACAAACTCTGATACTCTGATTGCCTGAAGACCACTTTGCTCTCTTAACCAGTGAGCCATTTTTCCCCATTCCAGATGGAACATATTTAATGCAATCAAGTCTCAACCTGTGGGTTGTAGGTTCTGAGTAGAGCCACATCCCTAGCAATAAAAATGGCAGCTGTCTGGTCATGCCACTTGGTGGTAGTTACTTTTTTTGTTGTTGGATAAAACATCAAGGCCAAAAGCCACTTATGGAAGAAAAAGTTTGTTTTTGCTCTCCAGTTCCTGGGATAAGAGCCCATCATGATAGAGAAGCATAGCAGCAAGTGGTTGGCAAGGTGGAAGGATCAGGAAGCTGTGACCCACAAAGGAGAACCAGGGAGAACAGCAATCATGGTGACATCATAAACACCCAAAGCCCCACCACCAACTACCTCTCCACGGTCTATAACCTTCCCCGAAAAGCTCCTCCAATTGGGGACCAAGTGTTCAAACATCTGAACTGATGGGGACCACAGACTTGAAGGGAGAAATGAGGTTCTTCTCCCAAAACAATCAGTCCACTTGCTTGTCATTTCCATTACCGAAGGGTCCTAGATCAAACAGCCTACAAGAAAGCCCAGCAACGTGTCATGGCTCAGTTCTCCATCAACGCTTAGGGGAAATGGCCCAATCAAGAACCAGGCCTGCACATCAGATCGGCAAAGTTAACCAACAAACATTTATGCTACACATTTTTGCCTCCAGTTAAAATGCCATCTAAGCACCAAGCTTTAACATTTAAAGGAGAAATAAGTAGAAGTAAAATTAAAACATAGGTAGGTGATTCTATCTATCTATCTATCTACTATCTATCTGTCAATTATTATCTGTCTGTCTATCTATCAATCATCTAGCTATCATCCACTATCATTTATCAATCAGTCATTCTATCTATCATCTATATCTATCTATCATCTATCATTTATCAATCAATCGATCTATCCACAAAAACCTTGATTGGTTAGTGCTCCCCACTGTGGAGTCATTACCTAAAATGTATAAAGCATAACAAGAGTTTATCCTTAAATTGATTGGAGGTATTTGCATGATATCCAAGATGAACAAGATATAAGCATTAAAATTTTACATATGTGAATCCTCCATGATTTAACTCTTGCCAAATCATCTATCAACTTCTCCTTCATTCCCTACTTCACCGTCTACCAACTAATTCCACCCTAATCCCACCATCACTAATCAACTCTTGTTCTCAAGTGCTTATGACTCTCTGTCACATGGTACTGTGTAGTCTATCCCCACTCCTTAGATCTCCTCATATTCCTGAAGGAAAAGTAAGGCGCATGGTTTTGGATAACTTATTGACTAGGATTTTTGCTTCTTTTTGTCTAGAGAGTACCTAGCAGCTAGGTGAATGCTTCTGGGCTTAAAATGAGCAACATCTGGAGAGCTTTAGCACCCAAACACGCCAGGACCCTGTTCTTAGTGAATATGGAGGACGGTTGGAGAAATTTTCCTTATAACAATATACTGATGTGGTTAGTTTGTGGCCTTTAATTTGCTTACCATTCTTATCGATGGGACTTCAAAAATCAGTAGAATTTATTTACATGCCTGTTAGAACATGCAGTTGTCTTGTGGTTCCTAGTTAAGTAATATATTGTTAAGAAAATTTCAAAGAAAAAAAAAAAACCAGGCCTGCAAAAAAGTGGGTCTTTTGGATGTTTACTTCACTCAGAATGAAGCTTTGGAAACACCCTGCTTCTATGCTGACCTTTTCCAGAAATCAAAGAGAGAAAAAGAGGGATGAAAAGGGGGAGAAAGCCAACCTGTGAAGGCCTGGGATCTAAGCCAAACTATTAGACACACTAGAAATATTACATGAAGCTATCATTCCCCAAAAGAATACAACTTCATAATCATCGGCCATGACTTCCCAGCTCCACTGTGACCCTACGTCATCGGTGATGAGTGGCCAGCTCCATTGTGACCCCACGTCATCGGAGATGACTCACCAGCTCCACTGTGACCCTACGTCATCCGTGATGAGTGACCAGCTCCATTGTGACCCTATGTCATAAGCGATGACTTCCCAGCTCCACAGTGACCCTACATCATTGGTGATGAGTGGCCAGCTCCATTGTGACCCCATGTCATCGGCGATGACTCACCAGCTCCACTGTGAGAAACCTGATAGGGTCCTTAATGGTGAAATGACCGGCCGGGTGGGGCCTCATGACCGCTGTGCACTTACAGTACCCCCTCCGGCGTCTAGACTGCTCCTGTGGGAGATTATTATTGGCCTCCCTTTTCAAGCCCCACCCCTCCACCACCGCAAAAAATATTTTTAATTTACTCAGAATTACATGAACTTCTGGAAACACTTTTCTCACTGTTTTCTTGTTCTCGCCCCATTTTGTCCTTTTATATGTTGTTTTGCCTTAAGCCTTTTATTCTTAGCACTCAATCCTTTTGAGACTAATTAATAAACTCTCCGTTGGCTGTCGATGCTGCCTGTATTTAACACAGTACGTTTCTTTCTAGGATTGAGATGTGTTCGTGGAAGCTGCATAGTGAAAGGTCCTATGGTTCTAAAGCTAACTGATTCCTCTTCTCTTTCCCTGTATCAGGAACTAAAGATGGAGGAAGCTATGACCCACACAGGTATTCACTCTTGATTCTCTGCAGCCTCTTTCCCGTAACTGCATGACAGGCCATTTCAGCTCGCTTCCGTTTCTTGCCATGGCGCACAGAATGGAGGCTGTGGTGCATGTGTGTCGTAATGTCATCCTCATTCCCATCAAGTCCCTGGCTCCAGACACGTCCTTCTGCTTCTGAATCAATTCAGCTGCCCTCCCCCCACCCCACGAGATGCCGCTCTGAGCATTTCCTCTCACCCTGCATGCCCTGCCTGTTTGCTTTTTGAATGATGCTTTAAAGCAAGGAATGCTGGGACGGGAGAATGGAGATTGGTTTCCTGTGCTTTGTTTCTACAATTGAGTGGAGAGGCTGCATGGGACTGAGAGATTTTTTTTTTCATTTAAGAATACTGCTAATAATTTAAAAAAAATTAAAAAACTAAGGGAAAATTTGAGAACACTCTGAAACTGAAGTCAGAAAAAAACAAAGAATTTCCCTGTGCACAGTCATTGATTAACTTTGGTGGCAAAAGCAGTGGCCATAAGGAGAATTCGGATGGAGGGAAATGAAGAGACGGTGTCAGGGGTTAGGGACAAGGTGGTCAGGGTCAAACAGCAAGTTCCTAACATACACGAGAACGATAGTCCTGACACATGGAGCTTCGTAAATAGCCTCACCTTGATATCACCCCCAACCTACATCCTTCTCTCCTACATGGAGGAAGGCATACGCCTGGGAGCTTATCTACTGATCACCCAGAAATGTCAGCCATTGTTGATTTTCTGTGCTGAGCCTAGGCTCTGGAGGACTTACCTGAAACGTGCCAATTTTGGCATGGGTGTATAAACTGTCCTTACCATCAGTGCTGGGGCTTTGGTGTGTCCAAACTCTAGGCAATGCACTTGCTTAAGGCCCAATTTCCTACCAAAGCAGGATGCTTTAGTTGGCACCACCCACTCTGATACCTCCTCAGAGAGACTAGAGAGCCTCCGGGGATACTTCCCACCAGCTTCCTGAGCCGGGATCTCACATGCTTCCCTTGAGAAGCAGCTCATTGATACAGAGAAGCTAAATGACATCAAGAAAGGCAGAAGAAAAAAAGAAAACTGGGCTATTGGGGACATTTTATGGTTACTTCTTCATCCTCCATCTGCCCCTTTACCAATCCTATGCCATCCCCAGAAAATATAAACAAGACAGAACCAAGCCTACTCTTAAGGTGGCCATCCCTAAGAACAGGCTGACAAGGCACTGTCCAAGCTGGCCTGGAACTCTTTAGTCAGTGATCCCAAAGGACGACCTTGAATTTCTGACCCTTCTCTCCCTCCTTCTAAGTGCTAAGATTATGAGCACTTGCCACCTCATCCATTTTACATCATGCTGGGGACTGAACCAGGGGCTCTGTGTATGCTAGGTGAGCACTCATTTCAATTGGGCTACATCCCACCCTAATGTCTGCTAATTTTTAATATTCTATTTTCATATAACATGGCATTTACAGAAAAGCTGTTGGAACAGATCTAAGTGCCCCATTTACTTCCCGTCTCCAGTTTCCTCTCTCTTCTCATACAAATGCACTTTCTATGTCAGCTCTGGGTCATCTGCAGGTATCATGTCCTTTGGTGTAGAAATGTTTTACTGTGTGCTTCCCAAGGGCATTTTTGCCCATCACCGTCAAACACTAACTAAATGCAGGCCATCAACATGAACCAGGGCCATTACCTAATTCACATTTCGAGGTCACATCTTGCCAAATATTCCAATCAGGTCGTGTTTATGGTATATGGTTTCGGGTCTCGGATTCAATCCAGAATGGTATATCATATAAAATCGTCACTTTTCTTAGGTGCCATCCGTACTGGAACAGTCTCTCAGCTTTTCGTTGTTGGTGATGACATTTCATAGGCCACCAGCCAGTTTCTTTCATAAAATGCCCTCAACTTGATGTTTGTCTAGAGTTTGCACATCTAGGTGGAAGTTGTGTGTCTGGGAGAGGACTATTATTGCCAACAGCGCCGTGCCCTGGGAATACCTTCTCTGGGTTTTTGTCATTTGGCTAACATGGTGTTTGTGAAGCTAGTCCACTGTGCAGTTGCTTGTCTTTCTCTCTGATGAACAGCCGACTAGCTTTGGTGGGCAGTTGTGACTTCTGCCTGATCGTTCACTGTGCTGGTTTGATTTTGTCTGGTGTTGGAGCAAGCACTGTATGTCGGAGCCCCACCCCAGCCTGGAGTTATTAATTATTAATATGATGGCTGCAAATGGATTTTTTCCTAGATCCATTGTTCCGTCTGTGTTTCTCAGTGTGTTCTACCACAAAGAAGTAACTTCCCATGTCATCTACCACTTGTGTAAGGATGAGCAAAGCTTCTCAGTTTCCTCGGGATATTTTTCTCCTATCATGTAATGGCCACTATTGTCACTTTAAGTCCTCTGTGTGATTCTGGAAAGATTCCCCTTATTCTTGAATACTTGCTTGATACCCTGAAATAGGTCCAGGGTAATCTTTTATTTTGTCACCCAACATGCAGCAGCAGCCATTGCTGGGCACCCATCCCTGTTTGAGACATCTGGAAAGTGAGCGCCAGATGTATACTCGAGATTGCACAGCTGCTGAAGAAGTGTCTGGGCATGCATGTCCATCCTTCACCTGTGCAGAGTATCTCAGAAGTGAACTGTCCTTCCATCGTGACCTCACCTTGTCCTTAGTCCTAACGAGGGAGCTTTTAGGATATCGCCATCAAGAGAGAGCTAGAATTCGGGACCGAGTGTGTTTGCCATTGTCACACTAAGGAAACAGTCATCCATTTTCTTGTCAGTGCTTTGCCATCATTGAAAACCAAATTTGTCAAACTAATCAGCATCTATGATACGTCCAGATAATTTTTCTCTATTGATTTACAAATAAGTTACATTATATGAATATAACTGCTAAGGAAAGAAAAACCTTTCATTCCTGGGCTAAATTTTTGGGGGTCGCTGTGCTTGCTTTTCTTAATAGAATATTGAATTCTTTTCACTGTGGTTATGAGGAACCTACATTTACCAGCAAGATCTGCCTATAATCTTCCTGCTCTTGGTGCTGGCCACTACTGTTCAATTATGGTCTTAGTTTCTTATGGTCACTGTAGAAATTTGCGGACATATCTCCAAACGACATGTACTTATTTATGTTCCCAGCGACATGAAGTTTAAAATGTCTCTTCTGAGCCTAAAGCTGTCAGTAGGCTTGCATTCATTTCAGCTTCAGAGAACTCTGTCCTTTCTGGTTTCTTAAGTGGCTTCATCTATTCCTTGAACATGGCCTCATCTCTGAAGGCAGCAACATGAGCATCTATTGTTCCTCTCCGCCTCCATCCTCTCCCACAGTCGAGTCTCCTCTGTCTGTTCTGCTTCTCCACAAGGCCATGTCCCTAAGGTCCCTGGTGGTTATCTCGACTTCACCTGAACATTGCCCCATCAAGATGCGTGACGCTGTCACACCTGTGGCTCCCGCTTTCCTCCTAAGGTGATGTCCACGGCTTCTGAGAAGTTGGCTGTGGACATCTATGAGGTAAAGGGAGCCATTGTTCTGTCTTACTCCACCGTCGGTGTTGTATTTGCTTCGCCAATGGTGTCCTGACGCCTTCGCTTCCTTTCTGTTTTCTAGAACAGTTTGTAGAGTCTCGGGGCTCTAGGGTGGGCAACATCCTCCCGAGAAAGCACCTGGACCCAATACCTTCTTTACTGAGTGGTTTCTAATAACCTCTTATTGGATAGGAAACGGCTTTGTTTCGGCTTCCTGTCACTGCTACGCTGCCTGAGCAAGCTGCTTCCTGAGCAGTTATTATGTATTCGCATCTGAAGGACCTGGATGAAAAGGAGGTTGAGGTGACATGAAGAATTGCATAGTTGCACCAGCCTCTCCCCAAGTCACTCTTCCTTAGACAGCTTGAAATCCTCCCAATGGCTGTCCTCCATTAGCTTCTCTTGATGGTGCCAATTCTCCCAATGGCGGTCCTGTTAGCCTCCCTTGCTGATGCCATTTTCTCCTCTCATTCTCAACTTCTTGGCCAGTTCCCTATGGAACCAGGACTCTGAACGGTCTGTGCAGTATGCTGTATATACAATGTGCCTGTTTAAACTATGAAACAGAAGTTGGGCATGGTGGCACAGGCCTTTAATCCCAGAACTCCAGAGGCAGAGGCAGAGGCAG
>NC_022031.1:14789360-14813751 GCF_000317375.1 Microtus ochrogaster | reverse complement strand
GAGTTAATTCCACAACAGCCAAAGCTTCACAAAGAAACCCTTTCTTCAAAAACCAAGAGAGAGAGAGAGGGAGGGAGGGAGGGCAGGAGGGAGGACGGGAGGGAGGGAAGGGAAGAGGAAGAGAAAAGGAAAAAGGAAAGGAAAGGAAAGGAACAAAGAAGAAATAGCTGCTGGCCTAAGAAGCAGAAAGTTTCTATGGGTGTGAAAATTTATAACTCAGCAGTTCAAATTGGTCAATATCTTCTGTTTCAAACTAAAGAGAGAGAGAGAGAGAGAGAGAGAGAGAGAGAGAGAGAGAGAGATTTCTTTATTATGTATAGTGTTCTGCTTTTATGTATACCTGCTGGAGGCCAGAAGGGGGCACCAGTTCTCATCATAGATGATTGTGAACCACTATGTGGTTGCTGGGAATTGAACTCAGGACCTCTGGAAGCGCTTTTAACTCCTAAGCCATCTCTCCAGTCCCTGTTTCAAACCCTTGATGATGTTTTTGAACATTTCATCTAGCGCTGGAACTGCAGAGCCCAGTCCCGAGAGTCTGTTACTGTCCAGACCCAAGCAGCACCGTGAGTCCCATGTAGTCCAGCTGTGCACAGAGCCCTCCCTGGGGAAATGTTCCCCGTGACCATCTACATCCTCTCCACGTCTGATGGGCTATAGGACAGCTCTCATCATCACCCCTGACTGGAGGCGTGTGAGGATAGTACGTTTAGATTTGGACCATCTCCACATTACTGCAGCCCATGCCCTGTCCACTCATGTCATACACATAGCTAGTACCTCATGGAGGCTCACCTAAAGCATCCAAGCATCCTTTGGTGATGCCAAAGATGTTCCAGGAAGTACTGATTCCAGTCCATCTGATTGGTCTTGGGGGGAGCTTCTTTTAGTACGTGCCCAGGTGTCTCACCTTGCATCTCCCGGCACGCCTTCCTCATGAAGATAGTTGCCGGTTTTCCTTCTCTGAAACTTAGCAAGGGTTACATTTCTTTTAATTAGTTGTCCTTGTTTTCTTGTGCTGGCCAACTGTTTTCCTGCAGCCGTGGGGCCTGACGGAGAGCTTGGCTGGCTATAAGATTCTTAGTACAAACTGTTTTCTTACCCAAGACAGTTTTCACATCCTTGGATGCTTGATTGACCAGCATTGCTGCAGTGTGGCTGATTTTGGCAGGGACATTTTTTTTTTTATCAAGATCCTATTGTTTATTCTCATTTCTTTTAGAAATATTTTCTTTTAGAGTAATAGTGTGTAGATTAAGTCTGCTCTTATCTCATTAATTTATAGAGTTTACAAGTTTTCTGGCTTAAAGGGGATCTTTCCTGTCGGTATAACCCAATATATACAATATTCTTACCATTTAACTACTTGGGGCTGGGGGTGGGGGAAGTCACATGCCCTCCGTTGGACCCAAAATGCCCTCCCTTTTGCTGCCCCCTTCCTCTCACACCAGCTTCCTGGAAGCATCCTTCTTTCCTTTCTTTGTTTCCTCTCTCCCTGGAGCACGCTTTCCAGAGGCTTCCAGCTTGAGTCCCTCCCAGCACCCTCCCTTGCCATCAGGACCCTGACTCACCTGGACTCTTGACAATGTCTCACACGTGGGGATGACATTTCTTTCCAGGCAACTTCAAATCAACCTTGAGTTCTGCCCTCACTTCTCTTCCCTACATTTCCCCCCAAGGCTGATGCCAGAGTGTGGTGCACAAACTCTGGGGCTGGGAGATGGGTGGGCGTTCATTCTTTGGTATTCCTTCTTTTCTTTCCTGTTTACAGGTGACCTGAAGATCCCAGCCATCTCTCTTACGGTTCCGTCAAAGGTGTGGGTTTCGTGTAGCCTTCTGACTTTCCTTTTTGCTGCATAGCTGTGAGGAATTCGTTTCACCAGTCTGGGGCGCCTTTTCCTAGATTTCATCTAAGCACAGTGGAGTCAGGGAAAGCTAGTGTGCTATGTGTACGCACGAAACCCTCTTGCTCAGAGGCTCCCTGAAAGCAGACGTCTGTGAGGAGCCTTATAACTGCAGAAATATGTCTGAGCATCTCACTTGACGAGCTCAATTTTATTTGCATTCAAAATCGATTTTGAACTGAGTACCAAAGACTACAAAATGCAGATATTGCACTAAGCATTTGCCTACTAATTTAAAATACTGTGTAGGCTATCAATTTCCTGGAAGCCAATGAGTAGAAATGGCTTTGTCCTGTAACTATTCTCCCATTGGACAGCTAGGGACCCAGGTGAGCAGGCTCAGTCTCTTCTTCTGGCAGAAGTGTCATTTCCCCACTAGGCATGCTTCTTTGGCAGAGGGTTTCAGTTGCTGGATAGTTTTTCCAATTTTGGCTTTAAAGATGATATTTCATGGATTGAGGTTGACCTCGAACTCTCTGTGTAACCAAGGATGGCCTTGAAATTCTCATTCTCCTGCAGCCATCTCTTGAGTGCTGTGATTACAGGTGTGTATCTGGTATTATGTGGTCTAGGGATCAAACCCAGGCTTTTGTGCATGCTACGAAACACTTTGCCAACTGACTTACATTCCCAGTCACCTCCTTTTCCAATTCTGTCATTCAGCCACCTTTGTATGTAAAGATCACTCCTCAACTTACCAATACTAGGAGAGAATACTTTTTGTTATTGCATTTCCAATTAATTTATAAAACATTACATTGCTCATCCAGTTGAATCAACAACATTTTGTTGCACTAATGAGGTCCCTTGGTTTCTCTTTTCACAGAGGACAATTATGGGATGGATGGGAAGGTTAGTCAGTCCAGCATTGCTTCAGACACCAACTGGCAAGGCCTGGAGGAGTTATCCGGTGTGGATGATGACACCAATGAGTACAGACATAACCCTAGACTCAGTCTGGAGGACTGGACTAGTTACCTGAAGGCTGTAGACAGAACATTTGCACCGCTGAACCCTCACTCCGAGCAAAACAAAGCAAATGGGACTCCAGCTGCTCAAAGCAGTGGCTTCTCAGTCACCACTGTTGAGCTCTTGACGTCAGCAGAGATGGCCTCTGCAGAGTCAGGTGAAGACCCAAGTCACGTGGTTGGGGAAACACCTCCCTTGACCTTGCCAGTCAACCTCCAAACCCTGCATCTGAACAGATCAACCTTAAGTCCAGAGAGAAGACTTGAATGGAATAATGACATTCCAGAAGTGAATCATTTGAATTCTGAACACTGGAGAACAAGTAGAACTGAGAAAGCGATGGGATGGGAAGAAATCCACTATCCTGAAGGTGACGTCAGTGGCAACGGCGTGACAGAGCTGGTGTTCCGGTCTCACCGCAGGCCACAGCCCTTCAGCCGGCATCAACAGCCCTTCAGCCGGCATCAACAGCCCTTCAGCCGGCATCCCCGGGATGTGGAGCCGGAAGAGGACGCTTTTGAAGATCAGTGGCATCTTCGTGTTCCTTCTGACAGAACTAACGTCCATCAAGTGTTCAGTGTGGAGCAGCCTGTCCATTCCAGCCACACCGAGAGAACACTGACCAAGACTCTGAAGAATGGCACAATGGAGTGGGTGCCGAACCTAGAAGGCAGTGCCTCCTTCCCACTCCCCTCTGATTAGATGAAATGTTGCCCAAACCTTTCTATGCTTTTATTAGTAAACTAGTGGTGGCAATCGTAACTGCCAGCATTCGGGGCTCCCCTGGGTACACGTGCACAGCAGAAGTTTGTGGGCGCACGTACGGGAAATGCTCACACACAGACTCCTTGGAACTCACGGTTTTCCCAAGACGAGAAAGGTGGTGGGGGCATTTTCTGTTTTGTTGCTTTGTTTTGGGTACTAAAACAGTATTATCTTTTGAATATTGTAGGGACTTGCGTATATAAAGTCTATCCAGTCGAAATGGCTAGGATTGTGCCTTTGTAAGTTTGGAAAGCTTGACACCCTTGGTGAGTCTGTCAACACTCCTTCCCTGCCTGCATGATGAAGTTTGGATTTGTTTCTAACCACTGGAATTTTTCGACATCATCATCTTTGGTTCAATGATTTTTGCACTTTGAGTTTGGAAATACTGTGTCTGTTTGGTTGCTAGTGTTATTTTTTTTTTTTAGTGGGCTTATCAGAATCACACTGTTTGTCCTATTGTAGGACAAAGGAATAGACCCCCAGCAATGACACACAGTATGGACCACATATTGTTTAATGTATGCTTTTTTTGAGAAAACATTGCATGTATTTTATACCTCGACGCGCTAAGATTGATTAGCAGAAAGGCATGACTCACAATATTGGTGGTTAAAAAATAAAATAAGTGAAAAAGTAATAAACAATACAAAAATAACCCTCTCTCTCTCTGTGCTTACTATATGCTCAATACTACTAAATTTTGAAAGAAGGGACAGGGCAAAGACCATTTTATTTTAATTTTCTCTCTTGGATTGGTTAATAAGCTTAAGCGTTGGGGAAATGTGTGTAGTTTTGACTTTCTCCAAGACAGTTTTGCTAAACTGAAATCATGAATGTTGTAACACTTAAACTCACCGTAGGGAAGGTTTGCTTTATGAATATTGCGGTACGTGAATATTTTTAAAACTGTCAGCAAACTCTGGTTTTTCCAAGAGACATAGTTCAAAACTGCTTTTGAAAATCTGTATTCTAGATATCATTCTGTTTCTCTTGGACTTTTAGAGACCAATCGAAGGATTACCTCATCTCATTGTCCTCTTCTACTTCCCAGGGTCTTCTTGTTGTAGCTGTTGTTTAGCTTGACAGTGGTATTTTTTTTTAACTTTTCAATAATTCAAACATGGAGATACATTGTATTCTCCTTAAGTGTTTGCGGTAAATACTTTTCAAGAAAATTCTGTGTGGCATAGTTGAATCCTTGGTTATTTTAAGTCTTCATCATAGTCTGTGCATAGGCTAAACCTAACTAGCTGTTTATCAGATGTGGCTGGCAGCTGCCGAATGAAAGAATAAACGTATTTATGATCCTGGATGATGTGCTTTGTAAAGAGATTTCAAGATATTAAGAAGCATACTATGTTTTTTGAAAATCCTATGTCATGCTCTGTGATGCTTTTATAGAACAATTCTGGCTTCAGGAAAGTCTAGAAGCAACATTTCTTGAAATAAAAGGTGTTGAAACATTTTACCCGTTTCAGAGAAGTAACCTTAAGTCAGCTTTTGTGGTCCACACACGCCTTACAAGTTAACTGGGGTCTAGTTCGCACCTTCTGTGATTCTTGTCAAATTACCCCCAGACCCATGTGTTGTAGACCATTCTCGGGTTAGGACCTTTATGGATTTGCCTCCTTGAAGTCCAGAAGGATGAGGCAGAAGACTTCTGTACATAACCAGAGAAGCTGCAAGAGCCCAGAGCTCCATCTTCATCATAGAAAAATACTGATTAACTTTTAGGCAAGGGGCCCTGCATTGATAATCCCCCATGAGGCTTTGCAAACGCCCTTACTGGTCCTGGGAGGCACAGATAGACTTTTCTAAAAGCAAGAAGGCTCACCCGTGAGCAGCACCTTAGAGATTGGAGGGAGCCCTGAGCTTTGAGGCAAACCTGACTTCCCGGAAGACCTCACGTGTTTGTTACTGATAAATCCCAAATGCTGGGGTAGAAGCTTGCTTGGAATGGCCTTCAAATAAGAAACTAAGAGTACATGAAATGTCTAGATTAGAGCTTAAAAGAAAGGAGGACCACAGCAAAGCATTCAAAGACTTGCCCATAGGTCCAGAGGCACACATATATAGAATCATAAAGAACTAACAAGTTTGGAGGCACAGTGTTCAGAAACACATCTTTGTCCCATGCTTCTTCTTTAAAAACCTCAATAAGTTGTGTATATGAAAGAGATTCAGTGTGATATTTCCACTCATGCGTGTCCTGGTCAACTCCTTTGACCTCACTCCATCCTAAGTGACCTTCCCAGTCTGCAGTAATTAACATTTTGCTCTCCCGCCAACTTTTTAAAAAAGTTTCCACATAGGCAGAGAACCTGCCTATGTGCCTTTCTTCTTTCTTTCCTGTAAAATGTGCCGAGGTCACATGTTGAAATCAAATCAAAACAAACAACCAAAAATAAACCCAACTCGGTTTGGGTACAATTCAATGAATATTTATGCAGTCTAAACCGTGCAAAAAGGTTGCATGTCTCCAGAACTGTGTTCCGAACCTGTTTCAAAGACAGAAGGACACTTAGAGGCTCGCTGCCTGGGGTCAGATCTTTTGATCTGTGAGGAAGATGGTAGAAGAAGGACTGGGCGGACCGCCATGGTCCATTCCCGCTTGCCATGGATTTAGACAATGAAGAAAGAGGGCCAGAGGCTCTCTGCTTCTTCCGTTTAACCAGACACATGCGCATCATATGAGCACTCCCAGCATACACACATGCAGTCACAGAAAAGAAAAGCCATAGCAGGGGCCCATCTGAAACAGCCCTATTGGGTAAGAACAGGAGTGATCAGGATGTTCAAGGACACCGAAACTGTGCTGGGGCCGGGGTGGGGCTGGGACCAGGGCGGAAGGGTACCGCACAAGTGGCCGAGTGCCAGGCAAGCCCTCACAAACCCTGGGGCAGATCCCTGGTGCTGCACAGACGTACCTGCCACCCAAGCACTTGGGGGTGGAGGCAGGAAGAGACATTCAAGGTCATCCTCAACTTCACGGTGAGTTTGAGGGCTCCTGCCACCCTAAATTTATTTTGAAGTCTACTTTTTATGATTTCTGTGAGCATAGGGAAGTACTATCTGCCTCTCTAAGATGACTGCTTTGCAGAAATAAGCAAGGGCTTTGGGTTAGCCATGGCAGCTGCTCGGTGTATGTGTTTTCTTTTCCCCAACTGTCCAGGGGAGATGTCAGGACTCTCTGCTGAGTGTCTGTGGCCTTGGGAACCCCCATCCCAGCTGCTGCATTCCCTGCCAGCTGTCAAAATGACAGGTGTTGGCATCTGAGTAAAAAGAAACAGCACCGGGGGCTGGAGAGATGGCTCAATGGTTAAGAGCATTGCCTGCTCTACCAAAGGTCCTGAGTTCAATTCCCAGCAACCACATAGTGGCTCACAACCATCTGTAATGAGGTCTGGCGCCCTCTTCAAGCCTGTAGGCATACAGACAGAACATTGTATACTAAATAAATAAATAAATATTAAAAAAAGAAAGAAACAGCACCACACTTAGACTACACCTGAGGCTACTTCTGTTCTTATCTAAGACAGGAGTGAGTGGGGCTGGGGTGTAGCCACTGTTCAGTTTCCCAATGGAGTCAACTTTTGAAGGCGACATATCTTTGGATGGCAAGCAAATCCCCAAGCAAAGCTTCGTGTGCTCCACCCTGGGTCTTTGTGGGCCCCTGTGTCTTTGTGGGCCCCCATGACCCACAAAACTGCTGTTAAGAGCTACAGCACCCCCCTAAGTCCACCTGTGGCTTCTCCCACCTCCTGACCCATCCAACACCCAAGAAACACCTGTAATGTGACACCATTCCTCGGTGTACTGAGCCTGCCTTTCTCTAACTGTGTTGCTGAGGACTTTGCCAGCACAGTATCCTGGGTCTTCATGACGTGTGTGATGCTGTATAAAACATGTAGAGCGAATGGTCTTTAAATTTCAGATGCTTCCTCTTGCTGTAGAAACATTACAGAGAGACTGTGTTCAGAGATACCTAAAGCTGACCGATGTCTCAATCTTAAGCTGGGAAATGTGAACTATGACCCAAAATATTGCTGCTTACTGGGTTTCCTAGACCTCATACCAAGAAATGTCACAAATTCTCAGGCTAGAAATCTCTACTCTTCCTCCCCTCCCCCCTCCCACCTCATAAGCCCAACAAGGCAGATTCAAGAATTGAGTGGGACCAGTTCAATAGTAGCTTTCAGCAGAAGAAGAAAGATCCCAGATCATCCATGTGAGGACCGGCCATCCTCTGAAGGCAGGAACATAGAAGCAGTGCATGTGTTTTCCATAATGAACACTAGATGGCACTCGAGTACAGCTAAACATGTCTTCACTGCCATCCACCGCAAAATGACAATTTATCTTGATTTCTAAGGTAACTGTACCTGCTCTCATGTGTAAGCCTTTACAAGATATCTTGATCCATGGCGCGTTTGCCCTTTCCTCGGTGCCTGGGCTCTCAGTCATTCCAGTAGATCCAAGTGCAGATTTAGCTCTCTACTGCTTTGTGTTGGGGTCATAAATTGGAACTGCGTCCAATGCCGGCATTTGCAATCAAAGGTGAGCAGGGAATGTGATCTCCTAGCTTTGCTAGGACTCTGTGCAATTAAAGGCGTTTCTTTAGCTCATATGTACTGAAGCCAGAGATACCATCCCTGGTTCACTGACAATCTTTCAGCCAGAAAAGAAACTAGATGCTTTCCCTGATGCTCTTAAAACCTGGAGTTAAAGAAAGGAAATGAAGTGACCAAAGTCTCTAAGCCTTTACCCTTTCCTACGACTCATGTTTCAAAGCCAAACATGTGTGTGCATGTGTGCGTGTGCGCGTGTTTGTATGTGTTTGCAAGTGCGTGTGTGTGTGTGTGTGTGTTACAGAAAGTTTAAGCAGTTGGGGAGAAATCCTATTGCCTCACTCTGCGCACACCACGGCCATTTTAAACAGCTACCAAAAGCTACTAGAACGGAACTAGTTCCACTAAATCCCTGAACCTGCTTCATTGGGTCTGTGCGGTGGGGGAGGGGAGAGAGGGTACAGATTCTGAGCCTGAGAGCTTGGGACCTTCCCTGGTATGGGGGCTAGGAAACCCAGTAGAAGCAGTATCTTTGGTCACAATTCACATTTACTAGATTCAGGGGGAGGTAGCATCGTTCACTTTTGTGATTTTCTCGATGGATGTGCAATGGCGAGCAGGCAGGAAGGACCCCCCCCCCCGGTCTGCACACATACTCACTCATGTGCCAGCCACTCCTGCCCTTCCACCCATCACTTCTGACTGACCCTTTGAGGGTGGCAGCAAGCATGGAGGGGAATGCAAAACGGGACAGTCCTCTTCGCCCAGCAAGAGCGCTCAAGGCGGACTAAATATATCCTCGGGCTTCAGCCCGTGACTCACGCTGCTATTTTCACGTCGCTTTCACCTCCTTCCGCCTCTCTCTCACCCAGAAGTTTCAGATGCCAGTGCATCTGGAAAACTCTTGTCAGCCAGGAGAGACACTGGTTTGCAGTGTTCGGCTGGACCCGGAGGACAGTACGTTAAGTGTCATCCTGTGCCAGACACAGAAAGAGACAACAAGCGCTTGCACCCACTCGTGTGTGGAAGCTGGAATTTTTGATCTGGTAAAAGTAGGGCATCAAAAAGGGATGAGCAGAGGCTGGGCGGGGTGTGAGGCGGGGAGGATGAGGAGGGGATGCTTAAGGAGTTCCAGGAACAGCTGCCAACATTCTGTGGTAAGGTACAGTAGCTATTTGACACTAAACTGTCTTTTCCAAATACCTGGAAGAGATGAGTTTGAATATTTCCAACATAAAGAAACACTAAGTGTTTGAGTCAAGAGACATACCAGTTACTCTCTTTGATCATTACCCCTCATTCTAGGGCCTCCATAACTCTAGTCTGATGATTATGTGGGGATCAACAATTTTTTTTCTGTTCTAATTTTAATTCTGTTGTGGTGATAAAACATATTGACAAAAATACAGTTTAGGGGCTACAGGGACTATTCTGCTCACAATTTCAGGTTACAGCCCATCGTTCCAGGGGCCTCACATTAGTGGTTTCTCACACCCCAGGGGATGAAAATTTTAACACGTACATACATTATGTTTTAAATTCCACCCAGGTGTAGTCTGAGCACGGATTCTTTGCCAGACACTGGCTCCAGGCTATTTTTGGAACAAAGGGTGGGCTTGTCATTCGAAAGCAAAGCATGGGATGGGGGTGGGGTGTTCTAACTGATTTGTTGGCAATGGTTTATTTATCTCACCTTGGGGAATCATTCCTTTCTGCGCTTGATGCTTTCCCTGTATTTGCAAAGCTGTAAAAGAACAAGCCGGGAACCTTTGAGAACCACTCAGCACAGCCAACTCGTGTGGCCACGATAGCCAGAAAATGCTCCGCTTTGCTCCTACCTTCTTCTCTGGAGCCCAGGAAGTTAGACAAACCCATGGGACTAACATGGGCCAGGGACGCAAGCCCATGTGTGTTCCTTCCAAATGGCCCATTCTTTGGACTGTTCTTGCCTCAACCCAACAAACTAGAACAGCCATGAAGTTCCTCATGGTGCGGGTTCAAGGAGAGGCCTTTGCCCTACAGCCCCTCCTGCATGTGGGTGTACAGAAGCATTAAATCTGTGTGACCTTGCTGAGTGAGGGGGAAGGCATCCTTTACCATCCGGCCACATGCCAGCATAGAGTTCTGCCGTCTAAACATCTGTTACACACTGGAACAAGCGATGAACCATCTGTGATTATCCCTTAGGATGTCCATGGAAACTGTGCTCTTTAAACAGCAGTCTTAATAGTTTCTACATAGAATATACTTCCTCCAGAGACAGTCAGTAATCAGGCAAGGAGCTGACTCCTGGGTCACTCGGACATCACTGCTTCACTTCAAGCATCAAGAAATGGAGAGACAGCCTAACTTCAATCCAACACACTTTATTTTTTTTCACCTTTTTTTATTTTCAATGGTCAAGTATTCATGGTGTTGTAAACCCAAGTTTATTAGTCCTTTGACAGTCAGTTTCGTGAAACATAAAGAAATAAGTCATACACCCCTTTACATTACCGTAACAGGTTTCCAAATAAATATTGGTTCAAGGAACCACAAAATCAAACTCTACATAATAGCCTAAAGCAGCCTTTCATCGCAGACATGCCTCTAAAAAGAAACACACAGACGGACAGATGGACAGCTGGGTAAAGGCAGACACACACATACAACACTCTGCAGATATCCTAATGCGTTTGCCACAGCTTCGCGTTTCCTTAGCCTACAAAGGTGAAGGCTGACTTGGGCTTCATGCTCCTAGATGAACATCTGGGTTTGGGGTAGAGGTATATATTTTAAGAAAAATGCCCACTGTCAAGCCTTACCCTTTCGTTTTATTTAATACACCCTTACCATTACCTTAGTTTTCAATAACATTTACTTCTTAACTTTTGACATGTACAGTAAAAGACAATAGCATTGAACCCCAATGCAAGAAAAAAAAAAACAGCTCACAGGGCTTAAAGCTTCCTGGAGAAGACAGAAGACTATCTAAATAGGTTTTTATCTCTCTGAATTTCCGTAGGAAAGGATTCTCCCCGAGGCTTCTCATTTTTGCAGTGTAGAGATGGTGGGCTGTGGCAATGAGAGCCTAGGGGGCTTGTTCTCCGGGGGAAGCCCCAGGTTTCCAAACATAAAGCACATGCAGTTCCTTGTTGTCTAAACACTGAATTCAGAGAGGAACATGCATCTCTTAATACTTTAGCACCAAGGCATTTTACTATTAATGTTGTCAAAGCCAACAGTGATGAGGTGAGCTTCTGGTTACCTTTGACCTTCCTTAAGGCTGAGTAAGAATGAAGTGCTTAAATTAAACCTCTTCCGACCAATACAAATCTGGTTGCAATGCCACAGGAAGTCTGGGACAGACAAAACTGGCAGCATCCTCTTCACTTCTGGCAGAAGAGTAAACCAGGGCTACCACTAAAGATGACTAAAAAGAACAGGGGTGACAAAATGCGCCTGGTTACTAGCCTCTCCTGCCAGTCACCTCCCCACCCCCCACTGTGGAAAAGAAAACACAGACTTGAGACAATTCCTCACAAGTCTGGAGAGCGAGGTTGCCTTCCAGGCTATTCTGGGGGTTACAGTATTCGGGTTTCTATCTGCTACTTAGAATACTCAGCATGGACCTATGCAGCAAATCACATTTTGCACCTCTGGGATGAACACACACACACACACACACACGCACGCACGCACGCACGCACCCTATGTAAGCGCTTGCCTTGCTCTGGGGCTCACGGGAGAGTTCCCACAGGGCTTTTGGATCCCTGCACACTGTGCAGCTGTTCCTTGGTGCACACAGGGGTCTACAAAGCAGCCTCAAAAAAAAAAAAAGACCCCTCCTGTTATAAGTTCAATAAAGAACGTGAGCTGGAATTGTGGACCAAGCAGGAAATTTTGGAGGGTTGGTGGAACGTAGGATTCCTGAGACCCTCAGGAGCCCTACTCTGTAGCAACTTCTGCCGGTGCTAGTTCCCTGAGTGCAAGGATGCGGGTACTGTCACGGTCTCTTGAGGTAACAGGCGGGTCGGTGGCTTGTGTATATTTTCTATGTTCTTTTTGAGTCTTTGTTAATAATCTGAAAACTCGCAGTTGTCTACAAGCAGAAGTGTTAATCTACTGGCGAGAGAAGAGTATAAATAACCCCAAAGCGGAGATACAATCAATCAAAACTAAGCTTTTTTTTTTCTTTTCATAAAAAATTCACTTCAGGAAATTCTGCTAAGATCCTAATTAATACCAAAACTGAATGTATTCTCAATTAAATTATACATAGGCATTTGAGGTATGTGATAACAAATGATTTTAATATCATACTTGGCTACATAAATGAAATTTACCTTGAAAAATCTAGTGAAACACTGAGTGTGGATGGCTCCCATAGGTATGTGCTATGCTTTTTTTTTTCTATTTATACAAGGAAATGTCTCTATTTTGAAGAATGTCCCTATTATTCCAAAACAATACTACATCAGAAAGTGGCATGTGCTCACCTACTTTACAGGCGACATTTTCCCTTTGTTTGCGGTGAATATTTTCATAAGAAGCCAACAATTCAGTCAGAGAGAGCTGTCTCAGCCTGTCGCTGCCCCTTGCACCATCCTAGGTGACTGACTTTTTAACATTCTGAGCCTCAGGTTCAAATCCATTTACAAAACAAACAGACAAAAATCCACTCCAGAGAAAGCTGGGGTGCTGCTCAAGGGAGAACATGTGCTTAGCGTGCTTAGCATATGCAAGGCCCTGAGCTCAATCCAGCACCGCTGAAGAGAAGAGTGTTTGCGTGTTCTTGAAGAGAGAAATGCAATGGATGTTGAATGCTGGGAAACTATTCTGGAAACAGTCACCACACCAAGTGTTAATCTGTCTCCCTCACCACCCCTCCTCCCCATCCCCCACAGCATGCCCAAGGACTTTGACCATTATTTTTTTTTTAAGCATTAACTCTACCTCCAAGGAACAAGACATCACACAAAGGAAGAAAATCAAAATATGTTCTCCAGCACCCTCCTCCCTCAGCCCTTGGGAGTTTCTAAATCAATGATCTGGATATTATATTTGCATATTAAAGCCAAACAACACATTAATTCATAGAGCTGAAGGGATAGCAAGGTGTCCTTTTGTCAAAACAAGTGATTCAAAGCCTCTGCTTTGAGAGCAGCAATTAAAGTTCCTGTTAGGAGCCGTGGCTAGAAGTGACCAGCCAGGGTACCAGAAACACATAAGACCTCTCCTATTGTATGACCGAATGGTGCGAACTATGAAATAGTCAACTCACTGGCTATGTAATGTTCTGATGATGCTACCAGTGTCTAAAACATTTGGAGAGCAACCTTTAATTGCTATTCTACCCAGAACTTCATCCCCTCCCCAGTTCACTACTCACTTCCCGTTCAGCAACAGCGCATTCACAGTATCAGGAGCAACTATTCACAAATGGGCATGCGCATCTCAGGTCAATGTCTCTGAGTTCTGGCCTCAGCATCCCAAAGGATTTCATAGAGCAGTAAGTGGTTTCAACACATGACTGGTGCCCAGGCAGCAATTGCTGAACTGAATCCAAGGAAGAAAGGGATGAGGGCCTTTCAAATTATCCCTGGTGAATCCATCCATCCTAACACCAAACCAGGACCCGTTCCACCAGAAGTCTCGTAATTAAATCTTAATTATCACAGAAAAATAAAGCAAGCACTACCACTCCAAAATCTACAAATCTTAGCATCAACACCAAAGAAAACTATCCCTTTTAAAGGTGTAAGATGGCAAAGAGGGACGCTGAGTCCCTAAAGGACCTCCTCGGGAACTCTACGCTGTTTTATGAGATCCTTTAATGTTTGTTACACCAGACAAAATCTGACACAGCAGTGACAACCCTAGCTAAGCATGGCTGCCCACCTCCCTGACAGCCAAGCCCAGGAGTTCAAGCAAAGTCCTTTCCACCTGGTCACTAACTCTACTTCTTTATATTTATGGTTGTGAGCCTAGCCTTTAACGGCTGAGCCATCTCTCCAGCCCAACTAACTCTACTTCTTATAGACATTATTCAGTCTGATAGTGAATGCCCCCTCCACGAACCCCATGTCTCCAGAAAACCACTGACTAGTGGCCTTGCTACAAGGACAGGAAATCAATCCTATACCAGGGACATCCTCACAATCTACTTGTGTGGCCGGTCAAGAACGTAAGTGCAAAGGCCTGACTCATAGCCAGTCTGCCGGCCATCTCTCAGGCATGAGTTGCTGGACAGAGAGGTCTCAACTTTATGACACATTGGGCCTTTTGGTCTCCCGCAGCTCAAAGACCGGCTCTCTTAAGACCCATACAGAAAGCAACCGAGCAGTGCCTAAGGCAATGAAAGACTGTCAAAGAACCCAGGGTGTCTTTCAGAAGGGAAAGGTCCTTTCTCAGACTCACTGCAGGAAGCATATGAGCACAGAGATGGGAAGGGGATGGTGAATTGAGGCTAAATGAGAGAAAGAGGGTTCAGTACGGTAGACTTGTTTGCTTTACCATTCAAACTCATTACTTAACATAGGATCACATATTGTGTTCCATTGATAGACAAATCTCTCATCTCCTCAGCAGCGATTGTAATATCCCAGGTACAGCTTTCCTGACTGAAGTTCTCATTTTCTGAAGCAACCATGGTCATTTTTCTATCCAGAAAAAAAAAAAAAAAACAGTAGAGACTTGCCAGTATGTTGAGGCTATAATGAAATAAATCCCCAGTAGGGACTCAATCTTACCCCGGGAATTTCTTTATCCACTACTTTGAATGTCAAGATAGTAGTAACCCTTAGCAACGTTTAGTGGGTCCTTCAGAGCTGGATTTTGACAGCCATTTCCTCAGATGGGAAAGCCGCTTCCTCCCTTATTAAGCATCTCAAATTATAGTTTCTAACCAAATTGTTTAGCACACTAGTTTTAAAGCCCCTTATGAAAGAATACTATAGTTTAAATAGTCAAGCTATCAGATGTATGATTCAGCAGCCTCTTGATCTACCTTATGATGGAGTAAACAGACTAAGAAGAAAAACAGATCTTAGGAAATTCTGTTGTCATTCATTACATTGTGGCATACAGTTCTTTGAAGCATTTGAAGTTTTTCTACCTGATTGATATGTCTGCTATGGCTTAAAATGCTTTTCACAGCGCTTTAGGGAACATTCAGCTTCCAATTATCAAAAACATCTGCTTTATTCTCGGAAAGCCAAAGGGGCACGCCACACTTCTATCGTTCCGATCAGATTGCATAGTTGAGGCAAATTGTGCTTTGGAGCGGAACCCACAGTAGGTGTTCAAACCTAAGAAATCCGCCTTGCTGATGCAAAGTCATGGTCAAGCTCACCTCCCTCTGGAGGGTAAGCTAATGATATGCATGGTCACAGCATTGCCCATGGTTTGCCACGGGCCTCAGGCTTCTACCAAACAGGAGTGTGAGCATGAAGTGAACCCAGCGAAAGTGGTAACCGATGTATCTAAGCTCCTCCCTGGAAAAAGAGAGGGGGAAGCTGTCAGTCTGGTTGAGGTATCCAGCCCTCAAACAACAGAGGCTGTGTAGACTGAGTTTTGTTGGTTTGAGGATTGTGTCTGTAGAGGTTTTTAAAAAAGAAAGTAAGAAGGCACAGGTGTTTCTCAACTCGCCATATTCAACTCAACCAACAAAACATGTCTTCCTTTTCCGGGCTTCAGCAGGGACGCTACAGAGCAGAACTGGGGCTCCCGTCCAGCCCGGGATCTGCAGAGCAACTTATTGCTTCTGGGAAAGGCCCAGGGTGGGTCTGTGTAGTGCCCGGGAATCCCTTTTGCAGACCAGTTTCTTCCTGAAATTCCGCCTGGGTGCTGAAGGCCGGGCAGGATGTAGTCCGGGCGTATTTCTCTGCTTTGTTGGGCTGGCCCACTAGCTCACTCACAGTGCTCAGTGGGAATTCTCTGCACCTCCGCCTCTGCAGTTCATCTTCTTTGTACTTGATAGAGTACCAGGCCAGGAAAATAAAAATAAAGCCCACAAATTTGAGGCCAGCCGCCAAACCGAAGTAGACGAAACGGAACGACGTCACGTTGTACTCCCAGCAAGACCCCTGCACGCCACATTCCTGCTGCCAGAGCATACAGGTGGTGTCAATCACAGCTCCAAAGTAAATCGGAGTAGGAATGTACGCTGCAGCCATGGGAAGAAAGAGAAACACAGAGATAGAGCGCATTCCATAAGAGAAACCAGATTTGTCAATTAGCAAGGTTTGTCCGATGCTGAGAATGATTCTTGTTTAATTGAATTTTCTTAAAGACATTTTCATCTAATTGCAGTGAACTGTATTTAATTGCAACTTAGGAAAATAAACAGCAAGTACTTAGCTTCTTCCACTGGACAGCTCAGACTGCCTTAGTGATATTTAGGTTGTTAAAAATAACTATTGCTCTTCTATGGTTACTGAGACCTTACACTGGACACTTTTGATACAATTTTGACATGAGACTTCAAGAGTTGAAAGAACTATCTATGGCCAACACAAAATATTTCCAAACTTAAAATTGGTTCCTGTCCCTGTTAAGTCAGGTTGGAGCTGAATAGGAGGATGCGGAATGTTAAGAAGACATGGGGATGGACAGAAGCCCCTTGCCCCGGAGTCTGATCTAAGTCTCTTGAAGCTTAGAGTCAAGAATTTTAGCACAAAGGGCTGGGGAGGTGGCTCGGTGGATAAAGGGCATGCTGAGTATTCATGAGGACAGGAATTCAGATCTCTGGAACCCACATTTAAAAAGAAAGCAGCTCCTCATGGCAGCATGTATCTGTCACCCCAGAGCTGAAAGAAAGAAGCAGGCAGATACCTGAGGGCTCCCTGGCCAGCAAGTGCAGCCAAAATATTCAACTAGTTCAGGTTCAGGGAGGCTATGTTTCAAAAAAAAAAAGATGGAGTCACGTGTGGAGGCGCACGTCTTTAATCCCAGCACTCCAGAGGCAGAGGCAAGAGGATCTCTGTGAACTCAAGACTAGCTTGGTCTACACAGTAAATTCCAGCCCAGTGGGGATTATGTAGTCAGACCCTATAACAATAAATATATAAATAAAGTAAAGAAACAATTAGGAAGATGTCCCAATGTCAACACATAAAGAATCTCACCACAACTAACAAAATAAACTATAAGGATTGTCTCCATAAAGATAACATTCGCTTATAGAGAGGTATTTCCAAAAAGAATGGTAAAATAGCAATAAGGCATGCAAAGGGCCTTCATGTAAAGGACCTTCCCTCTTTCTCAACGGAACACCTGTTTTTTGTTTGTTTGATTGAGAATATCACAGACAAGATCTCAATAGCCTTGTTTGTAGTCAAAACTCATCTTAACTCCAGGACATCCAGTCTAATGAGGGTTTTCAACCCTGTGACCTAGAGTTTTGTCTTATTAGCCTACAATCCCATCCAATACACTTCAAAAACCACCTTCCGATCTCATTTACTGAAGAAAAAAAAAAACTTGTTTTTAAAGTTTCTTAGAAGCTCTTATATACAGTAGAAAATACCAAAATTAGATGTATAGCTACTGGTAAGGCACTAGATTGTAACTCTCTCCTGAGGAGCCCAGGACCACACATGCGTGCAGACTGTCTTTGTCCTAAGTGCCTCCCACTAGCACGGGGCCTGCTCAAGTATGATGGAATGTCTGCTTATAACTCTGCTGAACTTCCTGCTGACTCGCCCTGAAAGACTTTCCCGTAGCGCAGTGAGGAACTCCACCTCTCCTGACTGCCGCTCCCTGACGAGCGAGCTTGGCAGGCTACTAAAAGATACTGCATGGGGCTGCGCCTTCCACTCAGCGCCACTGCAGCTGACAAGCCCCTCTTCAAATGGGGACTTCACCAAGGTATTCAGTGTGGGGAGATAACTGCGGCCTACAATCCATCTCCAAAGCTTCTCAAAGATCCGGGAGGAGTGGAAGCTCTGATGTCTGGGCTGTGTGTGACAGACACTTCTTCCAACTCCACAAGAAAGCAAGCTTAACTAGCTAGAAAGCCCTCACACCCTTTGCAACTCATTCATCTGGCTAACGGCCATTTCTCCCTTCAACCCCTGGGTTGCAAGGACAACACTCTGCTGCCTCTGTGTCTAGTATGTACTTCTGCTTTTTCAACTACCAAAGAGCTCTGACTTAAAGCCTCTGCTGTTTGTCACCCCATAAAGTCCTTGCCACAGCACCTACTCCCTTTTGTGCTGTACACCCTAAGAATTGTGTGACAGCCCATGGCTGCTCAGTGCACAGAGGTAAGGGCTGGAGAGCTTGAAGCAGGGAAGGAAGGAGGGAAGAAAAGAAAGAGGGATGAAGTGAGGAAGAACATAAAGGGTCGGGCGGTGGTGCACAGCACACCTTCAATCCCAGCACTCAGGAGGTAGAGGCGGGTGGATCTCTGTGAGCTTGAAGCCAGCCTGGTCTACAGAGCAAGTTCCAGGACAGCAAAAGCTACACAGCGAAACCCTTGAGAAAAAACAAAAACAAAAAGGAAAGGAAAGAAAGAAAAGGCCATCTAGTAGCTCTGAGTCTGTGAATGGGACACTGTAAGGTAATCTACCTATTGACCATGAGGTCTAGGGGCTGGAGAGATTAATTGCTCAGCGGTTAAGAGAGCCGACTGATTTTCCAGAGTTATGTGTTAGGTTTCCAGTACCCACAGCTCACAGCTACCCTCACTCCAACTCCAGGGCACCCGACACCTCTGGCCTCCTTGGCACCTATCCCATGCACAGACACACATAAGTGCACATAGATAAAAATAATAAAAATAAGTCTCAAAAACAAAACCTGCTGGTCAGAATAAATGGTCACTTTCAGGAAGGACTAAGAAGTCTTCTGTTTTGAAACTTGGGACAAATCAAATGTGGGTGATTAGCTTAACTACACTTTTGCACCCCCGATACAAATGGAGACAAAACCAAGCTGAGCAGGAAGCACCAGGTGTTGCTCTTCCCTGGCTTCCTAACCGTTCGGCAAGTGGTGCTCCTTCAGCCCAGATCCATGTCAAACAACCCAGCTGAGCCAAAATAAGGACTTCTTTTCCTCTTTTTCAACTCAGTCATCACTTTGATTGACCAATTCATGTCTTTGAAAAGATCTTTTTAAACCAGGCATGTGGTACACAAGTGTGATCTCAGTATTTGGGAGGAGGAGGCAGAAAATCACCGTAAGTATGAGGTGTAACCCAAGGCCAGCTGGACTGAGACTGATGGAGCATGGGATCAAACTGGACTCTCTGAATGTGGCTGACAATGAGGGCTGACTGAGAAGCCAAAGACAATGACACTGGGTTTTGATCCTACTGCATGGACTGGCTTTGTGGGAGCCTGGTTTGTTTGGATGCTCACCTTCCTAGACCTGGATGGAGTGGGGAGGACCTTGGACTTCCCACAGGGCAGGGAACCCTGACTGCTCTTCAGACTGGAGAGGGAGAGGGAAGGGGAGTTGGAAGAGTGGGAGGGAAATGGGAGGTGGGGAGGAGGCGGAAATTTTAAATAAATAAATAAAATAAAAGTATGAGGTGTACCTAGGAAATCCCAGGCCATACACAGAGGGCTATACACATAGCAAAACCGAGTCAAAAATAAATACATGCAAAACCCTAAGCAACAACACAAACCGCACTTTTTAGTCTATGGCGAAAATCACAAGGCATAATTCTTAACTGCGTGCGATTGTATCCGAATCCTCTTGAATCAGCATGCTTTTAACAGCAGAATCTTCAAAGACCTTCAAAGTCCAGCCTGCACCAAACAACAAACCACACCAGGGACTTTTCCCTGCTGGAGGTTATTGTATTCATCAACCCTGACTCACTACAAACAATTCCAGGGAGTGCAGTGGCCTCGAAGGGGAGGAAGGTGCCCTTTAAAGATATGTCACCCTTCAAAACCAAACTGTGAGTTAAAAACAAACCAGTTCTTTTTCCCTTGTCCTAGGACAATGGTACCGATTAGTCAGGGGAAACACCAGCTGAAGGACATGACAGACTGCCCTGTAAGGGGAAATAAGCTTGAGGAAGTCAGATGAGGGACTGCCTAACTGAGGAGCCAGTGAGCAGCCTCCGAGGCTGTTTCCAACTCAGGGTCCCAAGGTTTCAAGGACTGCTGTGTTTTCCTCATGTGCTCTGTCCACAATGACACTCAGAGAGTTCCTTGCTGGTGTGCGTGGCCTCTCTGTATTTTTGTGACCTTTCTTTCTTGCTTTTTAAGATCTTTTCCTCAGCAAACTCTACAAGTATACACGTTAATCAACCAATAAAAATACCCTAAAGCAAGTAAGGTATCATAAGTAATAGGCACCCCAGTTTTTTTTCACATTCATGTAAAAAGGCATCAAGAGACAGAAAGGCCAGGATAGTCAAGTCATTACAAATTCCTTGACTTCATATTTTTACTGTATAAAACTCTGGGGGAATTTTGTACAAGTTTGTATTCAGAATCAAAAAGAAACTAACCTAAAATCCATTTTCTATTGTTTCATCCAATGACCTTGCCAACTCTTAGTTCAAATCTACTGAGGAGGAAGTGTAAGTGTCTTCTCAACCGCAAACCTGTCCAGTCCTATACTCTGCAGCACCAATGACTCAGCCTGCGTTTTTAAAGGACCCTAGCATTGCCTGCTGCAAAGAGGGGTGAAGGGCACACTTGGGAATTTAGGGACATACCAAGTGTTCGCAACAAAACAAACTGCATTCCCAGCGCAAAGGGCCTTTCCTCATCTTCCACGGACCTAGAGGGAAGGAGAAGGAAAAAAAAAATGGTTCAAAACAGTGGTGCCAAGAAAATGCCAGTAAAATCGAGTCTGCCTTAGGCAGAGCCATAATATAACCCTTCCCAAAATATTTAATCCACCATGATGTACTAACAGGCACCAACCAAGGCTCCCTGGGTGCATCACAGACAACACATGTCTCCACCAGAGACTGATTAAATCCATTTCTATACGAATAGTGGAGGAGGGGCCAGGCTCCTGGCTGAAGAGGTGTGTGTGTGGGGGGGGGGTTCCTCTAAATAAGCCTCCCAAAATCCCCTCTACTAAGAAAAAAATTGTAAATATTTGTCCTATCCATTGCAATCTTATTCTCTCTCTCTCTGTCTGTCAGAATGTTCCAGAATTGAAAGTGTATCCAACAAAAATAATTCTTATAACTCCTCCAAGATGTGTGTGGAATATGTCCTGGCTAATATTAGGTCAACCCAATACAAGCTAGAATTATTTGAAAGTGAGGAATCTCAAGAAAATGCTTTCATAAGATCCAGTTGTAGGACGTGTTCTGAACTGATGATTGATATGGGAGGGCCTAGCCCATGGTGGATGGTGCCATCCCTGCGTTGGTGGTCCTGGGTTCTGTGAGAAGGCAGGGTGAGCAGACCATGAGTAGCAAGCCAGGAAGCAGCACCCTCCATGGCCTGTGCATCAGCTCCCACCTCCAGGTCCCTGCCCTATTTGAGGTTCCATCCTGACTGCCTCCAAAGATAAACTATAATGTAGAAGTGTGAGCCAAATAAACCATTTCCTCCCCTCTTGTTTTTGGCCCTGGTGTTTCATCACTGCAGTAGAAACCCCAACTAAGACAAAGTAAAGGCAGACATGCACACACACTTATATACATACATATAAATGAAAAGTCAGAGAAATAAGCTTATCCAAATCATATCCCCCCCCCAAAAAAAATGATGTTCTAAGTAATTCCCATGTGGTAGAAAAATTGGAACCTATTAATTTTGCAGTTAGCAGAGATTAAAAGACCCCTCTGCAGAGATTTGGTGTTAGAAGCCAACTCATAAATTGCCATGCTGAAACACTTCTGAGCATTGGTAAAGCGAGGTGGCCCTTATACAATCTACCTAACACTTCCTGCAGAACTACGGTGGAGAAAGAGCGAGATGTTTCACATAATTTCTACACGATAAAGTGCGTTATGCTTTTCATTTCATCCACAGAGGATTTAGGCACGGATGGGAAATTTTTCCAGGCCCAGGGCCCTCACTATCTTTTCCTCATATTCTCTCTGTCTTCCAGCAATTTCCCAGCTCTGTATGCATGGTTATGCCATCAACATCTATGGACAGTGAGTAAACCACTAGGCATGGCATACCCCGCTTCTTCCATTCGGGAGATGTCTATCAGCGTCCAGAGAGAAGAAGCCAGAGTGCGTGAGGGGTGAGGGGTACGGGCTAGGCACTCTCAGCGAGCATGGTGCTCCTGGCCAGGAATCTGGCACAGTGACCATGGAAAAGCCAGGAGGAAGACTCCCTTCCTCACTTTCCTAGGGCCACGCCCATGCTCCCCTCTAACCCACAGGGTTTTACCTTTACCACAGTACCCTCTCTGTCCACCACAGCCTTTAATGCAAGGATTAACAACTAGATTTGAATTCAACACAACAAAAGTGCCTCCCATGTTCTCTTCTAGAATAGAAGGGGGGAAAACCAGGATCTGCAATCCAGCAGCGAAAGCGCAGCCTGACCAACTGGAAGCTCACATTTCCAAAACTCTCCTGTCCTTGATTCGGCTCCAGGACTTTATACAATACTAAAATTAATGAACTCAGCATCTTGAAATGCAAACCCAGCATAATTCCCCATCGATCCCAGAGGTGCAGTATTAACTGTCCATGAGGCAGGAGACAAAACCCTTTGCAATATTCACAGTCTAGCTACTTTGCCAACCCGTTTCCACCCTCCACGAGGGTCTGGCTTCTTGGGGCTAACATAGAGATGGCTTTCAACTCATGGTGTCTAACCTCATAGCACAGACTTCAGACACTAAAAGCACTGGGAAGAAAGTATGATTGAAAAAAAAATTAGAAATCGAGCCCAGCTGACAAAAGAAAATTCTAGACAAGGCAGTGTTTCAGCCATTTTTTTTCTCTCTGATGTAAAAGCTCTCCCAGAAACCTAGCAGGAAATGTGGGCACCCTCCTGCATGCTACTCTCACTACCCCCAGTTTGCTTCGCTTGGGTCCCCCTGAAACACGCTGCCTGCAGCACTCGCTCACAGGCGCGGGTTTTTCACCTGAGTGTCACTATGATGGCTGACGGTTGGGCACAGGCTGTGATGAAGGTAACTATGAACAGAAAGACCAAGAAGGGGATGAGGGTGTTGCAGGTGCGTTTGCACTTCCCAGACACAGCATAGCCATTCTCATTGAGATAGGTTTTCACGATGACCACACGGAGCTGGCTGCGCTGGCCCACTGTGGGCGGGGTGATCACTTGTCGGCTTTGGACGCAGGCGCACTCGGTATAATTGCGAACCTAAGGAGCAAACAATAAGCTGTATGTCAATCAAAACTAAAACCCGGAGATGGAATGTTGACAAAGTAAAAGTGCTAAAAAAGAACTATATGAAATTAAATGCACAATATTGCACACAAGACACCTTGTTTCTTAACAGCAATAAAGGGTCAAAGTCGGCCTTAATTATATCAAAACCTGCTAGTTAAAGTTTAAACCTAAACTTCCCTGAGAAGCTTTAAACACTCAATTCTGGGACATTGGCATGCCATGTGCTCATCGGGAGCATAAATACACATGGCTCCCACTGCTGTTGAACCTGTAGACTCTCTTGTTAGAGAAGACCCTAGAACAGAGCCAGCTTGATTTTCATTCGTGGTCACCAGAGTACCTAGCATGAGTCTGAGCACACAGTGAGGCCTAGGGTAAATATTTGTTAAACTCCAGCACAAGTGTGATGGTTTCTAACAAGCAGAGTGATGTGGACTAGGAACGGTGGCTTCAGTGCCTGTATCAGGAGGAGCAGATCTGTTTTTCATCCCACCCGGCTAGCTTACACCCAAAATAATCACACAGAAACTGTATTAATTAAATCACTGCCTGGCCCATTATTTCTAGCCTCTTATTGGCTAACTGTCACATATTAGTTTAACCCATCTCCATTAATGTGTATCGCCACTTGACTGTGGCTTACCGGCATGAGTCTAACCAGCGTCTGTCTAGGGCAGGAGAACCATGGCATCTGCCACACTGCTCTTCTTCCCAGCATTCTGTTCTGTCTACTCCACCTACCTAAGTTCTGCCCTATCAAAAGGCCAAGGCAGTTTCTTTATTCAACCAAATGAAAGCAACACATAGACAGAAGAACCTCCTACAAGTGCTGATGATGATGGCCTTCCTTCTGACCGCCAGTTTAAACACCCTGTCATTCCCTTCAACAGGCTAG